>NC_091137.1:39534339-39893089 GCF_041381155.1 Argopecten irradians | reverse complement strand
AAGTGCGTGTTTATTCCATTGAGAATAAATTGTTATTTTGGTCACAATTTTGGGCATGGCACCAGTTACCTGACTGGTATTGATATATATATTATCAGTTTGCTATCACGAACGGCCAAACCGTTTTAACTTCAAACTTAATAATCCAATCCTCAAAAGATTTTAAAGCAAATGAAATCCAATTCTCTACAGTAAAATGAAAGTCCATCATGGGCACGATGTAAAGTGTTTTTGATATAAATGTCATTGCGGAATTCATCACCCGGATCCGGTTTATCTGTGCTGTTATTATCATACCGTTATTCGTTTCCGCCCTTCTGTAACAGGACCGAGACCACAATTCCATTTGCTATATGTTTCAAAGTAACATTAAAATTTATGATAAATAAGTTTCGTTGACAAGTTTTCATCTAACCTAGTCAAGGTCAACATCTAAGGAGCAAACTCTGAAAGGTTCAACCCAGTATAATCGGCATTTTCTCAAGATATCTGTCACCAAGTGTCACCATGTGCCAACAATATACATAGGGGTCAGAGGTTGGGATTAAAACAGGACTTTTTACACAGGATCATGGAATAATAAACTCAGAAGAAAATTCAATGTTTAAGAATAAAACAGTTAAATTGACATCTACACTACACATCAATATAATTTTTTTTGTAAGCACCAAGTTCACAGTGTTGCATGTTTTCATAAAATACATACATTTCTAGAGGGAACCTCATTCGTGGTTACTGAAACCTGAAGTACATGCACATGAAGGTAATTGTGGTCATAGTCCCCAGTAGAGGGCTACATTATGGTTTTGATTATAGCTGATTATATTGGAGGCTGGAGGAGAGTGTTTTATTTGAAACCCACATGAACCCGATATGACCGCCATTTTATTTACTTGTAAGTATCTAGGCCTTGATGTTATTGAAGATTGGGGCTTTTCTTATACTTTGACATAATAAAACTATGTGTTCCTTTGCACTTTGGTCGGACACAAAGGGCTGCGTCCTTATTATATTAAAAATCACTTGTCCTTTTTTCAAAGCTACATGTACTGTAAAACTTAAGAATATTATAAACGAAACATATAAAACTAACGTTATTTTATTATGATGCTATAAGAACCTCGAGATCTGCCTTACTAATCGTAGCTCTAATTTTTGTACAGAAGATGGGTGTATTTTTATCTTTTGTTGATTATAACCGTTCCCACACAGCGGTTGTCTTTTTCATAATCATCTGTATCATAAAATGAAAATGACTAATTACTAGTTTTATGTATTTTTCATGAAGATGAAATTCTCTTGTAGTGAAATGTCATTATAACATCCGACATAAATGAAATCATCTTATTAGTATCAACCGTCGAGGGAAGCTGAAAATAATTACCAAAAACAACAATTGATTTACCGAAAACAACAATTGATTCCTATTTCAATGTTTACCCTAAGATGACTCGAAAATAACCTCATTAACAGAAACATTTAGAGGAACGTCAAATGGTAGATTTTGTCAATAAATTTCTAACATTGATATAAACACGCATCTTCTGTAAGACATTTTATCACATAATCCACCTGATATCCAGTGATTTCGCAATATTTTAGCATATATCACTAATGCAATATGACCCGGTTAGAGCGAGTTTCAATTGGTAATGTCGAGCAAGAAGTCTATTGTGGAGTTGAATTGGTAGAAACAGTGAAGTGACGCCAGAAAATAATGACGTGACTTCAGGATTTGAAGACGGTAGGATAAA
The DNA here is from genome assembly GCF_041381155.1 of Argopecten irradians. Lineage (NCBI taxonomy): Eukaryota > Metazoa > Mollusca > Bivalvia > Pectinida > Pectinidae > Argopecten > Argopecten irradians. Next base: position 39,891,335 of record NC_091137.1, on the reverse strand, counting down.
ATGGCTGTCTGAGTTTTTGTAGCACATTTTGACCGCAAAAATCTCCAAAATGTATCTTTTTGTAGTTACATAAAAATATATATATATAATTTCGCATGACATTGCATATGAAGCTCGTCCCAAAGGTTTAACTTTTATTCGCCAAAGGTTGTAAAATATAAAAAAAATAAAATGAAAAAAAAAAAAAATAAAAAATAGAATAAAACAAAACCTACAAGTTGTTTCACAAAATCTCATATCAATGGACACCCATTTACGATTCTACATTTTTATGGACTTCCGACAAGGATGAAATTTGAATATTTGCCAAAAGTAAGTATGAATCCTTGGATAATAATTTCAGACATATACCCAGGGAGCCATGATATCGGTACCAACATATGTCGTTATTATGGAACAGTGGTAGAGAGCCCTCCTCGTAATAAAAGGGGCGTTACGTTTTAATCGTCAATGCCTTTATAGTCGTATTCCACAGGTAGTCACGTACGTTATTGTACAATGCCATTCTGGATATTTCTTGGCTTGAAAAGTGCTAACACCTCCCAAGGTAATTGCAAGTATTAGAAGTTGTACTCGTGCTAACATTATAACCTGATAATTATCATAATGGTACTATCAAAAGACACTTATATTGTGTCTCGATATATATATAAAATGATAAGTAACGCTGAACCAAAACAAAAATAGATTCTTGGACTTTTTGGATATTACAAATAGGGGTTTGGGGACTGCTAGTTTGAGTTTACAACAGTGTCAAAACATTAAAGAGTATGGTATAAAAAAACCAAAAAAACTAAAAACAAAAAGTAGACAAAAAATAATGATTTCTTTCAAGTCTATTCACGGAGTAGGTGTTGTAATGTTTTTACAATTTAATTATGTGGAATTACATATGGGATGGCTGCTACCATGTAAAGAAATTTAATATAGAAAATATTTAGCCTTACAGTAGTAAATTTTAACCTTCCAGTCGTATGGGTTCCTTATGTCACGAGAGCGTTTCAACAGCTACAGGTCCAAATATTCGCATCCACCGGCTTTATCGATGTTTTTGTGGGCAAGAACAGTCCATCTGTCCCTTGGGGACGGGTAATATTGCCGTCTTTACTTGTCTTGTGTGGGTCATGATATTTGTCTTGTCATCCACCAGCCTCCAAAAATAGCTTTATAGTTAACATTTAACTTGACAGTATTCGTTGCTAAAAAGTAATATTTCACCGCATCCTAGATACCCCAGGAGTTACTATCACTGACGTTATATCCACCCCTGCCCTGGTTTTATCTCATGGTAAACCTGAAGGCAGTTCAGGAGGATAAAACTGTCCAATCATAGACCTGCAATGACTTACGTTGACGATTACAGAAAGAGAGCGACGCCAAACTTCAAAGCTACACAGTCAACCACAGTGTTATTATATTCCATTGATGTACACCAAAAGACAAAAATACTTGAGTTATCCGTTGCCTTCAATTTTGCTATGGCATATTTCAGGGGTGGATATTAGTGATAGTAACTCCTGGAGTATCGAGGATGGTTTCTCCATAATGTCGATGTCTCTCAAACATTGTCATCAAAAAGTTTCAGCATTTCTCATCACCTCTATTAAACACATTGCAACTACAAATAAGACTTCCATTTCTGTTGATTTAGCGACATCCATAATTATCGATGTGGATTATCTGTATCAAATTGCCGAGATAAACTGTTATTCTTCTCTGATTAGTGCTGGTATAATCTATAGTCATCTTAATACAGGTCATTTTGATGTTGATCACATTTTCGTGTAACACCATGCGATATTTATAGATATATATCGAACAAAGTTGTATTTAATATGCCCTTCTCTTTCCGAAGTACTAGGATTAAGCACTAGGAGGTGACACATAGGCGTGGTCTACGGATTATAGAGTTGGACATATGATTATATAAGACATGAAATTTGGCCAACACCCAATCGATTTGTAACCTCTATTTTTACCCATTGTCTTTTGCAGCAAATGACATGCAACAGTAACGAGGAGAATAGCTCGAGATGAGATTTATCTAGACGATAGCATTAAGAGGGATTGTGACGTCATAGGTGCAACATACAGGGGCGTAGGAAACGGGGGGGTGGGGGGGGGCATGGGGGAAATTGCCCCCCCCCCTCCCTGTTCCCTAGGACGGGTGGGGGGAACATGTCTTTTTGCTCCATTTTGCTTATTTGAAAGAAAAAAGGTCCTCCTGAACATTTTTTTTATTTCATGATAAGAAAAATTTTCATTTGCGCGGCGCGTTTCCTTAAACGTTCAATCGAGTAATGTTCAAACCTTCATTAACGAAAATTCAATACACACGAACTAGACTGAAAATGTGCATCAAGGGATTATACTTTTTCAAAAAATGCTTCTTGGAAGATTATTTTGTTTATATGTCTTAGCAAGATAATCAATTCATTATTATTTTGAGTTACACAACAATGTGCCGATGGTGTGGATCCGGTATGTTCAGATCGAGCTAGGTTGCATAATGGTATGTCGACACTCACAATTATTATTTCTAAATGCAGGTAACTTTCAATCGAAAATTACCGTGTTAAGGACGCGTTAAAATCATCCAATTACGTTGTAAAACTCATCATTCAAAATCGTAATACTTCTTCTCGGGGGAGACCTCAGGACCCCCAAAACAACAAAATTTCGCGGCTTTGGTGCTCGCAAATTCAACAAAATGCATCGTAAAACTCATCTAAGCCATTCTAAAGCGTAATTTTTTTCACGTGGGAGACCTCAGGACCCCCAAAACAACAAAATTTCGCGGCTTTGGTGCTCGCAAATTCAACAAAATGCATCGTAAAACTCATCTAAACCATTCTAAAGCGTAATTTTTTTCACGTGGGAGACCCCCCGGACCCAACAAACACCAAAATCTCGCGCCTTCGGCGCTCGCAAATTCAACAAAATGCATCGTAAAATTCATCTAAGCCATTATAAATCGCGCCTTCGGCGCTCGCAAATTCAACAAAATGCATCGTAAAATTCATCTAAGCCATTATAAATCGTATTTTTTTGCCGTGGGAGACCCTCGGACCCCACAAACACCAAAATCTCGCGCCTTCGGTGCTCGCAAATTCAACAAAATACATCGTAAAACTCATCTCAGTTATTCTAAATCGTAATGTTTTTCTAGGTGATACCCCGGACCCCCCAAACTCGCACGCTAATTTACGTATTCATTAATTTCCTGTTGGAGACGCCACTGTCTATAGATGTGTGTAAGGATTAAACGTAATGATATATGAAAAAAAGTATATAAAGTATCTCCTGTGGGTGCGGAGCGCGCGAGGGGGGCGTTACGATATATTGAGGACCTTTGATGTTTTGGTACATAGTAAAACCACGTGATATTGCCACCTTTAGTTTTCTGATATTTTGGCGATATATCGATATTTTCGGTATTCCGTCTTCGTAAATTACAAAGTTAGCTCCCCTTGGGGATATGTATCTATTGTAAAGTCATTATTTTGTGAGCGAAAATAACTTTTTAGTGAAAACACATTTTAGGCATGTATACAAATGACACCACAATTAATACCATCCCACAAGGGCAGACAACTCTGTAATATCCATATACAGGATATCGGTTTACAGTTGAAATCCAAAATGTTTTCCTATTTTCGTAAAGCTGATCTACGCTTGACAACTAAAAAAAATTGAACATGTACTCTTTTATTCATTGATAATTCATTAATTGCACTCTATTTTCAGTTCGTGTATATTGAAAATTGTTGGTTTTTTTTTTTTTTTTTTTTTAAATCTTGCTGTACCCGTCATAATGTTACTGCTGATTGAATTAGCTGCTGAATTTCGAAACATTTTTGTTGTGTTCAACTCTGTCGTGAATTTATCATGCTCGTATAGACCCAGTAGAATCAAATCAAAATGAAGTGTCTTTTTTTTCTTCCAAGTCGATGTAAAACAATAGTTATCGAATAAAAAATATAAATCTTAGATAAAAAAAAAAATATACTTATTTCAAAACGATATGCTGCATTATTTGATATGCTGCTATTATACGTAAAATGGTACAATGACACCTCCCTGAGGAAAGGGCTATTTGCATCAACACTATACTTAAAAAGAGATTGAACAGTGTTTTGATTGCGTTAAACGCAATGGGATACAGACATATTCAATGCAGCGCGTCATGTAGAATATGTCTGTATCCCATTGCGTTAAAACCACCTTTAACGCAATCAAAAGACTGTTCAATATTCATATTTCCATTAAATAAGTCTACTTTAATGTCAAATTTAAAACGGTGATGGTGGCTAAGTTGGGTAACTACTGTAGTCAGGATGACCGAAGATATAGTTCCGATTGTTGAATGTTATAGCTGCAGTTTGATCTAAAATATAGCAATGACACCTTTAAATTATTTTTGAATTATGGTTTTTTTTTCTTTCAATTTGATAATATATCGATAATGTTCATTTCGTATAAAAGTTGAGATAACCGAGGCGGAACGACTACCGGTATGTATTGTTGTCAGGGTTGTGATGCGGCCCGAAGTGGAGCGAGCCGATGTATTTGATTTTCAATCGAGGAAAGTAACTGTAATATAGCCTATTGATGGTATGGCCGTTGAGCTGCTGAATGTTTGTCATGTATGTGTCGGTCTTCGAACGCGATATAGACTAAATTCTTTAGAATCATGACTTTGATTTTATTATACGGAGGATAGACAAGTAATTACGTGGTGTGTGTAGGCCTATCTTGAATGCAAAGACGGGGTAAAGCTGATGACACTGTTGCGGATAGGGTACTACCTGTAATGTTTTTCTTCTTCTGGAAACCTGTACATGACCTGTTAACCTATTGTTCCCTTAGACGATCCCAGAATTGTTCTGTGACAATCAGACGTTCTCTTTATTTAGGTGATGTAAGTGACCGTACACACATACTGACGTAACTACTGTATGGAATTTCCCTCGAATATTCCCGAGGAAAGCCCCTCGGTTGTAGCCCCGATCACCGATTCATTTTCTTAATTATTACCGTTGCAATGCTTGAACACATCTTTTGTTTTGATGCCACATACTTAATTGGATCTAATATAAACTATTCATTGTTATTTTGAAATCCGTCGAGACTCAACTTATGACGCAAAATCTTATCGAAGCGTGACCAGAAGCAGTCCGAACCTGCACTGCGTTTGTATTAATACGCCATTGCGATTACGCTAATCTGAACGCAACTCCCCTCCCATTGACTATATAGAGGCATATGTAAATATATAGAGGGGAAATAGTTTTGTTTTATCGTTTATCATGTTTGGGACAGGAATTTGATACATGGCCGGCAATCTGTATCCATAATAAATACTACTAAACGTTATAGTAGACTCGATAAGCAAACAAACAAACAAAAAGGCAATAAATATATAAATAAAAAAGAATTGGAAAAAAAAGAATAAAAAAAAATAATAATAATAAACCTTAAAACACCCACAGTACCAAAAAACTGTAGAATGTTGTTCCCCTAACATCATTTATCACGGGAGAAATACTGATGTAATGGTCGATATTTAGACAGATGATTGATGTCACAACCTCATTGCCATTTCTATGCAATAGAAGTATTAAGAAATATTTTACATCATTATATTTAATGTATGGCTATGCATACGTTTGCAATAGGTTTGAAATCATCTCATATCAAAACGCGTAGTAAGCTGATAAATGTTATAGGAGCCATAATATATCCGTAAGTGAAGATGTAATGTTTGTCATTTGAAACCATACCCTTGATATTAAACAATGATACGATTATTGCATTTCATAATTGGCATTTATTGACATCATCATTGGCATTAAATTTTGATAAATACTTATTCATATTGCCTACACATATATTTGAGTTTTTGTTAGCATAGACGAAGCAGAGTTATGAAAATCCTTTTTATTATATAACATAATGCTGTTCAGCTGATCGTTGACGACCTGGTAGTCGCGTCCCACTTTGTAACAAAATAAAAAATGGTATTGAATATTTCTGTGGAATGTTAAATTGAAATAAAATGAAATCAAAGTTTTAGTTTGATAATTACCAAGTCTTACAAAAAAGTCATTTTTATGACATAAAGTAAAGTTGCTATAAATTATAACTTTGTTACTAATTTTAACAGCGCTTATGTAACAGGTATACTTTATAAAAAAGCAACAATAACAACAAAATAATGGTTTTAACATATACATACCTTTGCTGCGAGTGTTTATAGTTCTAAATGAATGAAAACATGGACTATTGTTTTAAAATCGCAATGGATGAACATTTTGGCATAATATTTTATTCACTAATCTATCAAAATACTTAGGGTTAATGAATTAAACTCTAAACGTCATTAAAATATACAGACAAAGACATATTATGCCTGATATACGTTAGTTACAACATTAAAACTATGCACAGTAGAATTCTTGTTTAATTATGTCATATGTATGTTCAGATGGAAGCATACGTGCAGAAATCACTTTACAATTATATATACATACAGTGTACATATAGCACTGTAAAGATGTAAAATGAAATTGTAGATAATCATTTTGCTTCATAGTCTGACCGTATACACTCATTTCACTGCACTATGGATATAGATATAACGATATTTGGCAGTACTGCATACAAAACTTTTCAGTTCTTATTTGTATTTGTAAAATTGTAATTATCAAAATGATGGTAACTTTTTGAGGCTAATAAAACATTAAAAGCTCTTTTTGGTTCGTGAGTATGAAAAAACGGCACATATAACTATTACCATGTTATACTGCACTTATTATACTCTACACTTACACACCTCTAATGAGTGTCAAGGGTATTACCTGTGGTGTAACAACGCATTTGAATTAACAGTGCCATTTCCATCATCCGCTGGTATTGTATTTCAAGCATTAAAATTGCCGTCAAATAATTACCTGTTTATTATGAAATAGGATTACTCATCAATATCAATCCATATTGTTTTCTGATCACGATTTATATAGACTTATATTCACGCACGTCATCCAATGATAACCGGATGGACTAATACATTTAAAGCCATAAGATAAATGATTAAATCAATTGCCGTTTAATCATAAATGTCCCACTACCACACAACTGAGTTCTGATAGATCCAGTTTAACATTTGTTCCTCTAATTGATGGATATCTTTTATCTTAACCCGGACAGATATTTCCGTGTTCTCCCGTACTTGACAGGGTTATCCCACTGTTGCTAAGGAAAAGATTAATAGAATCTTACATGGGTCTGTGAAGTGGACAGGGATATCTCAACCCTCGTGAAAGATTTTTGCCGGTCAACCCGAGGCTTGCCAAGGGTTGACGGCCAAAGTCTTTCACGAAGGTTGAGATATCCCTGTCCACTTCACAGACTCATGTTTGATTCTTTTTCTCCCATACAGAGCAGAAAAATGATGAAATTCCACTTGGTTTCCAGCTTTTTCATCGCGCCATTATCGCAGAAACGTCGTTATGCGTCAAAATTGATGACGTCATCTACAATGTGCGCCGTATGTATTGATGACATCACGTCATTGTCTAGCGCGTGTGAGCTGTCTTACACCCCCCTGTGTAAGATAGAGATATCTTTTCCATAGCAACCACGGGATATCCCTGTGAAGTATGGGAGAAAACTTTTACCGGGGTAGGGAAAAGACAGCTCACACGCGCTAGGCAATGACTTGAGTCATCATTACATGCCGTGTCTATTGTCTATTGTCGACGACGTCATTTATTTTGACGCATTGCGACGTTCCTATGATGGCGGTGCTTTGGAAATGTCTCTATATAACTGTATTTTCATCATGTTTCGTTTAAGTTAGGGAGAAAAAGAATCAAACTTGGGTCTATCAAGTGGACAGTGATATCTCAAACCTCGTGAAAGTTTTTAGTCGTCAACCTACGGCAAGCCTGGGTTGACTGGCCAAAATCTTTCACTCGGGTTGAGATATCCATGTCTTCCTGATGTACTCATGTAAGATTCTTTTTTTAATTCAGCTAGGGAAAAGACAACTCACACACGCTAGACAATGACGTGACGTCATCATTACATGCGGTGCATATCGTCGGCGACGTCATTAATTTTGACGCACTGCAACCTTCCTTTGATTGCAGCGCATTGGAAATGTTTCTAAAATGTATTTTCATAATATTTCGTGAAAGTATGGAAGAAAAATATTCAAACATGAGTCTATCAAGTGAACAGAGATTTCTCAACCCTCATGAAAGATATTGGCCGCTAACCCTCGGCAAGCCTCGGGTTGACAAGCCAAAATCTTTCACTCGGGTTGAGATATCCCTGTCTACTTGACAGACCCATGTAAGGTTCTCTTAATCAACTACTGACTTGTCATCGATTTATTCTCTGTCAACCCTTAGGGCGTACATGTAATAGATTGCACGTACTAACTTGTTGAACCTGCAGTTCCGGTATTACGTATAGTCATTGTTTAGTAAGGCATAACCGTGGTGCATTGACGATGGCGCATCAATATTGGCGTGCAGTGGACGGAACGTTTCTCATGTCGCAGTGAAAATGTTTCTTTTATGGCTGTCTGATCCTTTTTCTTTGTATATAGGAGAGAGAAAAAAATCCTTACTTATGAGGATGTAACAACGGAATTACAACCCTCATGAGAATTCATGAGTGTCCTACACTCGGCAAGTCTCGGGTAGAACGTTCATGAATTACCCCTTGGGTTGCGATTTTCTTTGTCGCATTCTTTAGGTAGGGAAATATTTTACTAACTACTAGTGCGTGTAATGTATCTTTACCCAAGGCAACACAGCCTGCACGCACAGAACTATCGTCACGATAACAAGATATTGACGCAACGACAATATTAAAAAAGACGCTATACAAATAGCATTATGATGCGCCACGTCAATGTTGCCCCGTATTGGTATTCATGCTATGTCAACTATATATACGTCAGCAAGTGATCAGGTTTATAGAAATATAACCATTCATTACCATTCTGTCACTTGATAGCGAGACAAACCTCAATGGGATGAAATACTGTATTTTCCATAGAGAAGATTAATTATATGTATTTCACCCGCAAACGAACTTTTTTCAGCAAAACTCAATCGCTTTGAGTATTGCAAAAAATATGATCACTTTGTGTACTGAGAACAAATCTGGTCTGATGATGTATTCGAACTAAAATCTCATTAGTGTTCTAAATATACCTCGATGACGTGATTAATAAAACTCTATATTTACCTGATTCAGCTCTCAGATTATCAGAGTTTGACAACCCCGATTTAACAATATCATTTACGAATGTCTATCTAAACTAGAGAAATCTGTTTTCTTCTTACTAACAATTAAAAAAAGACAAAATGAATATATATGTTGTGCAGTACATGAGGATAGAAATAAAGTGATCAAGATTAACTTCATTCATTTTGTATGAGGTGATAAATTAATTGTTATTACTAACCACGCAGTTTCATGATAGTTTATACACTTTAGTATTTTATTTTATGAAAAGAAGTTATGAAAAAAAAATTGATACATCCAAAATGTTTATATAACGTCTGCCAAAATAATGTATGGGCAAACCCACGGAGTAATATTTCCATTCTACTTTCAGTTTCCCGTTAAATCTATGTTAAACCAGATGGGCAATATCTGCCTATGAACTCCAATCTGGTCAAACGTATGAATATCTAACGTTTCCGCCGCGTCACTGACAATGTATTCAATGTATACTTATGCCTATACATAACGGTCAAATTATTTCAAAAGTGGTTTTAAAGTTGTGTAGTCTATGAAATCTAATAGTATTATCGTGTTGACAAGATCACTTGTATTAAAAAAACGTCATCGCATAATTTTCATTTATTCGCTTGTTTCAAACCGTTTTGTGTTGAACTATATTCAGAAGTTGATGCTATTGCTGTTCCGTCTATTGAACTTGGTGACGTCAACACTAGCGCTAGCGGGAAATTTAAAGGATATACGTGTGTGGTTTTGAATTCGAATGATCGTAATGGAAATATAAGTAATAAACTGTTACCAGATTGGACATACAGTTGATATGAAGCCTATCCGTCCGAAAGATAAATATTCATGGCGCCCTAACGCGCGCCATTCTATTTATCTTCCTTCCGGATGGGCTTCATATCAACTGTATGTCCAATCTGGTAACAGTTTATTGCTTAAATGTAGGCGGGTTTTGCTATAAGATTATCTAATGATATAATGGTATCAATATATATCTACCAGTGTATATGTATTGTTACCTGACCCTCTAAATAGTTTTCACATTAAATAACATGAAAATCATAACACATGCACAGATCCTAAGAATATGTTGACCAGTCATTGACTGCTGGCTAGCAAAGCATATTTCACACGCTTAATCGTTGTTGTCATAAGCACTAGCCGGACAGAAATAGGTTTTTTTTTATTTGTCTTTCTCAACAGAAGATGCGACGAGTTTAAGACTACGTCAGAATTATTTGATTAATTCAAAGAGCGCTGAATTAAGTAATGAAGTATCCACAAGTATTGAAAGAATATTGTTAAGGCTACAGCTTTATTTCCAATCTGTTTTCCTCAAAGTCGGTAAACAGCTCCTTGAGTTGGTTCCAACAACCCGAGAAATAGTATACAGTTGTTTATTGCCTTTTCAGTCAACAGTCAAAACTCTTTCCCGAGGTGCTGGAACCAACCCGAAAAACAGTTTATAGGGTTGGTCCAAATACCGAGGGAAAGAGGTTTGACTGTTTACTGAATTGAATCGCAATTTTAAACTTATCACAACTTCTGGCGAGAAAGACTTTCGGTGAACGAATCCGGCGCGCCGGTGTTTATGACGTCAACAGTTCATTATGACGTCAACAATATAAAGCGCATGCAAACGCTCCGCGCCGGTCAACAGTCAAACTATTGACCAGTCAATCGCTGAAATTACTTTATTTACTTTTATATAGAGAGCCAGGTAACAATTAAAACTGTTGACTGATTAAACATGGAATAACTGTATACTGTCCTGTAACACATTGTGATTATAGTGCTTTAACCGTACTTTTAACCTAACACCTAGTTCTATGTGGCTTTGCATTTCTAAGGGTTTGTTATAAAATGCGATTAACCTTTAATTTAATTTTTTTTTAAATTTCTGCTTTTGTGGGAGTTAATACACACCAACGTAATGCAGTGGTATCCGGTAACACTGATAAATCTACAAGCTGCATAATTAAAGCGATGATCATCAAAATATTCGATGTTCAATAGAACGATATTCAATAGAACATCGAAATCGAAACTTTTAGAGATATCATCCTGATAACGCAAGGATGACATTGATTTAATTAAATGCTGGCTAATTATTGACAGTGTTGAGTTAAATTTTATTTACCACCCGAAAACGTGTTTAACGAAAAATTCCATTGATAATAAAATTATGTCAGACAATGATTGCATGACGAAACTTGATGACTCCTGGAGAAATATGTTGTCATCTTGTTACTTAACTTATTTTGAGAAAGCACAAATACAAGTTGTGCGGCAAATTCGAAAAGAATCGTAAACACACACACTTATTTCTGTATGGAAGATGATGTTAGCGTTTGCGACAAAGCGAATCGTTCACAGTGTCATTTGCATCAGCTATTTATATTGAATCTATAGCGCTAAAACTATCGCCAGTTATTATACGTTTATTATGAAATGCGATTAACCTTGAATATAAATGTATTTTACTGTGGCAGCGGAAAGATAACTCAAAAGCGTTGGACAATGACATGACGCCATCGATACATGCGGAGAGTATTGTCGACGTCATTATTGTTGGCGCATTGCGACGGCAATGTGATGTCAACGCTATGGAACACGTTGCTAGTGGATTCTAGCATGCCCGTTACCACATTGTTTACACATAAAATACAGAGAGATATGATTTTATCAATAATACACAAATTACAAAGTAACCAGGTGTTATCCAAAACACACCATATAATCGGGGTTTTATCAGTGTTCAAAAAAGACACACCCTATATCGTGTGTTGAAGCGTAAACGTTAGTGAGTATCGTAGTTTTGCCGAGCGGATAGTCAAATTAAAACGGTAAGGACGACGGCGGGAAACATAATACGTCCCGCGTTATGATTTTCAATTTGAGATTGTTTTGAAGTGATAAACAGTTTAGCAAGGATTTCAAATCTATTTTAGACTTGTAATTCCGCTCCCACTACGATACTATACGTTACGCTTATTGACAAGAGAATAAACTACATTATTTTCGTTTATACAATAGTTCTCGTCTTCATTATTTCCAATACATTAGCGATAAAGGTGTTTTGCTGACAATCGTGCATTCATGTTCTGTTAACCATCCGAATATGTTCGCGTCCGATTAAATGTTGCACATTTTGCGGGAAAGTAGAAATTATGTGAAAATAAACCGCCGTGAAAGCATAACGCATAGACACAGTATAATGTAATAAGGTTGGGTTGGGGGTTGGGGGGGGGGTGTTGAGATTCCAAAACGACGTGGTTAAAGTACAATTTACCGTCGATTACTTCCATCATCCGGTAATTATGACGTCTTCATTTGACTTGAGTATGGTGACGTCCTAATTACTGGAAGGTGGGACTAATCATCGGTAAATTGTTCTTTACTCACGTCGTTTGGGATCTCAAAACTCCCGTGTAAGGCATGAAAACGCGAGATCGCCGTGATAATACGTTGGTTACATCGCATTAAACTTTTTATACAATTATTCGCAAAACATTTGAATTAGCGTTGCGCTTTCTGGCAAAAGTACGTGAAATTTGTATTTCATGGAAACAAAGAGGTTAACAGTAATTTTTTCTTGCCGTATTAACCTCTACTATTGTTGGAATACATGTCCATGTGGCCTTGATTCTTTCACCTGTACGTATTGCTTAATTAATGTAACAAAGACAAAATATCGTAATGTCAGTTATACAAGTAGATTTATTTTACACATGGATGTACTGATATGGAGATTTCGGGAAACATGATTACTAGATGAAATTCCATTACCTTACAGTAGCCGAATAAACGTTTTGTCCACGTTGATGTGTTTCACGTCTTTTCACTCATCTTACTGAAATTTTATTTCTATACCGACTGTTATAAACGCGACAAAATCATGAACAATGTGGCCATATCATGTATGTTTGTCCATGTAAGCAATGAGGATGGCACCCGTGTTCCTGGCATAGCATCTACCATCATCATTATCACACTGCATCGTCCAGCTGTAACTCATGTATTTACCTGTAATAAAAAATGGTAATTTATACAATTAATCGATTCAGGTATCAAAACGTATTATATTTCAACGATATCAATGTAATAGTGGATTGTTATGATAACTGTGTTATGTGATTTTTGTATCATAGATATTTGCAATAAAGCCTCGTGACGTCACGGCGTCAACAAAATTTCTATTTCCTCGGTAAAATTTTAACATTTTTTTCACAGACTTGACTAGTTTTTCTATAAAAGATGCAAACAACGGTTTTTTGGTTGAAAATATCACGTAATTTTATGAAAAATTGACTTTCAGCCGTGGATTTCTTCCAATTTATTTCAAAATGGCGGAGATATAATTGTTGTAAAATTGCGATAAAACGTCGAGGTATGAAAGAAAAATACTCTTTCATGAATGGATATGAAGTATAGGGATAATCTACCCTCAGGATCACAAAATGTTGCAAAACCCTCGGCAAGCCTCGGGTTTTACTACATTTTGTGACCCTCGGGTAGAATATCCCTATCCTTCATATCCACATATGAAAGAGTCTTATAATCTACCTACATTTGTACATGTATATATGATGGGTGTACTTCATTATCCTATCTTACCTTAATGTGAACAACAAACTTTTTAAGTACAATAACTTTTTGGATGTATGGCGGTCTACACCCTGATTCGATCGTGGCAGATCATGACCCGTCTTATATTTTATACCTACGTATGTATGACGGTCTACACCCTGATCTGATCGTTACAGATCATGGCCTATCTTATATTCTATACATACATATGTATGTCGGGTGTACATCCTGGTCATAATGTGACCGATTATGACCCGTATTTGATCTACATACGTATGGCGAGTGAATCATGCTATCTTTGATAACTGATAGCAGCATGTTTCTATGATACAACACTGTGTTCCTATATAGATAAATTATTTTTAATTTTAATACATGATGCAATACTGAGTGGATATTTCGTTCTGTCAGCTTCTACTCTGTTCACTGTGAATATAGTAAAATGTTTAATCTTTTACATTTCAAGATTTTCGCTTGATAAGTTTGCGCGATGAGATATGTACGGAGTTTTTATGCGATCGAAACAGGCAAAACTATACAAACTGCGCGTAATTCCGATTTTCACAGTACTCTAGTATTTTATCGATAATACTTTTTTCTGTCATTTTTAGCTTGAATAATATCGTGTTACTTTGCAGGTGCTTCTTGTTTGAATTTGCTCCTGGATCAGTATATTTTAGTATTAGTATTTTTTATAGTTCATAGTTTAGATAACTGAATTAATTCTATAACGATGTCGTTTTATTATTTGAATACTGCTATGTTACTACCGACGGTACAGAAAACAGCTTTATTTCATGGCTTGCTACTAAATTTCGCGATTTCCGCATCGAAATAAGTCCCGCATTTTTTTTGATGTGGAAATCGCAATATTCACTTTCGTGAAATAATGATTGGATTGATTTTTATTTTCGTCAGAAAAAAGGTAGATACCAATTTGCATTACCATACTTTATCTACAGTATTTATATAGTTTTCACTACTTGCCTGAACTAATACATCTATCAATATTTAAAAAAAAAATCATTGTAACATGTAACAGAATGACTTTTACATTTATCTTTTGTATAATACGGGCCACGCTCGTATGTTTCATCAAATGAGCCAGAACTATATTATTTACTACCGGCAAATTACGTATTATTTTCATAAAAAAAAGAGAAAGACTTCCTCAATGGTTGTGGTATCGTTGCATGCCATTACCTGTCTCTCAGATAATTAACATTAAAAGTGTTCATTTTTAATTCAAATCACCAATGAGTATGCTAAATTTTCCCCTACTATGCCAATATTCTATTTACAAAGACCTCGATGCTGCGTCAGTTTCTAACCTAGAATATGTATTTTTGTTTGTCATTTTAAGTTCCCTTGAATGCGTTATATCCGTAAATCGATGCTAATTTGGATGGAAATAACTTCAAACCAAAATTGATAAAGTCCTTAATTTAATTGTTCAAATTTTAATCAAAGGAATTCTGCATTTGCTTCTTCCATCTTTTATTGCCGCCTAACCTTATGGAATAAAGTTAAATTGTTAGTGTATAACTTCAAAATCATGACAAATACAACTTTCCATGCATTTTTCAAAATTATGGTTAATCGCAGTTTCGATATCATGTAATGTGTGTAACTTTCCTAACATATTTGATAATTTCATTTTATTTTTTATTTTCTTTCTTATTTGTGCCATTCTGTACAATGTTTCTTGAAAATGTACATCAAATAACTTGTATTATGTAATGAACTAACCTTTAAATCAAGTCAAAACAGACATTATATCAACAATATTGTTTCACAACATTAAATTGAAATTAAATTTTAGCGGTTTCTATATTGATGATCCAATAATATCACTCACTTGTTTTATTTCGCGAACCAAATTTTCGGGATTATTGCAATTTATCGCGAAAATAATCTGCTATCTGATATTACACGTTACAGTTATCTTATAATTTTTAAATTACTATAAAATAACGAATGATATAATTACATATTTTTAGTTTAAAGTTTTACCGTTCTTTAAGCTTTATTTAAAGAACCCTGCTCGACTTTTTATTGTTATGTTTATTTCATATTTGTTATAACATGCCGTATAATTTACGGATATGAAACATATATATGCTATTTTAAAACAAACTTAGCACATACCGGCCTCCCCACGCGCTGAAGTCCCTCTTCTCGCCCAGTTTACTATCAGCCATTTCGTTTGAGAACTGGTCTTCCTTACTAGGTAGATTTTTATCGTCAGAGATTTCAACTGTTTCAGAATTTGTGGAATCATTTTCCCTATGGAAATTCATAAAGTTATTCTCTTCATCTTGTGGAATGGAATGTCGTTTTACACCCAAAGCATGAAAAGCTCGTCGAAGTGCATCTGGAATATTTGTCGGTTGGTCACTTTCAGAACGCTTTCCTCCCCACGCGTGAAAAGCCCGCCTAAGCATTTCTGGGATATCTGTCTGGGGAATAGTTTTTGATCGTTTTCCACCCCAAGCATGAAAAGCAGCTCTCCGCAAAACTTCAGAAGCGTCTTCTTGTGAAGTTTTAGCGTTGCGTTTTCCCGCCCATGGATGAAAATTTGGTCGTTTCAATTCGATCTGCGGAGTCAATGTTTGTTGTCGTTGTCTTCTTATCCAGAATCGGATAATCTTATCGGACGGGTTATCACTATTCACTTTAGAACATATCATTCGACTCTCCACAGTTCTTTGAAATACCAGTACACATGTCGTGAAAATAACAACCGGAAACATTCGGGCTACTCTTAAACCCATTTCTAGCGTGGACTTCTGTCGTTGAAGGTTTTTCTTTATTAGTAAGATCCCTTATATAGTGTGACGAAAACAGTTGCTATGGGAACTTGCAGTATCAAAATAACCAACCACACGCGCTTATACCGAAAGTTAGTATTCGCATTAGTTGATCGGTCCCGTAAGGAAACAGGCGTTGTACAAAGACATTATAATTTCATGTATGTTTCTCTCAAAATTGTTTTGAAATTTGATTATCGCATTTCTTAGTGAATGCGAAATGTCTTTATTATTACTAGACGGAATAGGAAAACCTTATTTAAGCAATAGGGAATTCAGTACGAGGTGCCATCCCTAACACTGATAGGATTCATTGCTAACAGCGGGCACGATGATAAACATTTTAAACAACAATTTCTTCATTTAGACGCGGCACCTAATGGCCTAACTTAATAGATCAACACTCTTGGCGGGACAGCGGTAAAAGGTTGTGTGGAGGACGGCTGCTTGTCGTCTGCTCAAGTCCCGAGCCCAAGTCCACAGGAGGACGGTAATCAAAAGACAAATCATCCGTATATTCTACTTTACATATCTAAATACCATAAAAAATGGTTAGGTTTGGTATGACATTAAATTTAAGCTAATGTCCATTGAATAATTTAGTGAGAAACTCTACTATCTACGCAATGCTCCAATCGATTAAACTTTAAAATCCATCATTGTTATAAAAATTCTCTTTAACATTTTAATATATTTGTTTCAAAATCACATCATGCACAGATGTAGATGATGGATAATACACAAAGATAGATTGATTCTCAACAAAACAAAAATTGTTGAAGCTTTAGATTATCAAATATTGCTGAATTTTATTTGAAGATATCCAGTTGGGAGTTGTTCCGGATTTTTTTTAAAAATCAATAAGAGTTTCAAATACTACATTACAGGTAAATCTGTATATTAATTGCAAAATATGTCTTAGCCTTCATGTTAAGGTTTTTATGTTTGGGTAATAAAAATGATAAAACATTTTAATGTTATATATATATATATGCAAGAAATGTATTTAAACACTAATTATTAAAGTTTTAAAAACAATTTGATTTATAAATCACAATATTTGACCATTTAATCGATATTGATAATTTATATGAATCTGAGTCGATAAAAGAGGTGGAACGACTGGATCGACCGTTGGCAGCATAATGTAACCGAGTGAATGTGTTATTCGGTGTCTTTGGCAGTTTAATTCAAGTACTACAAAGAGTCACGACAAGAACATACTACAGCCTCCCAAAACATCCACGAAACACGCATTACATTACATATATGATAGACCGTCCTTTTATATGTTTGTTTGTTTGTTTGTTTTATTAATTAACGTCATATCAACAGGGTCATGTAAGGACGGCCTCCCATGTATGCGATGTGTTGCATATATGTGTGCGAGGTGCGTGTTTTGGAGACTGCGGTATATTCGTGTCGTGTCTTCTTGTATAGTGAAACTGATGCCATAACCACCTTGGCAGTTAAAAGAACGTTAAGTTCAATCAACCATTTAACCAACCGATCAACGATCAAGCTGTCTATAGTCAACAGTTAATAGCTACAAAATCAAAGGCTAAGGAAGCTTTGTCGTAGCTTTCCAATGCTGCGATATAGGCATCACAAGAGTGATATGAAAAAAGAAGCATTTCTACATGATATATTTTATTTCATCACATAATCCATATGCTACTCAGTCAATCGCCAAGGTAGCAGTTAATTTACTTTATACTACTATTGTAGCTTTACTACTAATGTAACAAAACGTAGAACACTTTTCATTCACTGTACTGGACAGGGAAACCATTCTGACGTCATAGTCTAAACAGTGACGTGATGTCGTGAGAATATAGCTTCTTGTAGTTTTGTCATAATCATATTATTTTAAGTTATGTTCAGTCCATACAGGATGTCATTAAACTTTCATGTTCTCGTACGTAGGTTCGCATATGAAACAAAATATAAAACGGAAAGATTTTTTCGAATCGTTTTATGAATATGTTAATTGCTAAATGCTCATCTGAGGTCCTATATACATAAGGAATTACCTAATTCTCTTACTTTGATTTATTCTAAAATATTCCAAAACAATCTCGGCATTTCATGTCTGAACTAACACAACATGTACATGTAGCGAGAATACATATGGCTAGGTGCCATACGGAAATCCTGTTTTGAAATGTTATCAATAAATAACCATCACCATATCTTATCTTCGTCGCTGTTCATTCCACACAAACGTTGTCACATGTAGATAAGATTGTACTATAAGGTCTGAAATAGTATAACAACGATGTTGATTTACGTTCTTGTTTTTGTTTCTTTATCGGGATGTAGAGCGTCCTCAAACAAGCGATTTCTTGTCGACAACCAGCAACCGAGTCCCCTTCCTGCTGCTGTCTATGACGACATCCACCGGCAGCTTGATGACCTTCGATCCCAAGATGCAACACAGGAACGGGAAATGGCGAAAATTAGCGGCCGTATCACTGATCTAAACACGCACCTCTCAAGGTCAGATGCACTTATTAACGATCTGATTACAAATCAAACGACTTGCCAACGTCTCCATGCATCAAATAATAATGGACAGACTTCATATGAACTACGAAATATCTCCCATCGAATTGATGTGATATCCCATCAAATAAACCATACTGATTTAGAAACGAAAAATCTTTCCTCTATAACCGGAATTACCTCTGCACAGGTATCCGGTATATATCATATGTTGGAAGAATTAGTATCATTGCCTGCTGCGCATGAACTTAAAGACGTTTTGCAGAATTCGAACTTGGAAACCATTTTCGGTAACATAACAGCTGCGCATGCTCAATCAAACACTTGTGAATGTAATATGTCAGCTGTAAACACATTGGATCAGAAATATCAATCTGCATTGCTTGACTTAAATAACATAAAATCCCAAGCCGTTGTTAGTAATAATAAATTATTACAACAGGAAGTAACGATTCAGTCCCTCCAACAAAAACTTGCCCAACAGGACCAGACATTAAACGCTAAAGATGTCACGATAAACGACATGAAACTACAAATCAACAAGTTATCCCAGGATCTTAGTAGACAGGAGGGTGTGATTCAAAATTTTACTTCTGCGAAAACCAGCATGTCAGTGGACGCGGCATCCTTAGACGACAAGATTAAGACCCAGTCAGCGACCATCCAGGATATGTCTAATACCATGATGCAACAGCAACACTTCATCACCAATCTTATTGGCTGGCTCAAAGGTAATCAAATCTGAAAAATATGGTTTATAACATTTACATTGAAATTCTTGTTGAGGGGTTTCTTTTCCTATTTCCATGCTAGTTGCAAAACTCAATATGTCCAATACCTGTACTTATATAACTGACATTTTGTCGGCTGAGCTTGATTTTCGCGTGTTCCGAAAATTAGTGGACACGATAAGTTTCAATCAGTAAAGGAAAAGTAGAACTGTTATGACTAGTAAATTGCAAAGTCAAATCGCCGAGAGAAATTATCGTAAAAATTCGAGGTGAGTTTACCGTATTTTAGAAATCCTTCTTCGACCTTGGGACGTTCGCATGAATATTGACAAAATGTGAAAAGTCAAATTACTCTGGGATGATGTTTAAAACTTTAATTTAATTATATCACCAAAGCTTGAATAATCTGTAAGTGTAAATCTACATCTTTGATTTGTTTTAAAGATATATGTCATTCAATTTTCATCACGATAAACAAAACAGTATAGAACATCAACATATATATACAGAATATGGATCATATCTTGTCATTAATAGTTGATGTATTTTTATAATAATATTCTAAAAAAATCATTGACCTTGCCTGTATAAAATTTTTGTATATGTCATTAGTGTGATATAACCTGGAGCGCTTTTCATTGGATGGACATTCATTATGGCTTCATGGATTGACGTAATGTTGGAATTTTGTAACAAATATAGGTTTGTTATGTGATAAGAAGTATTTTTTTATGAAATTCGTCCTGAAATGTTAATGTTTGCTTGCCATGACTTGTAAAATCTCAAATGTAAAGATATGGAATAAAATCTCATTTTAGATTCTATATTCTTTCACATGTATCTCTCAAGAATGAAAAGTGAGATTGATTTTATTTGTTTCCAGACACGGTAAAACTTCCTTGTAAGTATTTAATGTCTTGTTTTTATTCATGTTTGACTAATATGCGAAATTTTAGTTATTGGAATTAACGTAATCACTAACAGTTTCCCCTCGAGTATAAGTATGCCAATTTGCTAAACAATAATGTAAGGTGAACTCTTTAGTGTTTGAAAGTGAAAAAAGCACCAGGATTGCTTTTATTTCTTCCAGACTGTCTTATCTAACTATGTTTTAGCTACAAACGTTTTGCTCTCTCCTTGGCACTTTTGTTGTGCATGTATACATCTGATCTATTTTTATATGAAGTCAATATCGTTTGACTGGTTGAGATCATCATAAACTTTCATACTTGTTTCTTTGTACAATTAAACGTACTGATTAAATCGTTCGTGATCGATTTACTTCAATCTAAAGATAGTACTCAGATTGTCGCTTTGATGGTTTCTCATGTTAAAGGCAGAATGGTGACGGTATCGGAATTAGGTGGTTCTTATTTCAGATAAACAGTTACTAATATTCACAATCGTTATGTGGGCTGCATCTCCAGCAGGAAGTATCCAAATGACGAACAAATGTTTTGGTTACAATGACTTAATGACGCTTTAACAGGAAGTAGATGAAATCACACAAACATGCACGTATACAGTTCGACGATGTAAAATATAAGCATTACAGATGCTCCACCACTGACAAATGACACTTAAAAAAAAAAAAACAGGAGCAAACAAATTAGTATTTTGCACCAATTAAACACCAATAATTATTGTTCAATTGATTACCGTTTATGCTCTGTCGGCGGTGGAGCATCTTCAAATATTAGAAATTCATAAAAAGAAAATTAAAGATTTCATTATGTAATGAAACTACCAAAGTAAATTAATGACATTTGACTTTTTAGAGCATTTGTTTTATCTTTATCTTATATAGGTCTTTATGTACTGTATGTTAATATCACTACACCTATTTTGCACAGTGAATTGCTGTAGAAATAGGTCACATGACTCAATTAATATTATTATTTTTTGGCATTAAAATTTTAAGTTATTAACAGCATTTGCTACCTTAGATCGTGATTGAGAAAATAAATAACGCGAGGTAAATTTTTAAATCGTGATTGAAAAAATAAATAACTTGAGTTAAATTAAATGCATAATTTAAAGTAGCTTCTCATTTTCACTATTACAGGTACAACTGGCTCTGTGCACAACTTGTGTCCAATGGGATCACATGACATCTTCTTCCACAACCAGTTTCATGAAGCGCCATCTTTATCCGCTTCTGCCTCGATTTACCACATTCCAACCAGGGCTGTCGTGGGTCACGTAACACCGACATTAACGAACGTAACCCCTCGAGGATTCCGAATGACTGTGACATGCGAATCGGACAGTTCATATGCAATTGAAGCCACATGGAAGGCGTGTGTGATTCCTCTAGTCGAAGACAATGCAAATTAAATGAACCAATGGACGCCTCTTTTTCAGAAAATTTAATGATTTTGCTTGTAATTATTATAAAAAATCAAGCGTAGTCAGTCAATGAAAACAAAATGTCATCATGCGTTTGGCTTTGAATTATTTTACCCTATCTTTACAAGTCCGATCGATACGACAAACAAGTCTGATATATATTGATATCAACACATCAAATCAGATAGCCATATTCTCTTTGTAGGCCTTTTTTTGATATATAAGAAACATGATCGATTTTTTGGCCATAGTTATCTCTCGGCATTCGTTCTTTTATGATGTGAATGTGTGATATACGCTGTTATATGTTAATTTCTAGCATCTGGCTAGTGTTTGGAGGTCCACGGTCCAGACAATGGTGCCATTAACAACAGAAATCGTACATTGAATGTGAAATGGAGCCAAATATCAGTATAAGTTTTTCCTGTGATATCACTGTTTACAATATTCAATCATATTCTTGAAAAGTGTCACAAAATTAATTTGTTAGATGAAAAAATCCTTTCAGGTTATCAAACGATATTAGAAAAAAATATTTTAGACGAATCGAAAGAGGAATCCAGAAAAATAAAGTGATTGTCTTTTTAACAAAAAAGCTCTCCCTTAGAATTCTGGATATATATACAAATATCTCGAAAATTGCAATTGTTCTGGGTAATTCTTAGTGTTGTTATATCATCTAATATGTCATTTGGCACCATTCATTAGGGTTGATCTTAATAGTATGAGAATTTACTTTATTGAAGATTGTAATTTATCCACAGCTGAATACGATTTTATTATATGTCGTGACTTCACCCATAATTTTTTTGCATAATTATGTCTCTTGTAAAATAAAACCTGGAACGTTTTCATTGGCCGGAAACTCACTATGACACCATGACTTTACGCCAGTAAATAATGACCTGACGTTAGGAATTGATGACGTCGTAGCAAAATCGTGGCCTCCATTGGATTTTTACAACACCTTTTTATGTTTGGATTCTTCGGAATGTGATCAAAAGTATCTTTTTGTATTTATTTTCATGAGAATTTTTCTGAAACTAGTCTCAATGTTTTAATTTGTGCTCGCAAAGGGTAGCAAAAGTAAAACCAAAAAATTTATTAGACGCGTTTCATAAAATCTCATATCATATGAAAACTTTAAGATTCTAAATACATTCGATCTTATTTAAACTATTATACTTTATCCAGAATCAATAGATGACCTCACATCTGTGTTTTAATCATTATGAAATGGTATCACTAAGTACATGTACATGTATACCTTCTATGCATTCTTACGTAGTTTTATAACTCAAGTGACGGTCATGTGTAAACATTAGCGACCGGTCCTCCATTATCAGACAAAATAAACTCAGATATCTGTATACAGAAACACGCGTATACCACTTACTGGGGTACACACCAGTGACCTGTATCATAGCTTTAAACTGTCAGTATGGAGGACGTTCCAGCTGTATGGATGCGCCTTCGGATAGGGGTAGCTGCCGTGGGTGTAATCGTGGGTCTGTCTGTATTTACCGTGTTCGGTGTACACTATAATAATTGGAATGCAGCAGGCTGGGGTCTTATGTCAGGTACGGTATATTCATACTCACAATACGTTATGATTCCACTAAAACAATCCTTGTACATCAGTGACCTCGTCTCGAATGTTTCAAATATCAAAATATCAAACAAACAAACAAAAGCCACATGCTAGTCAGGTCTATACTGGCAGGTAGCGACAAAATGATTCCAATCACTTACTGATACTGTCAAAAAGTCCTTAAGCCCGCACGTGTGTGGTATCTCCTGTAGTAGCGGTTTCTAGTATGAAATGACAGTATGATATAAACATGTAAGTGATGCAAACCAAGTGCATTCGTTCTTAATCTTCCATTGTATTTACATCTGTTTTGTGCTAAGCCGATGAGCCTTCTGCATCTGGAACATACAAGAATAAAAGCGGACGCGTAAATACGTATATATTGTATGGGACATACACTTCCCATAAGATACAAGATTATAATAATGATATTAATGGTCGTAACACTTTATGTTTCATGTTCTATATGTTTTATGAAGGTGTCATCGCCCTCATAACTCTGACTGTGCACATCTACAGCACAAGGGGACTATCACAGAAAGATGAGAGAAAACTTAAAACATTGATGCTGATGGGCTGTTTTTTCCAACTGATGGGTGTTTGCGGGTTCACAGTTTACCTAACACTGGCTATCGTTTCAAATCAAGGTAATACTCCAACCATTCTAGCTAACGTCAGCGGTCTAGCCGAGGCAAGTTTAACCCGATTAGTGTATGATTATGATACGTGATGCTATGATAACAAATATCAGTTCCTGTTAGATTAACAATTATTATGTGGTGGATTATAGTATCATTACATGTCAAAAGTGTTTGCACCTAAACGACGCGATTTACTGTTTAGTATCCGGTAACGGGGTTATATAAGGGGGGAGGTTACACTACAGGTTCCGACATTCAAATGTTTGCCTGAATTGGTGAATTGAAGTAACAATGTTTTATTTAGATGTTAATAGCACCTAAAAC
The DNA here is from genome assembly GCF_041381155.1 of Argopecten irradians. Classification (NCBI taxonomy): domain Eukaryota; kingdom Metazoa; phylum Mollusca; class Bivalvia; order Pectinida; family Pectinidae; genus Argopecten; species Argopecten irradians. Next base: position 39,866,524 of record NC_091137.1, on the reverse strand, counting down.
TGCTAACTTAGAAAGTTTCTTTGGTACTGATTCAACAGCCGTCAGATTTACATAGAACATACTAGTTTACTTACTGGGCCTTCGCGAAACGTTATTTAAAACCAACCATTGGATTGAATAATTGCCACTTATATCAAAGAGTTTTCAATAAAGAATCGTATTTACCTTTAATGATTGACGACTGCGTGTTGTATGTTCCATTCATTATCAAATACAAAGCACTAAATCAAGAGCAATCTAATATCATTCTAAATTTTGCCGGAACATCTTTGTTTCTTATCAATTTACTACGAAATGACAATATATTTTTAATATAAGAAAAAAAGAATTTTCTTTATTTTGTAAATCATTGAAAAACTAGAAAAGAATAAACTATTGCACAACATAATAAGAAAAAAATTGAATTACATGGAATTATTGAAAACAACATTGTTTATTGAATGTGTCTTCTTAAAGTCTAAACAATGAATGTTTATGGGTCGAACATCGAGAAGTAACCATAACTTTTTTTAACTCCTACATTTACCAGTCACATAGAATATGTATGCGTTGACTGTAATCCAACATACTTTGGCGGCGACTTTATTTTGCGTTCCCGTATCTAACTACTTTTTTATTTTCGCCGCCATTTTTTTTTTTTTTTTTTTTTTTTTGTAAGGGAAATTCGTACAGTGCCCCGTTAGACCACCTATAATTAATTAGAATATTTTAAGCAAAAAAATGCTTTATGTTGTATTTCTTATTCCAATTTTAGTTAGAATTTGTGATTTATATTACCTTGGATATGAAATACTAATTTAAAATAATTTGTGGTCAATACCGATTAAAGAAAGAGACGGTGGGTTTTTTTCAAGTTTAAAATCAATCCTTTGTTTTCTCTGATACAGAGCTAGAAATAACTTTCTGGATTCAATTTAAATTATCGGTTTAATTTTTAATGTTACCTTAAATCTGTCCATTTCCTTCTTGCTAGGCCTGCAGATTTATGATGACGGGTATTATCTGACACTGGTGTGGTGCTTCATGACATGGAAGTGGGGTTTCTCACTCTTCTACTATTCTCGGACCTACAGACGCAGTCTAGGAATAACCACACTTATAAATCAGTAACTACTTTCTAACGATTATTCAGCCTTTGTATAACCTCCGGAGATAACGTTCATGCGGAAAGGTATCCATTGTAACGTCATTGTTTTGTGAGCGAAACTCATACAAGTCGTATGCATGACGATATATTTGAACATACATGACGTCATACTAAATACATTCACTCATATACAGATAACTATGTTATATGCATATACAGAATTTACCACAGATTCCAACACGATACGGATTTACAACAGGAGAAGTTAAAGACTGTATTGTATTTTATACTAGTAAATTGCATAAAAGATACTGAATTTTTAAGAAAAAAAAATTCTCAAGCTCTCGGAAACTATTCTTAATCTTTTCATATATCATGTATCATTTTTATGGGGTTGGCTGGGATTGGAGCATTTTATCATAAATTGACAAAAATATATCATAGTCAATTCAGGTAATTCGATTCAAAGATATTTTCCTTTGAACATTGATTGTATTTTGTTACTTCATTACACTTTAAAGTGAATAGTCGGGCAAAGAAAATCAGTCTAAATGTGTTCATTGGCCTTCCAAAAGTTCTCACGTGTTAATACGACGGTCAAGTTCTGCTTACGTTTCCCAGTTCTGACCATTGAAATAAAGAAAAGTTGAAAGCATTGAAAGCGAGGCTGCGTGGAAATGTAACCACGGACATAGTCAGCCGGGAGGACGTTTTAGGATTGCTATACTTTAAATTAATTTCTTCGTACGCAGACAGATTTTGACGAGAGATTTTATTTTTCTATTTCATAAGAAATTATACTGGATACATTCACACCATTTTTACCGTCTTTAGGCATCCTTGCCCGACTGTTCACTTTAAAATCTGTTTTCAAAGTGCAATAAAATATTTTTGTTTAAGTTTATGTTGATAATTTATTACTGTTATTGTTATTGAAAACACATAAGTTGCTATGAATTATCATGATGTTATATATATGGAATTAAAAAAAAAATATACGTGTAAACATTAAAAAGGAAGGAATAAAAAGCTGCCTGCTGCACCATGGGAAACTGGTTAATTTAAATTTGAAAACTGCAAAAATGAAACAAATAAAAGATCAGTTTGATTATCAGAGCTTTTCCGTTAATTGCCACCAGAATTTGACTAATGAAGTTTATCATCGTTTCTGAAACTATTTGGACCTACAATACTAAACATAAGATAATGGTGTATAATAGTACTAAAGAGAGTTGAATGGTCAAAATCAGGGTCAATTTTTTGACATGTCTTATCGCATAGAAGATAAAAGCTGAGTTATATTTTCTTGCATCTAGTCAAAGGTCATAATGCAGGTCGCAGTGACCTAATTATGCAATGCTACACATCATTTACAATAGTGAAGGTGGACCACTACATAAAGTACGGGTTTCCAGTGTCCTAAACTATTACAGTAGATAAAATACACACAAGACTTTCTAGGTTTTGGGTCTAAGGTCAAAATATCGGTCATATTAGCATACCTTTGGTTTATATGCAACTCATCGTCAACGGGAGATGGAATTTATGATATTATGTGCTTTATGATATAGGACATTGGCCTCTGACAAGGAGCGAATGGACGAACGCATTCTTCGCCTCCACCTCCCCTACCCTTAACCACTGATATTCATTTGGGGACCAGTAAACGTATAAGTTGTTCACAAGATATTCTTTCTTTAAGTACATATAGGTTTTTCTTTTTAAAAGACAAAGATGTAGTTAAATATACGTTGGGGGTGTTACTGCGACAATTTAAATTGAAACAATACTCTTAGGAGACATCATTTGACAAATCTACTAGAGATGTGTTCGCTCGCATATATTTCTGAGAAAATTAGCTTCAGAACACATTTTTAACTTCACAGAAATGTATTCTTGTTATTTATTTATAACAACTTTCACAACTCTTATCAAGCTTGTCGATGCTCTCTACTTAATAGCTCCCAATGCACTTTAAGGAATACCCCACCTTCGCATGATTCAGTATTTCTATGGTAATATGTTTCCTTTAAAGGACAAAATCATTATATTATTAGAGTTGTCGAAATTTTAATCGATTAAGTTTCGATAATGCAGAGTCGTTAGTTATGTGCCATACTCATTTTGCAATTCTTGCATGAAATCACTTTTTTTTTTTCATTTTTTTTTATTTACAAACGTGACAATTGATAACGGCAAATGATATTTTATAAGGACAGAGGAATGTTTTTAGATTAATTGTAATAACCCATCCTGTATCATTTTAAAACTTCATATTCCCACAACACGCGTTTCATTCGCAATGTATAACGGATTAGACATAGCGAAGGAAATTGGTGTCATGGGAATTAAAGTGTAATTGCTATAGCTGTGAAACTTTCCCATAAACTCCTGACGCGTCAACGGCATTGGCAAGTCAAGTCTTAAGGTCATTATCAATAAACAAGGAAAATTCTTACGACGACAAATGATTATCAAGGATTGGCAACTTTTTGATAATATCTATACCTTTCTTTACATCCTTTTGGAATATTCAATTATGAAATATTATTTTCTGTAAAGTGATTAAATATGTTCATGCATAGTCTTATCACATGTATCAACTTCGTCATTCCAAAGATTACATCACATTTTTGTGCTCTGATATTGGTTCTTTAAACAGTATACATTTACTTGTATATAATCTCCAATAGTGCCCTTAAGCATTTGACACACCCAATACAAAAAGTACCTGTGATTTTAAGGAATCATTTTTCAAATTTAATTCTTATAAATATATAAATACTACGCTCTCATCCTGCTCTACGTTCAATAACATTTGTAACTTTGTTTAAGGAAAACTGTTAATCAAGGTCAATTCCAAAGATGAGGGATGGTACAACTATTAGAGGAGGGATAAAATGGGGAGAGACAGAGAAAAATGAATATATATATATGTAGAACTAACAAGAGATCCCAAAGATTTTGACCCCATCATAAAATGATATTCTACAAATAAAGACGTAAAGTTAGCTCACGAATTACTTTAGTAGTGAAGTCTCAATCGATAACCTACTTGAATGGGTAGATATAATTGTAACAATGCGATGCAGACGGAGGAGATTTATCTCGAATCCTTGAATCAGTGTTGCTTGCACCATCTCAGTCATATTGTTTCGAGTATTATGTGCTATTGGACTTTAATAGCCAACTTGTCACCCCATAATATTAATACGATTGACTTTTAAGTATCACTGTTGGGCCCCTGGTGGACGAACCAGCTGTAAGATAAGTGTTTAATGTGTTGTGTGACTTTTCTAAAAAAAAACCTTTGTGATTTATGTAACCGTTAGTATCCTCACGTAAGCATGCAATAGTCGGGATTTGAAATAATGAAAAAGGATCATTCCCCAAACTATTCCCAAAATAGGTACAAATAATTTACCAATATGTGATATATTGTCAGCATCGACTAACATAAAAACATTATTTATTGATATCGATAATGTCAGCATCTCATAGAAACTTAGCTCAGGTGAGAATTTCTAGTTTTCATTGCTCATGAAGGACTTTTATAAGCGTTATTTGTACTCTTTAACTTAAAGTGTTAGAGAACACAATTTAGTGTCTATGTATGAGAGGGAATAGAGATTAGAGACTGTCACAGAACGGTCAATAGAAACTCTTCACAATATCACACTCTTTATTGCGTTAGGTGGCAGTACTGACCGCCACTTTAGGTGCTAAATTCCTCGCGCAGCTGGAGAACGCTGGTACAGTTAGAAAACCTTTCAACATTACTGAGTTAATGCCACCAAAAGGAAAAAAATCGTCAAAGAACCAATTCCGCTATGTATATTAAAAGACGGGAAAATGCAGTTGGATTACTCGACATCTTTTAATGTACTCACTCTCATTGATAGTTATTGCTAATCTATAATGTATGCATATATTTACAATAGACACATTATTACAACAGAATGTTATCGTTTTTCATCTCCATAAAACTGTGTTTACAATGACAGAAGGCCAGTGGCAATTAGACATTCCCACCAATCGGAAACAAACTTAACGCGAAGTATCTTAGGGATAATGGGAGAATCTGCCAACTCTTGACCCTACATCACTAAGCATGTTGTGGATAAGCGACGTGATAAGGTATCGTACACGGCAAATTTTAGACCCGCTTCAGGTAAAAAGCACATGTGCTTTAGGTAACGTTATTGTTAACCGATTTTTTGTGGTTTGGAATACTGTGGTTTGGTATACTGTACTGAATTATAAAGCACATAAAGTCCTGATATCGTAGTACTGTGTGTCATGGACGTATATTTAAGCCTTCTAAGTGTGGATTGTCAGTTTTGACGTGTAAGTTACTCTAGTGATATATACACACTATTAATTTTAATTAGCTGAAAAACTACACTACATTATTGATGTATTTCAAACTTCATTGTGTAAATAGTTTTTCGTGAATATGAAAAATGTTATTGTGGATATGGTTACCAAATCACCAAATATTTGAGGCAATCAAATGTTAATTAAAGCATTTTTCTTACTTGAAGTGAAACAGAAATTAGCCGTGTACGATACCATTTGATCATGTAGCTTCCTTAAATAGTTTTCAAAGAGACTGAGAAAAAAGGTCACATGTTAGTAAATCCAGCGTAGCTATCAAATGGAGATCATTCTCGCTGAAATTGGCGATTCATCATTTTTAAGATTACGTCACAGAAAATAATTTAGTTGTTCTGACAAACGCCAACATAAGTTAGTTTGTTGTTTGGTCAGAATAGCGTCCTATTTCAGCTAGGGTCTACTCAGTATGCACTCTGTAGTGATATCTCAGGAAAACGTATCACCAGAGACATGGAGCAGGCACATTCCACACGGCCACAATATACAGATAACGGGCTACCTAGTAGCCCCACTCCTTTTATGCTTAGCGTTAAGTAAGATCACAAACTACTACTTTTACAGACTATAGTGTCTCGGCAATGGGACAGAAAACAAAGATTTCATCACAGGGGCGAGCACGCAACTCATGGCCAAAGGTGAGCCGTTGGCGAGAGAGACAGGTGTGAAAATTGAATCACAAAATAATGACGTCACAATCGATACCCTCCCGCAAGAGAGATAACTCTGTAATATACAGAGCTGTATTAACGTGATATTGTTTACATATAACGATGAATAACTTTGGCATTATCTGTGGAGTCTCTTATTGATTGATAGTAATAACCTATCTAGGAAGATCTGTAAAAAGCAATTAAAATTCGGACATGGCGTGAACAGGACATAGATCTGTATCGCGAATGTTACTGTGACCAATATTTGTGCTGTGGACGACATTGTGTCCGGAATTAATTTGTTTTAATATTACTGCGACATATATTTCTTTGGCGGGCGTCACCGTGACATAGATTTGTATGGAGGATGTCGCTCTGACCTAAATTTGTGTTCTATAATTATGTCATTGTAACCTTGATTCGCATGGCGGGTGTTATTGTGACCTAGATTTGTAAGGCTGAGGAAATCAATGAGGCATAAAACAATTACTTTCACACTCCCACGTATTGAAATTAGTATCATTTTAAGTTCCAGGCAAATTTGTATTGTTAAACTTTGCTCTTGATTACCCAATTCTGAGTTCGTATTAATGTTATATTTACAGCGGTAATCGTTATGACCAATCGATGACTTAATTGGCTAAAAAGTCCGGTTAAATTGTCAAAAGAGAACGGAAAGGTTTCCTTATACATTAACACCACTTAAAGTGATATTTCATGCTAATTTCACTGTAATGATATGTCATTTAAACATTTGATATTTGAACATTGACATGTAACTTGATGATTTAGCTCCCAGAAAGCAATGTATGCCTATAAGAGAGTCGAAATCTAGGGATCAGATATTCCTTGTTTTGAATAAAGCGCCTTAAATCACCGCCATATTCATTGGGTTTTGTTGGATTCCAAATCGCATTACGTGACTGACGTTCGACACGATCTGCACGCGGTAAGCCAGGTAATAGGCGTTTATAACACGGTGGGGAATCACGTGGTCTGTAGTTGGTGTGTTACACGAATCAAAATGGCGGCTGCCAGAAGTTTTGCCAAAAAAGGAGGTAAAACATTGAAAATACCCTTTATATCGGCATTTTATAGTAACGAGCATATGCTATACATAATTCTAGACAAACCGATACCTTAGTTGTGTTGCAACGCTCTGTACTTTTCTGTAACATTCTGACCAAAGTTTTGAATCGGAACGATTTTGCTTGTAGTAGAATTGGTAGTATACACGAACATACATGCTTTTTGTACGTTTTCAGTGTTTAGACGGGGCCATTCGCTGTAAATGTGATATTATCTAAATGTTATAGTCTTCACTCAATTGCACATGTAACCTTTCTGGCAGAAAACGTCATGTTCATTGTTAATTCTTTGGTTTTGTAAAAGGATGAGTCAACACGTTCCGTTTTGGACTGATGAGTTTACACGAACTGCTACATATTTATGTCAGTTTGGCTAATCTGGCAAACATTGATAGTGTGTGTTCAAGTATGTAAGATTAACTTATACCATTTAAAAGTAAGAATAGTATACTTATTTAATTGATTCAACTTTAACACATAACATTGGAAGGTGAGAGGATATACCCGTTTGAAGTTCCGCAATTGACCGGAAGTGGACGTCGTTTGCAGCTTCAGTCAAAATGGCAAACATGTACGTTGCTTTTTTACGACAATTATGCCATACAAAACAACAAGACTGCTTAGATCATGTTGATCTCCAGTGACTGCAGTCCAAAAGAATTTAAACACTGACGTTGGTAAATATATTGATCAATTACTTTTACGAGTGTTGAATATAACAAATTAGTGATTAATTTCTTGATTGTCTTTGAAATACAAGGGATCCCTAGTGTAATTCCACATACATGTATATGTGTTTGACTATACAACTTCCGATTTTTTAGTGAGAGATTTTTAAGTCTTATTTCTGAAGGAAACAGTCATGACATTGGGTCTTTCCTTAATTCACAATCTTTATTTCTTTATGCAAAATGACGAGACTAGTTCCCTTTGTTATAACCGTTATTCTAATTAAAAAAAAAACTACACACGGTGCTCACAAGCGTTCCCATGCTCCAAATAAAGACGTTCCCTACAAGTTTCGCGAATGTGAAATACACTGTGTGCGGTGTAGCCCATATTCCCTTTTAAAAACCATTTTACAAATTCTGTATATTATCTGGCCTTTTAATACAGCATATCAACATATAATGATATGATACAAAGAATCACTACGGAACCAAATTGCTAATTAATGTTTGGAAGATCTTGTGATTGATAACTAGTATAATTTACGTATATTGTACTTGTTTATTTATACATTTGTATTTTTAATGTTAAGACTACTGTATTTAAAATACTCAATTAATACATATTGAAGCATGGGTTTCGTTCATTAGTTTTATCAATACTCTTCTGTACAGTCCTATTTTAATCCGGTAGTATTCTTGACTGACACACAGGAATCTTTTTGTATGGCAACACGTTAAACGTTCCTTCTTTCCGTCGTTCTGACAGGCGTTTTCTTCCAGTCTTGTTAAGTGATCTCTGAAAAATACCAAATGTGTATTATTGCTGTTGTACAAATTACTTGTTTGTTGTTTATAAACTTGTTTGATTTTTCCTTTGGATGAATAAAGTTATGGTAAGTATTATGTCAGCCTAAATTGGTTACGAGAAACCATCAATGTCTTTCTGTGAAAAAGTTGTAGGTTCATTCTATAACATATTCATCTATAAAACTGATTAACAAACAAATCTCAACATTACCAACACTTCAAAACATTAAACATGTGTGTTAGATACCATATATATCTATAGTGATCTTCTAGAAATGGACGGGCACAGTTTACAAAAAGTGTTATGACATTCCCCAATCTTCCCGTTTGTTTCCGTAACCAGATGATATGCATTCATGGCTTTGATGCAGTAGGTAGTGAATGTCCTGGATATTATAACAGTTGTCATAGATATTGAACGATATTCCATTGAACGATAGTATACCAGGAATAATCTACTGATTCTAACTTAAGTAGTTTAGCTAGATTATCAAACGGGGTGGTGAATCTATGCTCTGGCGAGATTCGGTCAGTGACAAAGCTGAACAAGTTTGGGCCCAGCTGAGTAAGGTGGGGTTCCACTGTTGATATGACTTCGTGATTAACGTTACGGGGTACTGCAGTACAGGGCGACGTACTGACGAGTACAAGGTAACGTGGTCATTTGGATACCAGGGGTTAAGCAAACAGGGCGACGTGTTGCTTGATCATTGTGTGAGACAAGGTTTGGCAAGGCACTCGGTGCCGCGGTGAAAGGGTGACTCTGTCATAGGTGTAGTAGTCACAGGTGTCTCAGTAAGGGTATCGTAGTACTGTGTACCTTGTACGCAGGAAACAGACTCGCAGTTACAGTTAGGTGGTATTACAGATAGTTAAGGAACATAGGTTGTTCATAGTGATTTAGTGTCCTATTTACCAGGTGTAAAGCAATCAGAATATAGTTGTTAACATATGATTATGAGTCAAGTAGACTAGACATTTATTTGTATATATTGTCGGCAGTATTTAGTTTGTTGTGTTTAACAGTGCCTGGGTCAAAGATAGAACTTGGTAACGGACCGTACTACAGTTGTAGTTGCAGTACAAAGTAGCAACAGGCATAGGTGGTCACGCGACCGTTACAATAGCTTGTTAACATGCATAATCCGTTAAATTTTAACCGCCCACATACTACATCATGCGGTTGATAAGTTAACCATGTAAACATCCTTTCGTAAAACCAAAGAATTAACAATAAACATGATGTTTTCTGCCAGAAAGTTTAGATGTGCAATTGAATGAAGACAATAATATATAGACAATATCACATTTACAGCGAATGACCCCGTCTAAACTCAGAAAACGTACGAAAAGTGTATGTTCGTGTATACTACCAATTCTACAACGAGCAAAATCGCTCCGATTCAAAACTTTGGTCAGAATGTTACAGAAAAGTACAGAGCGTTGCAACACAACTAAGGTATCGGTTTGTCTAGAATTATGTATAGCATATGCTCGTCACTATAAAATGCCGATACATAGAGTATTTTCAGTGACTTACCTGAATTTTCTGGCAAAACTGCTGGCGGCCGCCATTTTGATTCGTGTAACACACCAACTACAGACCATGTGATTCCCCACCGTGTATAAGCGCACATGTGTTTGTTAACGTTGTCCTTCTGGCCAATATGAGCAAATCATGCTGGTATATGTGCACAGAATGAGTATATGAAACATCCAATTCACACATTACCGTTAAATATTGTGTATATCAAATATTGTAATGTGCGAGCATTATTTTCTTTGCAGATCCAGTCTGCTGAGGTTAACCAGATGTTTTGTTTTTAATATGAAAAATTGTTGACACTCTCTTGGTTTCACAACTCTCGTGTTACTTCAAGATTATCACGATGATGTTCGAAAGAGTTCGGAATGATTCGGCATCATTCGAGCCTATTTTTCACGTGTAAACGTTAAAAAAGATTTTTTTTTTACTTTTATAGTTAAAAATACTTCTGGTGTTGCAACTTTATAAAAAGTGGTAAAATTAGAAAGTTTAAAACTCAGACAGACGGAGAAAAATTGTATAACAATTAAACAGCTTTCACTATGACAAAAAGAACGAAAGTTATAGACCATACAACTTTAAGTTTAACGCACAAAAACAGAATATTTTTGTTTCAGTTTGGCTTGGGGGTGGGTGCACATAAAGGCAATTCGTAAGGGACCCAGAAGTCGAGGTCCAAGAAGTCAATGAAAATTGGTAAAGAATCATGGTCATAATACTACTAAACTACAAGCCCCTGATTGGTTGAAATTTTACAGCGATGGGTCATTTGAGGACATCTGTAATAGATCCCATTTCAATCAATATTTGTTTTCTATTAAAGTAATACTCAAGATGAAGTTATCTCTCTTTATTTAAACTTAAGATGGCTTTATTTGTTTCGTGTGGACCTTGCACCACTATCTTTTGTAGAGAAAAATCATATATAGTCAATGCCTTATGTCTAATCCCATTCACATTGTCAATAAAATTGTTTGAAATTGAAAATCCAAGATATTTAATTTTTTTGTCATTGTTTAATGCATCCTTGATGTTTTCCTCGGACTAACATATTCGACGTCATAGTAATCAAAGGCAATCTTCCTCTTTATACCCCTATATATACTATAGGTTATAAAGATATAGCCACGACTTCTGTTGATGATCCGGTCATACTCCTCCTCTTCCAGCACTGGAAGCGTGTCAAGTAGATCGCTCAGATCAATGTCGCTAACAAACTGTTTGTTCAGAGGGTCCTTGTTAGGGGACATGTTGGCTTGACCGGACTGGTCAGTCTGTGTAGTGTCTTTAGTGGACAGTAAAGCTAACGCGTTGTTGCTGCCAGCCTTTAACAATAATGGTGTTGGTTTCTTGGAGGTGTCTCTTATTTTTAGAATACTGTCGTCCTGGAATGGAAATAAAGTCTTTGATTGATAAGTTCATATACAATATAAAAAAAAGCATTCAACACAGCAAAAGAACTATACAAACTGATAGCGTTCGTAGTTGGTAAAATCCAAAACTTACCATGAGGTCCAGACTGTAGTCAAAGTCATCCTCGTCCTGCTTTATTAGGGTGGATGGCTTCTTCTCATGATTCACACTTAACATATAGAATGAGAAACGTACAAAATGATAAACATGGATTTCAATTCGCTTATGTGAATATAAGTTAATAGTCTGTAGTCAATACATTGCAGTCACTATCTTGTAACGTAAACGACAACAATAAGAAAACCGAGTGAAGAATCAGAAGAAGCAGATGCTAATATATTGTATGTCAAACTGAATTCAAATGCCAAATTTGATGTTTTAGATGATTTTTCTTGCATTATTATATAATTGTATGTTATCAAAATAACCAAAAATGTAATTTTAATATATGTCTGCTACTAACTTCAGATCAGTTCTAATCTCGACTCCTCCCGAGAGCCCGAGAGCCCGAGATCTTACCCAAGAGGTTTGATACCTGGACCAGGGTCGGTTGTGTGGTTTGTACGAGTGCTATTTTGGATGACAAAACTTGCCTTTGAGGAAAAAAGGAATAGAGAAAAAAATAGGAAAATAAGACAGAGAGAAAATAGAAGAAAATTGAAAGGAAAAAAAGAGGGAAATAGGGTAAATGCATGATATATATAAAAGATAGAAAGAAAAGGAAGCAACGGCAAATGAAGTTAAAAATACAAATAGGAAGGAAATAGACGAAGAAATTTTAATGTGCGCAAAACAAATCATTTATAGATACCTGGGCACTTGTTTCGTTAGGAGGCGCAAGGATCTTTGAAAAAGATGGCTGTTTCTATAAAAATATATATATATATAATGTTATGAGCATAACTTTTATCTCAATCAGTAGAGTCCATAATCGCTTAAGGTCTTATTGGTATAGCTTACAATCAAAACTTGGGTTTTTTTTTTTTGCGAAGATAAACACTTTTTATGATTAAAAACATGTTAACAAATAGAATAAGAAGAACAAAAATAATTTTAAAATTACCGCTAAAGAAAACCCAACTTGTTGTGATTTATCGGTTTTGAATTCCTATGGACTTGAAAAATTTTAATAATAGAACTTGTCAACAGAGATACTAGTAATAAAAGGACTGTCAAGTTATTGATTAAATAATTACTTTCCGCTCCGAGGTCCTCGCAACTAACAGATCTACGGAACCCAATCGCCTGGCCAAACACACCGGCGCCTTGTTCCACAGCGCCCACACCCACGTCCAAAAAAAGGACATGTTCAAATGTCGAAATGATAGACAGTTCGTTATGCTGACATGATCAGTGTTGGAAGGAATGTGTCAATTTGATTATTTGACTTTTCCTCGGATCGCATTGTATAAAACCATAATTGAATATGAATTGTACACAAATTTTATTTATATAATCATCAACGAAGAACAATATAAACAGGAAATTCAAATTAAACCTTTAGATCAGAAAATACGTTGTTATAAGTAATAAGACATATCAAAGAAACACAATTTAACAAAGGATGACAGTTTGTTTATTATTACTCGTGTCTATCCGGTCCTCGAACTCACTATTTACGGCACCCAACATACCTGCGCCTTTTACCACTGCGCCACATCCACGTCCCCAAAAAAGGGCGTTTCATTGACGAAGTGATAGTCGGTTCGATATGTCTTCATGTTAGTGGATATAACGTAAGATAACATTTTCTAATAAAAAAATAAACAAAGAAACGGTCAAAGTGTACAATACAAGTAATACATAATATGACGATACACTTTGTCTGCTTTGCAAATGCCTTTGTGATGTTTCATGTCATTAAAATCGTTTAAACTGACATTGAACTTACCAATTTGCTTGTAGTTTTTCTCGCGTCTGTGTTTGGCCGCGACCAGTGGAAATTGGTCTCCAATCGGAAAGTCTCGGCATTTCCTGTTTCTGACACTTTCCATCTCATCTTTAAGTATAACCTTTCGCTGGTTACCTCTCTAGAAATAGATAATGTATAGACTTAGAACTTAAAAATAACGTGATATAGTGTTATTGAGGGATTTCTTAGAAGAATGGAAAGAGTACTTTGCTCACATCGAGACAACCCACGAGGTCGCACAAGAGTGGAGAAGCCTACAAAGGATAAGCGACCTATCGAACAGACTTCGGAAACGCCAACCGGAACAGGAATATGGATGCGAGTCAAACAAAACAGAAGAAGAGGGAGCAAATGTAGTTGCGGAACGACTTGCAAAAACGAGAGAGGGATTGAAGATCCGCCTTGAAAATATGGGCAGCGCTCCAAAGAGGACGAGCAATGGGAGGTGAAGTGTTGTTTGGAAAGGCAGCATGGAAACAGTTCGATGAGGACGCTGATTATGTTCTGGAATCAATGCTTGCCGAGAACATGGACAAGAAAGTGAGAGGAATGTCGGTTCGGGAAGTTATCAGAAAAGAGAGATCAGAGTCAGCACCCGGGCCCAATGTAGTACATTATTAGGTGCACCAGAACTGCCCCAGACAGTTGAGGAAAATTGTGCCTACTTTTTTAAGAAGGTTTTGAGGAAATGGCACGTTAGCAGAGAGCTGGAGAAGAGCATAGGGATGCTTCATGCCAAAAGAAAATAACTTCAGAGCTTTCATCCAGTTCAGAAATATATCTTTGCTGAATGTGGAAAGAAATGTTATGCTGGCCTCTTACCCCAATGCGAATGACAAAGTACATATAAGACAACCAAGGACATAGACATTTCAGTCCAGAGGAGAAGCATTCCTACACTAAGTATCTGGCTGTCTAGAGCCATAACAGTGTATTTATACCATCAGGGGTGCAAGGGAGAACAATGGCGATGTTGCAGTTCTCTGACTAGACCTAAGCCAGCGCCTACGGATCCATTACCACACCATTAAGTAGAACTAATCAAGGAGAGGTGTAATGGGATGTCAGAGGGTCAGAGTGCATCTCAAATTCTAGTTCGACAGTTTCCATATACGCTTCACTGTAGGAATAACACAGCATGAGAATGGAGACTGGTTGTTAAGGTTTAATGAAGATTAGCTTATCACGGACAAGAAGGAAGTGGGACGCCCAAAGGACCTACGGCGCGGGATACTGTTGGGACAGTGGCATCGAAGCGTCTTGGACTAGCAACCATCACAAGGCCAAGATGGAAAGTGGGAACGAGCGGACACACAGGAAAATGGCTCAGGCAGAGATTCAGATCGATAGATGAGGATGCATTATCAAGGTGCTAAGATTTGTCATTTTCATTAAGTCTGGAACTCATGCTTTAACGAGTGTGTAGAGGTAGGTGGGTTACTCGCAACAGCAGGAGAGTGGGACATGAAGGCAGAGAGATTCAGCAGAGGATGAATTTCTATTCAGAAGTGACATATCAGCAGCTGGTAGAGGAATGTCACCTACGGGGATGGAAGACATGGTGCCTACCTAAAGAGGTTGGATGTATGGGTTTTACCCGGTCAGTCAGTTCGGCGAGCCTTACGACTATTAGGAGTCATAGGAGCATATCGGAGAAATCTGATAAGGGCTATAATTAGGTAGAGGTTACTTCCAAACAGGTCAGGAGAAAGAGGGACAGAAAAGTGGATTGGTCACCTAGACATAGTGCTAACCAACAGGCGACGATAGAAAATAAAACATCTCACCGCCTGAGGTGAGAAAACAAGATGCCAGTAATTATGGCAACTACCCACAGCCACATCAAGCGGTCTTTGGTTGGGCCTGGTAAACCCAGCCAGCTAACCGATGACGTCATGGAATGCGCCGAAACGCTGGAGGAAGGAGAATCCACCTGGTGAGGGGACCGGCAAAAGTATCCGGAGACATCCAGCGTATTAAGGTATGTGGTATTTATAAGCAGATATTGTTGGGGAAAAAAGTCTTACCTCTACATACACAGCAAGG
The DNA here is from genome assembly GCF_041381155.1 of Argopecten irradians. NCBI lineage: Eukaryota > Metazoa > Mollusca > Bivalvia > Pectinida > Pectinidae > Argopecten > Argopecten irradians. The sequence goes on along the minus strand of NC_091137.1, from coordinate 39,850,906 downwards.
CGGTCACGTGGTGTATCCATGTTCATCGTGTTTAGTTTCGGCGGTTTGGACAGACTCTTCATAATTGAGAGTGACTTTTCGACTCGTGGCTATCATCTTCCTGCCAATTAAATAAAAAACCATCGTGTATATGCACGACTGTCTTTTTGTATGGATGTAGTCTAACGTGAAATTATTTTCAAACTAGATCAAACTAGAGTTTTCAAATTCACGACAAAAAATTACTTGCCATACAAATGTACTTCTCTATACACAATTACACATACAAACAGTCGGAACTGTTATTTGCTTTTTGCGCCATTTCACTTTGAAAAGTTCATTTCTCTTTATATACACAGTCACTTGTAAATAATTATCCTTTATAATATACGGTTATTTTAACAAGTTACATGGTAAACAATTTACCGTTATATACACTGCTACGATGTAAGTGATCTAGAAATATGGTTGTTATTTACACACACTGGAGCTACATGTAAACCCCATCCTACATACTTATAATTTAACGACCATACAGATAATCAAATTATTCTGTAGACCAGATTCTAATTCAAGCTCTTTGACATTATCGCACTACTTGCACATACAACTTATTGACCATACACCGTATAACAATTAAGAAGAAAGACCTTAATATCATAAATTAATTCAAACTAACCATTTCATTTGCTTCTGTTTTCACTAGTTTGGGTATGGACCAGTGAACTTCTGTGGAAGGGGTGTTGAAAGCTTTGATTTCTGGACATTGGGCCTCTTCTTTAACGGTGGTCTCTTGCCAGAAGCTATCGCCTGCCTAAATGGAGAAAAAAAATACGATAATTCAGCTTTGGTCCATTTAACTGTTGGTTAGAAATTCCATGTAAGTTTCAATTTCCCTAGAAAGTTGAAATTCTTATTGAGCGTTGTACTTACTGCCCTATCGTCTCGCATGGTCAAACGAATTGTTTCAGGTTGATTGTTATCTGGGCAGTTTGGTCCCAAATGTTTTTTCTTTATTCTGTGCTGAATCATCGTGAACCTATCAAAGAAAAAAAGTCAGTGAATAGACATGTCCCTAATATGAGGCAAACAAACAAACAAAATCAGTAGACACATACATGTATACGGTGGCGTATTAGGGCCAATACGTACATATGTTTGGTTTTTTTTATCCTGTACGTACAAGTACATAAATTAACCTACACAAACATTTCTTAAAAACTAACTTGACGAAACTATTCAGATTGTTACTGTCAATGCAACATGTACATTATATATCATGTATGTATTTATTGTATGATTATGAGTCCAGTGTAGAGGACCTCAATCATGTACTGGAAAATAAACTTAACTTAGATATATCTTGCTGTCCTAATTTATTATATTAAAACTGTATCACATGCGAATTTTCGCGAAAAATCTCGTCTTCTGGTACGCTACTGATACATTTCTATAAAAAAAGATATCTAAACTTTTAATGTTATTATACAAACATACAAGCGATGTCGAGAAAATGGTAAGTATAGACTGTTCTCTTTAAATTTCAGGATACATAATTCATCAGGGGAGGCCACCGCGCTCTCATTTTTTTTATTTCATTGAATTTTATTTAGTTATTGAATTTTTTAAATATCCAATATTATTGTAAGTTTATATCAGTATCATTTACAGTTTGATGAAGCTACATGTAAAAGAAACTAATAACAAATCCTAAATACCATGTTTGAAGTTCGAAAATTCTCCCCTGATTAAAAGCGCAAACATCGCCTGACACTGCTACTATTTTATTCGAGTATAAAAGAGGTTTCCTTTCGGGTTTATTAAAACATACAATTATTTTATCATGCTACTTACCTATAAATGTATCTAAGACTCAGTCCTAGGTTCAGCTTAGAAAAAAAATCGTGGCCATTGTCGATTTGTGCGTCTAGTTGACAATGGATGACATGTGATATCAGCAAACAACGTCACAATTGATATGACGTCACAATTATATACACGTGACATATACAATAGACGACGATGTCGACATCATGCGGATAAGAATTCTGCTTATATTTCGTAGAGATCATTTTGACCATTTGGAGACGGGTTTTTTCACAAACAACGGGTACGGAATGTATTTATCAACAAGAGGGCTCCAAAGGCATTAATGGTCATCTGACTACCTTTTGCAATACTCGTAGTCATATAGGAAATTAATTTGATATGGTGTTCTTGGTATATTTGGGATAAGCCTTGAGAATGTAACAACACTTTGTCATGATCATTCCAGACAAGTTTTCAACCAATCCCCACCGATAGAGCTTGAGAAGAAGTTCAAAATACATTTTCAAGATGGCGGCTGTGGCGGTCATTTTGGATTTTGAATCAACTCGAAAAAATAACACTTTGTCGGGAAAAATGTCATTATCAATTCATGCAACTTTCAGCTTAATCTCACTGGCAGAAAATTGAAAAGAAATTCAAAATGTGAAAAGATTACGCACGGCAGACGGTGCACGGTGGACGACTACCGGACGAAAAATGGTTCAGATAAACCTAAAAATAGCAAAATTTCTTTTTATTACGGAAAAATTAGATGTATTTGATAAATTATGAATCATATTGACTCAAAGAAATTAGGGCATATGCTCTATACATGACAACTATAGGAAGAAGTTAACCTTACATGGTTTTCATACGGCAGATAAATAATTTTTTAAAAAAAAACGGGAATATTCATACGAAGACGTGACGATTTTAACTACGGCGGATAAATAATCTTTTTTCTACATACGAAGATTTCGTTCGTGTATATACTAGAGAAAAGAAATAATTTAAGATGTCCACTTGTCCTTGTGAAAATGTACCATGGGTTTTTGTCTCGCTACCTAGGGCCAATATACTACTTGGAAAGATGTTTGGAACCATTTTGCAAACGTGGCCCCAATTTGTTTCGAGTGTGTGATTTGGATTTGGTTTGTTTGATTTTTAACGCCGTATGAATAGCCAGGGTTGACTTTCCTTGTATGCAACGAGTATATTTTGGGAGGCTGCGACACGTTCGTGTTGAGTCTATTTGCAATAGTCGAAACTTTTGTCAATTTTATAGTGTTATAACACTAACGAATACAGACAGACATAGACACCGGATAACACAACCCACTCTTTGTTGGCAAACCAATCGTCCCGCTTCCTTTATGCTAAGCGTTGTTAAGCATGAGTTGAAACTACCACTTCTGTTAACTATGACGTTTTTCGGTCAGTGAAAGAACCCAGAAAAGTGCGGCGGTGCCAAGGAAGACGTTAGGACGAAAAAAGTCAGATAGGGAGAAAAACATTATATATCTTAAATTACGATCCCACAATAGAGGCAACAGGTACACATTCTAACGCATTATTTGTACATGGCCACTGGAAGACTGGTGTGCATGTGTGTTCGTATTGCACCTCCTGGTAATAGTAGGGAAAATGTATACTATTTAATTATAGTTGTCGAAGACAATGTTGTACACATTTGATCTGGTCACAGTATACTGCATGGTCGTTTAACCTTTCGAACACTATACAGAAATGAATGTAAGTTGCAGAACGTCATCAGATTCACACTTTTGTTTTCGAATGACTACGTCATTAAAAAAAAATCAAAGACAAATACAATCTTACGAATTCTTTCTATAATCAAATACATCAGCAGAGTCTATGTGAATCGGGGCCCTGGTGTAATAATTCCGGAATAGTTATCAAAGGCAGACTCTAGTGTACGATGATCAAAATCGTTCTCTAGATACAAATGTATTTTCGACAGGTCTAAAAGCGAACTTTACTGAAAGGTGCGACCAGCAGTTCTAAGGAACATTTACAACACTTGGTGTGGCTTTTCTGTAGCTCTGATGTAATACCAGAAGACAATTTTCAATAATCAAAAAAGAAAGTGATTATTTTTATAAGCAGTTCGTATGAATCATATGAATTTTTACAACAGTGTCCAACGGTAGATGTTCTTGATGTTCTTACTGTACTTGTCTATTCATTTAAAAATTGATATAAAATACAAAACACAAACAGAAATGATACATGGCGTTGTTTGTACTGCTTAATCTGCAACCACTGCCTGCGTTAGAACCCATATTTGGTTAATAATTTAGAATCCATATTTGGTTAATAATTAAGAACCTATATTTGGTTAATATTTTAGAATCCATATTTGGTTAATAATTTAGAATCCATATTTGGTTAATAATTAAGAACCCATGTTTGGTTAATATTTTAGAATCCATATTTGGTTAATAATTTAGAATCCATATTTGGTTAATAATTAAGAACCCATATTTGGTTAATAATTTAGAATCCATATTTGGTAAATAATTAAAAACCTATATTTGGTTATGATAATTTAGAATCCATATTTGGTTAATAATTAAGAACCCATATATTTGGTTAATATTTTAGAATCCATATTTGGTTAATAATAAAGAACCACATATTTGGTTAATAAAATAGAACTCATATTTGGTTAATAATTCATATCTTATATTTCGAATAATATAGAAATCCATATTTGGTTAATAATTTTAAAGAACTCATATTTGGTTGATAATTTAGAACTCATATCTGGTTAATAATTATGAACCCATATTTGGTTAATAATTTAGAAGTCATATTTGGTTAATAATTTAGAATCTATATTTTGTTTATAAAACTACGACTAATCTGAAATTTGTTTTAATTATAAGTCAAAAACTGTATTAAATAGCATCTTTCGACGTTTCTTATTCATGACACATAATATTTCAAATGATATTCACGTCCGATTAATCGACGTCACACCCACAGGCGTTTGACTCTATAGATATGTTTCTCTCTGTGTAATATTGTGTGACACAGTATTTCATATATAGAGAAAACATATATTTATATAACCAAACACCTGTGGTCATACATGTACATATGCATATGAAGAGGAATAACTCTAATATAATTTTAAGTGTTTTATTGACTGAAACAATGGTATATGTCATTATGTGGACTAGGAAAAAGTATGATATCCAGATAACAGAGCAAAGGAAATCTAACAAGTCACATACAATGTATATAAAATCTACAAAACATCTTAATTATTTAACATATTTTTGATGAAACAACCATATAATTTGATATACAAAGCTATACCAATAATATAAAAAATATATACATGTAACATCCAAAATATTTGCTTAAATGTGTCGTGGTTATAGTATAAATACACACAAAAATAATTTAAATCTCTTAGGCACATTATCGATATGATGAAAATGAGTTCAATAACATCACCAACCCGTTTACTTCAATAATATTCCATCTTTTAACTCACACATCCCTAAAGACGCATTTGAAACTCGTCTCATTCAAAGACTGGAAGAGTTCAATATGAAATTTCAGGGGGGAATGAGTTAATCATATAATAAATAACAATGTTGTGTAGACTCATAAATTCATTTAACGTGTATAAAATGTAGATAAGTTTCAAGATAATGTCTTTTACATTAATGTACATGGTTTATTTAAAATAAACAGATTCACAAAATTAAATTCATCAAAAAATAGACAATGGGAACGCTAGAGCTTAATTTACAGAATGTTATACTATATACATGTACATGTAACTATAAATCTCGGACATTCAAAGTAAAACTGTCACATTTTGACGTTTACACATGATACACTGCCATCACTACAACTTGTTCAGTAATATATAATAATGTTCAGCGATGCATGAACAATAAATTAGCTGGGTGAATAATTATTGACATTGTAGCGTGATTAATGCACAAGCACGCTGCCGAAATGAAAAGCGATGATAACTTACATACGATCTGATCAGAGCACAGTATGTCCGCAGGATTATTTTCTTGTCAACTTTAACATGTAGAGAACACTCTATAGTTAACTGTGCAAAAATAACTTTCTGACAAATTGCTCAACAAGAAAATATAAAACTTAAAAAAAAATATTCTGAAAATGTTCAGTTTTGATCGATTTAATGATCCGTACAAAGCAGCTGAGATTCTAATCTACAATAGATATGACTTAATCATTTAGATTTGTATGTCAGGTGTCGCCATGATCTTTTCTAAAGTGGGTTTCGCTGTGACCTAGATTAGTATGATGTTATCACTGTGACCTATATTTGAATGGTGGGTGTCGCTGTGACCTAGATTTGTATGGTGGGTGTCGCTGTGAGCTAGATTTGTATGGTGGGTGTCGCTGTGACCTAGATTTGTATGGTGGGTGTCGCTGTGACCTAGATTTGTATGATGGTATCGCTGTAACATAGATTTGTATGGTGGATGTCACTTTGATCTAGATTTGTATGGTGGTAACGCTGTGACCTAGATTTGTATGATGGTATCGCTATAACATAGATTTGTATGGTGGATGTCAATTTGATCTAGATTTGTATGGTGGTATCGCTGTGACCTAGATTTGTATGGTGGGTGTCGCTGTGACCTAGTTTTATATCGTGGGTGTTGTTGTAAATTAGATTTGCATAGTGAGTGTTTTTGTGACCTAGATTTGTATGGTTGGTGACTCTATTGCCTACATGTATATTTGGAGGGTGACGTCGATGATGCAAAGAACGTTTAATCCCCCTAGCACATGATTAGTTTTATTTTCCATGATTGCATTGCGGGTCTAAATTTTCTTGATGCTCTGCTCTTGATTATTCGATTTGGAGTTTGAACTTGTGCTGTTTTCTTTATGATAACATCAGAAACAATCAAATGATTTGTTATTATTATTATACATGTCTATCCTTTAAATAAGGAATATATCAGTATATAACCTAAAGCTTTCCTCTGAAAAAATGATAAGTAACTTCTAAAGTAATATGACAGACATGAAAAAGGAAAATCTGCTCTATGTATCCATAGGAACATGATTGTATATGTATACATGAAGAAGAATATTGAAAATCATGTCTGATATGCTAGCATTTTTCGGACTTCGGCAAAATTGTGTAGACCTCGTAAAACTGGTTGCGATACCTTCTAGCAGACAAAAATAAGATGAAGCCCCACTTCCATGTCATGAAACACCATACCAGAGTAAGGTAATATCCTCTCCCGTAGATCTGTAAATCTATAAATACAAAATACATATTCACCTAAAATAATCGAAGTAAACTGTAAAATGATATCACATGTATATTATGCATACAATATAATTGGACCATATACGGATACATGTATATATACTGTTTAGCTACTATAAATCAGAATGGTCAATTGCTTTTCGATAGCGATCGATAGCTTACATTAATTACATGAACCTTTTTGGACCAGGTGGGTCGAATGCCGCTTGATAGTAAGAAATGTAGCAATGTTTAGCTAAAGTGAGCTAAAATCTGGTGAGCTATTCATTGTCATACACTTTGCAGTTTTGAGTTTAAACGTATTTTATTACAAAAAGAACATTACAGCAGGATTGTGCACAAGTTATCAAAACTTATAAAAGCCCTCTCCCAACAACAATGACATATAAATAAATACTTTTTGCATATTTATGATTTTATGAACTTGTATAAACCGTTATTAATGAAATTTCTAAATAACTTATTTTAGCTGATTTGTTATATTTTTTTATCCAATTTCAGACAAAATACTCTTGTCTCCTTACTACTTTGAGAAATCTCATGCCTAACGAAGAATGATTTTCTGAAAAGTTTCTCACCTTGTCCCTCTGTTATTGCTAAGGTAAGATAAACGACGAAGCTACAGACACCCGCTAACTGGACACAGCAGCCCAACAGCATCAGTCTACTGAGGGAACTACGGTCGATCTGACCTCCCGCGTTGACCTTTCTGCAGTACCAAATGTGTAATATCAGAGTCAGTCCCGCTACTAAACCTGTCAACAGGGGAAAAAAGACATCACGTTACTTCAATGTCCATATAATTTGTCACCTGAGAAAAAATGAAGAGAATATTTTGGCACTGAAGGTTGGTTTACAGTACCATAGTAATGCTATCTTTTCATCCATAACAAAACCCATTTATTTTCATCTAATTGTTGCCGAGTTGTTTGGGACATCAAAGGGATCTGTATTTACCGTTATTTTATCATGTGGTATAATAAAATAGCAATGAATAGCTATAGGGTCACTTATTGTGGACGGCCTCTCGTACATGAACTACATGCGTATAATAGGATGGGCCGTATGTTTCAAATCTCCAAACAGCATGAGAAGTATGTTACGCTCGAATTGCATCCTCGTTAGTCTAGGGGTTACTAGCTATCATTGTCATTAAAACGACAGTGATAGTAACCCTTGGAATATCCCTGCCCTAATTGTGGGAATGAACACAGGCAGTACATTTACATATAGAATATTTCATAGAGTTTTATTTTTAATTTTGTAATGTTTATCGATTGCTATAATACCCTAACTGTAACTGGCGCATTTTTCTTGTTCTAATGAATGAATGGATACCAATTACCAAGTGTATACGTATGCAATTACGACCCAGTTTCTGACCCCTAGGTCGTATGCAGGCCCGGTCTGTACTTATTTCGATTGCTAAATGTATGTAATAACTATAAACTGTCCAATTTTCTCACACGTATTAAACTAATAGATTCTGTATCAATTATGTTTAAAAAAGTAAAGTAATAAATCAAATGCAATATGAAAATCCCTGCTCGGAAGCATCAATTAACTTATATGACCCAGTTATTGACCCCTCATATCGTTTGATGCTACATTTGTGTAAACGTTGTTGCATGTAATGTATGGTCATTGTACTATAATTATGCATGTAACTGACGTCAGAACTACTTATGTACACACAGATTAAGGAGTTTACTAGTAAAAGACTGGTCAATGTGTATCCTCAAAAATCGTTTGAACTATGACCTAAGTGTCACTCAATTAGTAGCCTAAAATGCCTACTACAGTTGTACTTGCATTGTAAGTACATGTACACGTACATGTAAAACAAGACAGACATAGAACTTATTAGTTTTTAGATGTGACGGTCTATAAATTGAACTGTTGTCGACTTGTTCTAGCCATAGTATACATTGTACGTATACGTACATGTATATACTTTGTACGTGTATGTATGTCACTTACCGGAGGTAAGCCCCCATATGGCCGCGTCCCAGTTAGAATACTTAAAACCAAATACACACAGTATTGATACTCCAATGAATAAACCTACAGAAGCATAGACTACCCGGACCTTCGAGTGAAAGTCCGGAAAGAAACCACCTTCGGGGTTTGACATGGTATCTTCTAGTAAACAAAACCATAAGGTTTAATGCTTATATATGTACACTCCAGAGACTGTTTCATTTCATAAGATCGCGAGAGTATCCGAAGGTAAAAATGTGTATGACATATATATAGCGTCCACTTTCGCTTTGTCCAATCTCTGAAACGTTCGCAATTTTAATGGTAATGCTGTATTTAGATTTTGATTCAATTAAATTTGAATAACAATACACTCAGGTTTTTGTATTATATATTCATAACATAAAATAATTTATTCAAGTTAATCCATATCAGGGGCGTAGGAAGCGGGGGGCAAGGGGGCATACATGTCTTTTTGCCCCTCCCCCCATTTTCGCCGAGTGAGATGTTCTAAAAATGCATATTTGAAAGAAAAAAGGGTCCTCCTGCACATTTTTCGTACTTCATTGTTAAAAAAAATAACCGCTGCGCGGCGCGTTTCCTAAAACGTTCAAGCATATAATGATAAAACCTTTAGTAATGAAAATTCAATACACACGAACTAGCTAGACTGAACATGTCTATCAATGGATCATGCTATTTCAAAAAATGAAAAGATTAATTTGTTTATATGTCTTAGCAAGGCAGTTAATTCATTATTATTTTGAGTTACACAGCAGTGTGCCGATTGTGTGAATCCGGTATATTCAGATCGAGTAGGGAAGCATATAATAGTATGACTACATTCACAATTATCATTTCTAAATGCAAGTTACTTTAAATAAAAAATACCGTATTAAGAACGCTTTAAATTCATCAAAATGCATCAACCTTTTCAATTATGGTACTATGATAATGTAAGTAACTTTTGTTACTTAAAGAAATCCACGCGGTGATGTAAATTCATGTAATATGTACCATTTAAAGATGCTCCACCGCCGACAGAGCAAAAATGATACTCATCATTTGAACAATAATTGGTGTTTAATCGTGTATATTTATGTCGAATTAACACAAAATATATTATATAAAATAATTTCTTTTGCTTTTGGTGCATGCGCAATCAGTAATTCATTCCATATAGGATATAGTGCCAGGGAATTTTTTCGGGATGCAATTAATTATTTTTTATATTTTAAACTTTAAGTAAAATTAGAAGCTCAAACTTTTCAATGGTGGTAATGGTGTGAAGTAAGTAACTTTTGTAACTGAAGAAAAATACCAGATCGCCTGCTTCTGTTTTTGATAGTGAAAAAATACCATTTGTCAGCGGTGGAGCATCTTTAAAAATTAAAATACACAGAGAAAACTTTAATTTGTTACTTATCAAAGTTCGTGTAGAGAGAATAATTCATGGTTTGAAGCTTTTGAAACAATAGCATTTATTTCAAAAAAATTAGAATATGACGAATTTATATTTGGAAAAAAAATCTAAATTACTCATTGTCATTCATCGACCGTATTGTGGGCGCTTTGGGTACACAATTCCGTCTTTGCACGTATATATTACAGAGTTAGCTCCCGTGCGGGTAGGTATCGATTGTTACGTCATTATTTTGTGAGCGCAATTCCCGTTGTTTTCTCAGAAAAGTATGACTTTACGCTCTCAAAAACACGACGTCACAATCAATACCTACCCTCAAGTGCATAAAACTCTGTAATATGCAAATTTGGATGAGTGAGGCGTGCTAATGAGCATGAGTTGAGCTCAAATTACAAACAATACCCTTACACCTAAAGTCAACACTTCCGGTTTAGGGAGCAATCGTTAATCAAAATGGTGAATTTAAGTTACCTTTTAATTTACTAAATTACTTTTCTATTGAACTGTTTCAGCCCCAAGTATTGTTATCTAAATTTTATGAACCAGCCATAATTTTTTTTTCGGGGGGGGGGGGGGGGGGGGGGGGCTATAAATTTTACTGTATCATGCGAATAATAATTTCCCTCGTCTAGTAAAATGGCTACTACTTCCGATGAGTGAGGCGTGCTAATGAGCATGAGTTGAGCTCGAATTACAAACAATACCCTTACACCTAAAGTCAACACTTCCGGTTTAGGGAGCAATCGTTAATCAAAATGGTGAATTTAAGTTACCTTTTAATTTACTAAATTACTTTTCTATTGAACTGTTTCAGCCCCAAGTATTGTTATCTAAATTTTATGAACCAGCCATAATTTTTTTTTCGGGGGGGGGGGGGGGGGGGGGGGGTATAAATTTTACTGTATCATGCGAATAATAATTTCCCTCGTCTAGTAAAATGGCTACTACTTCCGGTATAAATATGTCGGAGGATGTTGTTGTTTTTCACAAAGACGACCTTCCCGGTTGTGCTTTTCCGGTATTTGAAGACATCAGACGACAGGGAAAGTTATGTGATGTTACGCTCAAGGTAATGTTTTATCCATCGATCAAGTCAAACATATGTTTCCTTTTACAACAGGTAAAATATTTGCTATGGAAGTGAGCAATGAGTACAGCTCAGAAAAAAATCGGTTGAACGTTACCAGGTTGGGCACATGTAAATTTATTGCTATTATAGCGATATATAGTTATAATAGCTATTTATAGCTATACAAAACTAGCGAAAAACAACATTTTTGGAGATAAAAAATGTTTGCGCTCAAAACCGACACCTGAAACTTGCAGGGAATGTGTATAAGTAGCTACTGTTGTAGCTGTTTTCCAGTCAGAAGGTGATATCTTTTCCGCTACAACAGTAGCTAGTGTATAAGGATAATTTGAACACTACATGTATGCTAATCCCTATTGAGATTCCTCCTCTAGACTCTTTTATATTCGGACGTCTGATAGATGTCTCTCGTCGGAATCCCTACTCGAGCCTTCTAAACTTTATTCTGGAAAATCAAGTCAGGTTGACCGACCTCTTGTAAGGGTCTATTACAGAAATAATCCAACTGCAGTGGTTCCCACACTGGCAAACATCGATAGTGGAGATATTTTTCTCTCCATACGCACATCTATTATTAAGTGACACATATTAAAAACAAAGAACCATCCCATATTGTAAACAATGTTATGTTCCATCGCTACTTTGAGCAGCCATTTTTAAAGTCCCTCTCTGTCATGTGAACGCTATAGTCTGTTTCAATTGAATTCATTACTAGGGCCGTTTTCGTTTATTCGGAACAACTAGTTCGACCGTTGTTTAAAGTCATTATTTCAAGTATAAAACCTGACGGACCTGCAGTTTTTTATACAGGCCTGCGAGGGCTTTGTCAAGGGTTGTTTGAAAACAATATAAAATCACCAGGTCCGTCTTTAATTAATAAACGAACAACTAGGTCCAACCAGTCAAACCGTATAATCGAAAACGGCCCTGTATAACCTTATTTCATTCAGTGTGATAGGCATTATCTGGAACGTACTATATAATGGTCATGTGACAGCGAGGGAGTTTCAAAATGGCTGCTCAAATTAGCGATAGAACAAGACATCGTTTGCAAAATGAGATGGTTCTTTGTTTTCAATACATGTCACTGCATAATAGATGTGCGTATGGAGAGAAAAATATCTCCACTATCGATGTGTGCCAGTGTGGGAACCACTGCAGTTGGATTATTTCTGTAATAGACCCTTACATGAGGTAGGTCAACCTGACTTGATTTTCCATAATAAAGTTTAGAAGGCTCGAGTAGGGATTCCGACGAGAGACATCTAGACGTCCGAATATAAAAGAGTCTAGAGCAGGAATCTCAATAGGGATTACATGTATGCAACAACTTTTCGTTCGAAACAATAGAGCAATAATTAACTTGATTAGCTTAATTATACCTCATCAAAACTGCTTTCATTATGTTTGAATGATCGTTATAAACAACCACTGCAAGTTTCAGGAGTCAGTTTTGAGCGAAAACATTTTTATCTTCAAAAATGTTGTTTTTCGCTAGTTTTGTATAGCTATAAATAGCTATTATAGCTATAGCTATATATCGCTATAATAGCAATAAATTTACATGTGCCCAACCTGGTTACTGTTAGCTGGTTAGGTACTTGCCTTATAGTTAGATTTTTGTGGCGTGAAATTTCTAATTAAATTAATTGAATGCTAGTGACTAATCTTATTTAATCTGACAGTCGTGTACAGATCTAACGTTAGACGTGTCATGCACATTATCTTTTACAATAATCAGCTGTTAATCAGGTTGATGCATATGTGTGACATTTACCCATTTTATTAAGTTACAGTACCGTATGAGTAATCAATAAGTTACCCTAATGAGGGATTATGTGAAAAGAAAACACATTATATATTTTAAAAATATTATCAAAAAAGAGCGTCATAATTTTTAGAATGCATTATACTGAAATAAGACTCTATATATATTTCTGTGCATGAACTATCAAATTCTGTTATCTCCGTTTGTTGTAAGATGACAATTTAGGTGTTCTTCATTGACTACAGTGTATAGCCATCAGGGAAATTCAGTGCAAATGTCAAAGTTGAATGAGTTACCTACATGTGTTCTATTTTTTAGCACACTAGTAAGCAATGGAGGTGATTTAGTTTGTGACTTTTTAATTACCAATAGAGACAATGAAGTTTGGCCATATTGATTACAGAGTGATACTGCTACAGCACCCTATAAGCTAGTAAGCAATGGAGGTGATTTAGTTTGTGACTTTTTAATTACCATTATTGAGACAATGAAGTTTCCCATATTGATTACAGAGTGATACCGCTACATTAAAGATATTATCAAAGGCTGAGCCTTTATGAATTTCATAATTATTGAATTTTAGTTTATTGCATTTATGAAATTAATATTGATGTGGTTTTTTTACAATTAGGTGGAGGACAGAAAATTTACAGCACACCGCATTGTTTTAGCAGCTACAATTCCATATTTCCATGCAATGTTTACACATGACATGGTGGAATCGAAACAGGATGAAATCTCTATGCAGGGAATTGATCCCAAGTAAGTGTTAAATTCATTCATTTGGTGGTTAGAGTAAGAAATTAGTTCCATAGTGTCTAGATTATTATTTTATAACCCGAGTCAAATATTCATTAAAGGGCGTTAAATTGGTCAGTTCTGTCAAGTTTTGGTCTGGGGGAAACCTAGACACTAATGGTACTATATAGCTATAGTGTATAGGGAGGCTGTGTACAGGAGCCTGAACTCTAGGCAACCTACATGTATATGTGTGTGTGTATTTTTATTAATTAGGGCCCAGTTGACCTACTTCTCAGAGGGATGGCATTGTAAATATTTAGTTTAGGGGAATTCATAGAATTACTTTCGGGGTCACTTGGAGTCTTTATTTAGCTTTGCTTAGAAAGTATATTTAGCTTCATTTTGGATGCTTTGAGTGTATAATTATATTTAATTATTATAGGGGAAATTCCTGAAGTCTTTACTTAGATTTCCTAATTTAGATGCTTGGCTGGGCGTATATTTAGTCTGAGAGTATTTCCTTAAATTTTTACATAGATTCCTTAATTTAGATGCTGGCAGATTCTATAATTGTATTTTGTAGATAAAAGTTATGTTTATGCATGCATGAGCTTATTAATGAATGGGTATAAAAAGGGCTGCAGCCCTGGGACCAGGGCTTTTCTTGACCAGATTTTACAGTAGTACTTACCCTGGGAGTGGGGCTAATTGAGTACTTTGGGAAAGTAGTGTTTCACTTGGAGCGGGACTTAGGCCTTTTCTTGACTGGATTTTACAGAAGTGTTTTGCTGGGAGCGAGCTCGAGACCACTTTTAATTTGTGTATACGTAGTAAGCTTAGATGCTGAGACTTAATTGGATAGTTGGATTTCGATTTGGGATCATGAAAGTAGTAATACTAAGGATTTTAGGTTTTATTTCGTATCAACTGTGTTTCGTCATACTGTACATATTATGAAGTGTTGTAAATAAATTACTTTAAGTGAATTTGTGGTTATTGGAAGTAAGAAAACAACAGTAGTGTGGCGGGATTGGATTGGGTGTTGTAAATAAATTACTTTAAGTGAATTTGTGGTTATTGGAAGTAAGAAAACAACAGTAGTGTGGCGGGATTGGATTGGGTCGATCATCGGTGACCAGGTAGCTCAGTCAGTAGAGCACTCGGCTAGTGTTCGGAGAGTCTCAGATTCGAATCATGGTCTGGCTGCTACATTTTCTACTCTCCTGTTACAGTAGTTAAGAACATTATATATGTATCCTGTGTATATTGCATAATATTATGCAGCCAGAATCAAAGCAGTTATATATAGTTACACATAGTCACATAATGTCTGTTATTCATGGTTATGCCATAAAAATGTTTTAACATCAATGATAAAACCACACATAAATGTACCTAATTGTATATGTTGGTCACCATTTGGTAAAATAGGATCTTCATGGTATATAATCTCAAGGTTATTGACATTGTCACATAAATGCATGGTATAATTTGTGTTGCAGTGCATTAGAATCACTGGTAAATTATGCATACAATGGAAAAGTAGAGATAGACTCCCACAACGTCCAGTCTCTTTTAGTCGCTGCAAGTTTTCTACACCTACAGGCTGTAAAGGAGGGCTGCTGTAGCTTCCTACAGAGAAGGTTAGTATCAGCTACAGGCTGTAAGGAGGGCTGCTGTAGCTTCCTACAGAGAAGGTTAGTATCAGCTACAGGCTGTAAGGAGGGCTGCTGTAGCTTCCTACAGAGAAGGTTAGTATCAGCTACAGGCTATAAACTGCAGGCTGTAAAGGAGGGCTGCTGTAGCTTCCTACAGAGAAGGTTAGTATCAGCTACAGGCTGTAAGGAGGACTGCTGTAGCTTCCTACAGAGAAGGTTAGTATCAACTACAGGCTGTAAGGAGGGCAGCTGTAGCTTCTTACAGAGAAGGTTAGTATCAGCTATAAGTATACATATATACATGTATACGACTGTAAAGGAGGACTGCTTTAGCTTCCTACTGAGAAGGTTAGTATCAGCTACAGGCTGTAAAGGAGGGCTGCTGTAGCTTCCTACAGAGAAGGTTAGTATCAGCTATATGTACAGCTGTATATACAGAGCTGCTGTATTCGACTGTAAAGGTTAGGACTGCTTTAGCTTCCTACTGAGAAGGTTAGTATCAGCTACAGGCTGTAAAGGAGGGCTGCTGTAACTTCCTACAGAGAAGGTTAGTATCAGCTACAGGCTGTAAGGAGGGCTGCTGTAACTTCCTAGAGAGAAGGTTAGTATCAGCTACAGGCTGTAAAGGAGGACTGCTTTAGCTTCCTACTGAGAAGGTTAGTATCAGCTACAGGCTGTAAAGGAGGGCTGCTGTAACTTCCTACAGAGAAGATTAGTATCAGCTACAGACTGTAAGGAGGGCTGCTGTAACTTCCTAGAGAGAAGGTTAGTATCATCTACAGGCTGTAAAGGAGGGCTGCTGTAGCTTCCTACTGAGAAGGTTAGTATCAGCTACAGGCTGTAAAGGAGGGCTGCTGTAGCTTCTGACAGAGAAGGTTAGTATCAGCTACAGGCTGTAAGGAGGGCTGCTGTAGCTTCCTACAGAGAAGGTTAGTATCAGCTACAGGCTGTAAAGGAGGGCTGCTGTAACTTCCCACAGAGAAGTTTAATATCAGCTACGTATGTACAGGCTGTAAAGGAGAGCTGCTGTAGCTTCTTACAGAGAAGGTTAGTATCAGCTACAGGCTGTAAGGAGGGCTGCTGTAGCTTCCTACAGGGAAGGTAAGTATCATCTACAGGCTGTAAAGGAGGGCTCCTGTAGCTTCCTACAGAGAAGGTTAGTATCAGCTACAGACTGTAAAGGAGGGCTGCTGTAACTTCCTACAGAGAAGTTTAGTGTATATTGTCTACCCCTACATGATTTAAAAGAGGGCTATAGATTCCTACAGAGAAGGTTGGTATCAGCTACACCTACAGGCTGTAAGGAGGGCTGCTGTAGCTTCCTATTGAGAAGGTTAGTATCAGCTACAGGCTGTAAGGAGGGCTGCTGTAACTTCCTACAGAGAAGGTTAGTATCAGCTACATGCATACATATATACATGTATACGACTGTAATGGAGGGCTGCTGAATCTTTCTTCAAAGAAGGTTAGTGTATATTTTCTACACCTACATGCTTTAAAAGAGGGCTTCTATAGATTCCTATAGAGAAGGTTGGTATCAGCTACACCTACAGGCTGTAAAGAACTATATTTGCACTTAAATATTGAGTCAAAATTAGTGTTCAGTATTATTGTTAAGTAATTCAATTTTAAGATTATATAATTGTAAGTTGTATTATAACAAACAAGCTGTGCCAAAATGATTTGTTTGTGTTGTGGTTGAAGATTACACCCTGAGAATGTGCTGGGTATCCGTTCGTTTGCTGACCAGTACATGTGTCCAGGTCTCGTGGCTGAGGCAGACAAACACATTCAAAAGAATTTTAAGGAAGTGGCCAACACTGAAGAGTTTCTAAGCCTTAACAAGAAGGAAATCATTGACATCATCAGCAGAGATGAACTCCATGTACAGTCGGAGGAAGAGGTTGGTTATATCTATTAATGGACTAAATTCAATTCCAAAATATTTACATTGTGAATACAATTTTTGAGTAAGAGTCTGCATCATTGATACTCCAGGGGTTTCTATTACAGCTGTTTTAAAGGTAGGTTTGTGGTTGAATGTATGTCTTTGAAGTCGCTCTCTCTGTAATCTTCAAAGGAAGTCTTTAGTGGCCTGTGATTGGTCAGATATTTTTCTCTTGAACTACGTCAGTTTTGCTTTGAGATAGTCCAGGAGTGGATATAACGTCAGTTATAGTAACCCCTGGAGTATCAAGGATGATGTGTGATATTGTGAGTGTAATTTTCAGGTGTTTGAGATTGATATATATCATGAGTGTAATGTTCAGGTTCTTGAGTTTATGACATTATGAGTGTGAATTTTCAGGTGTTTGAGGCTGTTATATCATGGGTGAAGAAGGAAGATAACAACATCGACCGTAAACTGATCTTACCCGAATTGATGATAAAGGTGCGACTGCCACTACTCACCCCTCAGTATCTGTCAGATCGAGTCGCCTCTGAGGATCTAATCAAAAACTGTCTTCTCTGCAGGTCAGTTTGATATTTTTCGTGTGATGTGTATAGAATCTTTTTTAATTATAAACATCTCAATGATACATTGTATAGTTCATTTGTATTGCAAGTGTTTGTTGAGGACATTAAATCTATCAACATGTGAGTGTGTGAATTCCTAGAATTAATTTGGCTTCTAGAAGAAAAAAAATTTAAAGCACTGTAGATATCATCAATAAGAAAAGAAAACTATCCATAGTTAACCTATTCCATGTACCTGGTAAGTATGGTACCATATTCAAAGTAATGTACGTGGAAATATTTGAAGCATTACATTTAAATATTATAATGTTCCAAGCATGCTTTGATTTTACAGTTGTTGATATTATCTTTAAGTGGTGGCCTTGATTGGAACCATACACTGTCCCTCACAACTTACTTTGATTCTGTGTTCACCAGGGACCTTGTGGATGAAGCTAAGGACTACCACTTGATGCCTGAACGTCGTTACCTTCTACAGACATTTAAAACTCGTCCTCGCTGCTGTTCAGATATTCCAGGAATTATATATGCTGTTGGGGGCCTCACATCTTCAGGTAAAAATGCTCAGAAGATCACTTGTGATATATACATAAATATGATTCATCAAAGAATTGGATTTCTGCCTTTTGCAGAGTGGTACACCAAAGCATCGTTTATCCTAGATTTCTATTACAATACCTGAAAAGTAGAAGATATCTCCATTGAGCAATGTTAACTATACATTAAGAAGTAATCAAAATGGTGGACCAAGAGGTCAAATATAAATGATTTGCTGATGTAGAGGCTTGAAAAGCTGCCTGTTGGAGTAATTTTGAATACAAATCATCTCAATGCAAGAACTGTATGTGGCAATGAGATAACACACAGCTGTAATTGAATACAATGCACTGTATACCGGTATGTAACTTCACAATAAAACCAGGGAAACAATGGTTTAGTATTGCTCGTCCATAACCATATTTCTTTTAACTGTTGCATTTTAGGTAAAGCAACCAACATTTTTGAAACAATTATCATATATAATATAATACGTAATGTATTATGAACCTTTTATTCGACTGGTCAATATGGTGTTTGCTATCAAGTCAGTATAACACCATATTGACCTCAAATAGATATCTACAAATGACCATTGTTTTAAGCCTCTATTATTTGTTATTTAGGTGATTCACTGAGTACAGTGGAAAACTATGACCCAATAGTGAACAGATGGGCTGTCGCCGAGGCCATGAGTACAATACGCAGTCGAGTGGGCGTGGCTATTCTCAATGGTAAGGTTTGGAACAACAGTTGATAAAAATGTAAAATAGTGACATAAATATATTAGTAAGCTGTATACTGATTTCCTTTTAATGCTATAATATCATATATCTTAAGGCTAATGTCTTATATTTTGCCTGTATTATCATGTAATACTGTCACCCCAGTTATTTCCTCAAAATGGTATTGATATGAAGGAAGACTACTGCGCATGCATTCCCTTACATTGGGAATTATTCCTAATGTGGGCAGGCTCTTTGTGACTTATTTAACCATTTTGAGAAGCAAAATATGATGACTCAGTTTTTTTCATTTGTATATTGATAATTGTAGATGAAGTTATGTGACACCATCTTTGATACTTCAGCTTGTTTGCACTATTAATAATCATGCATTTATTTGTAAGCTACATGTACCTTGGTCGACAGGTTGTCTCTATGCCATTGGAGGATACGATGGATCAGAAAGACTGAGCACTGTGGAGGTCTTCCACAAGGACAGTAAAACCTGGAAATGTGTGGCCAGCATGAACTGCAAGAGGAGGTACATATTTACTGAACTGCTTACATAATATTATATAATTCTTACCTAACACCAAAGTTGTAAAAATAATCCATCAAGATATTATATTGTATATTATTCTAATGATTTTGGTATTGTTATAGCTTTATACGTGAAAAGGTTAAGTCACCTATGTATTAATATTGCTGCAGGGTATGACAACTATTTAACTAGTTAATCATCGTTACAATGTAACACATACATCTTCGCTCTGCTTTTACAAAATATGTGGAATCCGAAAGTGATATTAGTTTACGTTTGATACTGGCCAGATTGTTTTTTTAATTGTAAACAATATGCAATACCATTTTGTTAGAATTCTACTTTATAACAGTTAGTTCCCTGTTAGTGAAATTTAACAGAGCAATAGTGTTACTTTGTCTCCATATTATTCCCAAAGCTTCAAGAAAATGCAGTTTTAAATGTTATATTATTTTCTGACTTCAGTGCCTTGGGTGCAGTGTCGTTGAATGGACATTTGTATGTATGTGGAGGGTACGATGGACTGTCCTCTTTACGATCTGTGGAGAAGTATGAACCAGAACGAGACCAGTGAGTATATTGTCATCAGGCATTAAGTTAAGTTGACCTAAGATGTAAAATCCTGTGAAATTCCAAAAATTTTGATGGACCTTTCTTTTCTGCCTTGAAATCATTGCGCCATAGTCTCAACCGATTAGAGGCTGTGGTACAAACGATGATGTCATATCTTATATTATAAAATGATGATATAATTCTTCAAGTTTAAGAAAATCCACGATACAATCAAAATTGCCTTATTAAATTCTGTATAATTACTATATATATTATCTGTAAAACTATGGTCTGTTTACAGATGGAACCCCTTGTGTAACATGTTAAAGCCGCGGAGTGCCTCAGGTGTGGCATGCCTGGACGGCCTTATCTATGCATGTGGAGGGCACGACGGCCTCTCAATCTTTGATTCTGTAAGTAATGCCTTATTCACCCCTGAAGATACATTTGAACTCTTCCGATTCAAAGGCCGGGACAGCCTATTACAAATATTTAGGGGTGAATGATATAATAGGTATTATTGTTACCACACATCCAGTGGATACCCTCCAATTGTTAGATTCCCTATTTATACTCCTGTCCGAATACCTTTGGAATTCTTCAATGAAAGATAAATTCCTGGACTTTTTATTTTTCATTTAAAATAATACATGATATCAGCAAGCCTCGCGCCAACCTATAATCATATTTATCCTGATTTGTAAACAAACTGAAATGTGGTAAATCCATTAGAAGCAATGCTAAAGTGACTTCTACTGTGAATTAAACTGATTCAGCAATTGGTATCATCTTTACCTATTAAAATTGGGTTATTTTCTTTCTTTCATTTCATGTCATGCAATATACAATTTAAGTCTACTGAGATTGAGAAATGCACATAATTCATGGCAGTGTTTTTGACATAGAGGTACAAGTCCAACTTATATTTTGCCTATAGTTGATTTGAATACTGGTAAATTAGTTTTGTTTTGTTTGTCTAAGTTATCTTTCCTGGCATCAACAGGTGGAATGCTACAATGTATCGACCAATCACTGGGCGTACGTCACTCCCATGCTTACGAAGAGGTGTCGTCTCGGCGTGGCAGTATTAAATGGCAAACTGTACGCAGCAGGAGGATACGATGGGTCTGTGTTTCTAAATACTGTCGAGTGCTATGACCCACTCACAGATAAGTGGTCTGAGATCAAATCCATGCAAGTGAGGCGTAGCCGTGTTGCCTTGGTAACCGTTTACGGCAAGT
This sequence comes from Argopecten irradians, assembly GCF_041381155.1. Lineage (NCBI taxonomy): Eukaryota > Metazoa > Mollusca > Bivalvia > Pectinida > Pectinidae > Argopecten > Argopecten irradians. The sequence goes on along the minus strand of NC_091137.1, from coordinate 39,829,076 downwards.
TGTATGCCATTGGTGGCTATGACGGTATCAGTAACCTGACTTCAGTGGAAATGTACAATCCAGAGTTTGACTCCTGGGCATTTGTGGCCCCAATGATGGCCCATGAAGGAGGGGTCGGTGTTGGGGTTATACCCATTGAGAGGGGATGTGGAGTGTGAAAGATGGATAACCTGGTGTTTTACTTCTGACGACGTTATTTTACAACAAAGGCATAGGTATTAGAGCTTGTCAGACATTGACGAAAACTAGTCTGTTTGTAGTGTATTTCTTTCAGAGGCTGAACAAACAGCTTAATGGTGGCATGGACTTTGACAGTTGCGTTAACTTGTATAGTTTTATTATCAGTAAGCTGGTCTCCCCTAAGATATAGATATGCTTGTATTAGATTTTGATGGCCACTCATACAGGTTGTGATGAGAAATGGCAACAAAGATGGGATACTGTATAATTACACTTTTGGAGTGTTGTCTAGGGAATCTCAGTATGAGTCAGTTTAACTTTAGGGTCAAAAAATGGTATTTTTACATGTTTACATCAATTAGTGAGATATACACATAAAACTTATTTCAATTCTTTAGAGAGATTTAAATCAATTGCTGAGATGTCTACATCAATTGTCGAGAGATTTACATCAATTTCATTTGTTGAAATATCTACATCAATTGTTGAGAAATCTACAACAATTTCAATTGTTGAGAGATCTACATCAATTGTTGAGAGATTTACATCAAATTTCAACGGTTGAGAGATCAATTTAAATTATTGTGAGGTCTACATCAATTTCTTTTGTCAAGATGCTCACACCAATAAGTAAAAGAACTCTAACTATTCGTGAGGTTTACACATCTTTGAGCAAATTATCTTATCTGTTAGTGAGAGATCTGCATCAGTTTCTATACATTGATCAGTAAATTATACAGATTAACAGTGTTGTAATAACGTCGATAAAGTCGTATTTAAAGTTTATCCCATATCAAACAAACTATTTATTTTGATGATTTAACTTGTATATTAATATTTTACGAATCATTCTTTTGATGTAGAACAACCAATCCATTAACTAGCATTTACATAAAATGTGAAGATACTTTAATATGGACTGTGATGATATGTTGTATTTACATGAAATGTGATAATACATTGTAACTATGTGCAATATACTTTATATTGGATTTACTCTGAAAATAAAGATAATGTGGATGTAACAAAAATGTGCGAGAGTGCAGAGAGGTTTTAATTGGTTCGTTGATTCATTTATTGATGCAGGGATTCTAAGCCGGGAACAAACACCGTAAACATGTAGTTTGTATGAAAATAATGTAACTAAGAACGGTATACTTTGTATGAAAATAATATAACAAAAAACAGTGTACTTTGAATGAAAATAATGTAACTAAAAACAGTCTACTTTGAATGAAAATAATGTAACTTAAACAGAGTACTTTGAATGAAAATAATGTAACTAAAAACTGTACTTTGAATGAAAATAATGATTTCAAAACAGTGTACTTTGAATAAAAATAACGTAGCTAAAAACTGTACTTTTAATGAAAATAGTGTAACTAAAACAGTATACTTTATATGAAAATAATGTAACTAAAAACAGTGTACGTTGAACGAAAATAATGTAACTAAAAACAGTGTACTTTTAATGAAAATACATGTAATGTAACTAAAACAGTATACTTTACATGAAAATAATGTAACTAAAACAGTGTACTTTGAATGAAAATAATGTAACTAAAAACAGTGTACTTTGAATGAAAATAATGTAACTGAAAACAGTGTACTTTGAATGAAAATAATGTAACTGAAAACAGTGTACTTTGAATGAAAATAATGTAACTAAAACAGTATACTTTATATGAAAATAATGTAACTATGGTGAATGAAAATAATGTAACTAAAACAGTATACTGTATATGAAAATAATGTAACTATGGTGAATGAAAATAATGTAACTAAAACAGTATACTTTATATGAAAATAATGTAACTATGGTGAATGAAAATAATGTAACTAAAACGGTATACTTTGTATGAAAATAATGTAACTCATTAGTGCTGCAGCTAGTTGTTTTGTTTAATAAAAAAGTCATTTTTAGGATTTGCAATATCCATTACGTATATTTAAAAAGACTGATTCAGTGAATTCACCTGTGTAATGTCTGTGTGTGTCACTAACGTAACTATACAATTATGACATTATCATGTGAGCAATGAATTGTTAGTTAAGTCAAGATGGCTAAGTATAGTCAAGCTGTCTGAGGAGAGTCAAACTGGCTGAAGAGAGTCATGATGACTGAGTAAAATAACGATTCACTGGAACCTTAATCAGTTTTCATTACAAATGATGTTATTTTTTAATTATCAATCTTTTTCCCGAAGTTAAACATTTTCCTTTCGTTGCATACATTGTAAACCCATTTTAAAAAAATTTAGTGTACAATTTGAAAAACTTCCAATTTATATGTATATACACATTTTAGAGTCACCAGACCATAGGTCATGGTGACTTATTGCGATAGTCTTTTGTCCGTCGTCGTGCGTCGTGCGTTAACATTTCCTTGTGAACGTGTTGACTTGAGTAAATATAAACGGAGCTCAATGAAACTTTGTATGTAGACAAATATTGGAAATATCTAGGACGACTTCGAAAATTAGCTTGATTCGACATTAATTTACGGAGTTATTGCCCATCGACTAATAATTATTATTGGACCTTGTGAATGCGATTTCTTGAGTAAATATAAACCGATCATAATGAACAAACTTTTTATGCAGAGTAACATTGGAAAGATTTCGGACGAGTTTGAAAATCAGCGTGATTTGACAATAATATACGGAGTTATTGCCCTTTGCACTAATAATTATAATTGGACTTTGTGAACGCGAAAATATAAACCGCGCTTAATGAAACTGTGTATGTAGAACTATTAGATCTATGTTCCTGATTCGTGAACAAAAGACAACCGTTGGCTAGTAAATGACATAACTTATTTGTATCAAATATCAGGTGACCGTTATGGGCCTCTTGTTATCACATATCTCCCCCATTGTACGCCTGTTATCATGTGAATTCACCCGTTTATATGTTTGTGTGATCTTGTCTTAATAGCTTTATTGTAAAAGGGAACAAAATGCTTCATTTGAATTTTACGTCTTACCTATGAACTCTTACAATTGGTAGAATATCAACAAAAGGAAATACGTTCTTACAAGTTTCAGAAGCTTTTTTTATGGGAATGACACTCTTTTAAAAATAGGTTTCTATAATGCAGTAAATGAAATGGACATGTGTAAAAGTGATTTTATAAAACAACCAGGACTTAATACAATAACATTTCTTATTTTGTTCTAGGTCAAAAGAAAGTGATTAGAAGGATAAACAAAAATGTCAGATGGATATTCGATTTTTTTTCTTTAAACAATTTGGTGACATCAAATTGTGGTTTTGATCTACTGGAATGACTGTCTCATGATAACTGTATCGATTAATATTTTCGGTATTATGAACAATTTGCGATCTTTGTACCTGGGTAATATGAAGGTGTATTTATTCTCAGATTTGATATTTTCCTTCGGGCAAGCCCTCGGAAATAAAAACTTTGGAAGGATTGACCTTCAGATCACTCTGTTACAAATGATTGATATGATTTTAATGCTGTTTAATGTGATTAACAGAAAGGATATTATGGGAAGCTACAGATTCAAGATACAAGGTACCGTATAGATGGTAATTTTCGCAAGACTATTTTCCTATTTCACGAGACGTTGCAACCGCAAAAGCTAAATCAATATAATATTATACACAATTGCCATAAAATCGTGAACATTTGATCCACGGAAATAACCGGCTATATGGTATTTTGTATGGGCGAAATGTAGTATACTTCTATCCTGTTGGTATGTTGTTGTATATAAATGTTGATAAATTAAGTTGTTTTTAACAATCATATATTCTTTGTTTCTTTTGTTTGCTTCATTACGTTAAATGACTCTCGTGGGATAAATTCATTGCCTCGATACACTCATCTCATAGAATGTCAGCACTTCTTACTATCGAGCGAGCGATCATAAAACGGATTGCTCTTGAAATAAAGCAGGGATGCTAGATATTGATAAATGATTATCCCATACTTCACAGGGTTATCCCGCGGTTGCTAGGGGAAAAACTGTCTTTTCCGGGTTAGGGAAAAGACAACTCACGCGCTAGAAAAAGACGCGACGTCATCATTACATGTGGGAACTATTGTCGGCGACGTCAACAATTTTGACGCATTGCGACGTTCCTATGATGGCGGCGCTTTTGAAATGTTTCTTTGTGACTGCATTTTCATCACGTTTCATCAAAGTATGAGAGAAAAAGAATCAAACATCGGTATGTCAGGAGGACAGGGATATCCCAACACTTGTGAAGAATTTTGGCTTTTCAACCTTCGGCAAGCCTCGGGGTGACAAGCAAAAATTTGTCACTCGGGATGAAATATTCCTGTCTACCTGACAGGCCCATGTAAGATTCTATTAGTCCATCAAATATTGTAAGGAATAACGTTAATAATGACTCACCAATCAGCACTCGTTTCATTGTGACATCTGACAAGGTAATTGTTTGTTGTAAACAAAGCCTTATCAATGCATAACTTACTTTACCGTATACATGTACATATTTCAATATCAATCTTGAAGGTACGAGGAACCAACCAGTTTTGAAATATTTTGTTATCAATTTTGTCAGAATGAACTCTTGTTTTACACACTGTTCACGTATCTTTCTACGTTTTAAAATAATAGATTAATCTTGCAGTGTTTAAATGGAACAAAATAATTGACTGTCGTGTGCTTATCTCTTGAAGCTTAATTATTGACATTTGCTCAGTATTAGTATGTACAATTAACACCCACAACTTTTGCTGTTGGTGCATAGTGCAACAAGTACCTCATTAAAGTGAATAGCCATGCAATGAAAACCATTTTGAATGCGTTTATTGGCCTTCCAAAAGTCCTTAAATATCAAAACGATGGTCAAGTGCTGCTTACGTTGTCCAGTTTTGACCATTGAAATTATGGAAAAGCCCCGTGTAGCACAGTTCTAAAATTCTATTCTTTAAATATGAGTGCAGAACTCGTAGAAAGAGAAATTCAAACATTTAGAAGGACAGTGAACATGTTCAGTATATTACTTTTGCTATTGAAGAACATTTTTTTTATTAATATAAATTATTTTTGTCGGCGGATACGACACATTACTTACTTCATTTCACTCCCTGCAAACTTGTAGCACCTGTACCCATTACAAATGGTTGTGTATCCAGCACACTCGCATATAGTAGCACACTGTTTAAACTGATGAATCCCCAAAGATTGGTCAGCTTACCAGCAGTCTCTTATATAGTAGTTCTTCTGTCGGGAGGATGTTACACTCGCTTAATAAGGATTGAAATAGATTAGATACCTTTATCCATTGTACAGTACGGCTACATGTCTATTATTATGTTTATGCCAAACAAGTACAAAACACAGTATAGATAGTTGCCTTAATTATAGATAAGTGTCTATGAATATATTACAACAAAAAATGACCCAAGCTTTTCATGTTTTTTTTTGTAAACTATGTTTTAAGTGAATCCTCAAAAATTATATCCTTTAATTTTGTAATTTGAAATGCATGTATTTTTCTCTGTTTTTTTTAAGAATCCATGATTCCACGTAAACCAGCAAATGCAGCATCGTCCAAAACGCCCTAATGTACATGTATAATGTGTGATGGATTGGAAAGGTTGTTTTAATACTTACCATAAGATATATATCACCTACTTATGAATTCCTGACTACCATCAAAAATATGGTCGATGCTTCATTAAACCTAGTAACTGTCAACTTGATAAATCTGTTCAGCGGCCTGTTGTACCCTCATGTAGTGTACTTATATTTTCACATCTAAAGTGATTTTCGTCAATTCGATCAAAATAATATCCTACTTGCTACATTGCACAGGCCTATTATGAATGTAGTATATTGCAATACACTTTTCAATCAGAAAAAGCTATACGTACACTCTTTCTTATTTTTTTTCTAATGTAATGTTTTGAACATTACTGGTTTTGATATGTCGCACAATTTAGCATCATTATCCGCGTTTTATTTGAGAAATAAGCCTTTATTAAAATAAGATTACTTCAGCCAAGGAGATTCGTTATGCTAGGTTGTTACTATTAATGGCGATTTTAATATTTTTCTAATTTATTTATTAGCTCACCTGGTCCGAAGGACCGAGGTGAGCTTATGGGATACCGCAGCGTCCGGCGTCCGTCGTCTGTCGTCCGTCGTCCGGCGTCCGTCGTCCGTCGTCCGTCAACAATCAACTTCTTCTCCATAACCGCTGGTCGGATTTCAACAAAATTTGACTGGTAGCATCCTTATGGGCTACTAACTAAAAATTGTACAAATGATGGGGCTGACCCCCCAGGGGGCTGAGGGGCGGGGCCAAAAGGGGTCAATTTGGCTATTTCCATATAAACGACTTCTTCTCTGAAACCAAGCGTGGGATAGCACCCATAATGCAATGGTAGCATCCTTATAGGGTGGGGATTCAAAATTGTACAAATGATGGGGCTGACCCCCCGGGGGCCTGAGGGGCGGGGTCAAAAGGGGTCAATTTGGCTATTTCCATATAAACGACTTCTTATCTGAAACCAAGCATGGGATAGCACCCATAATGCAATGGTAGCATCCTTATAGGGTGGGGATTCAAAATTGTACAAATGATGGGGCTGACCCCCGGGGGGCCTGAGGGGAGGGGTCAAAAGGGGTCAATTTGGCTATTTCCATATAAACGACTTCTTCTCTGAAACCAAGCATGGGATAGCACCCATAATGCAATGGTAGCATCCTTATAGGGTGGGGATTCAAAATTGTACAAATGATGGGGCTGACCCCCCGGGGGCCTGAGGGGCGGGGTCAAAAGGGGTCAATTTGGCTATTTCCATATAAACGACTTCTTCTCTGAAACCAAGCATGAGACAGCACTCATAATGCAATGGTAGCATCGTTATAGGGTGGGGATTCAAAATTGTACAAATGATGGGGCTGACCCCCCGGGGGCCTGAAGGGTGGGGTCAAAAGGGGTCGATTTGGCTATTTCCATATAAATGACTTCTTGTCTGCAACTAAGCATGGGATAGCACCCATAATGCAATGGTAGCATCCTTATAGGGTGGGTATTCCAAATTGTGCATATGATAGGACTGACCCCCCGGGGGGGGCCTGAGAGGCGTGGTCAAAAGTGGTCAATTTCCATATAAATGACTTCTTCTCTGCAACTTAACATGGGATTATGCTCATAATGCAATGGTTACATCCTTAAAGGGTTTAGATTCAAAATTTTGCAAATGATGGGGCTGACCCCCCGGGGGCCTGAAGGGTGGGGTCAAAAGGGGTCAATTTAGCTATTTCCATATAAACGACTTCTTCTCTGCACCTAAGCATGGAAGAGCACTCATAATGCAATGGTAGCATCCTTACAGGGTTGGAATATGAAATTGTACAAATGATAGGGCTGACCCCCGGGGCCTTAGACGGCAATAGATGCGGGGTCAAAAGGTCAATTAGGCTACTATTTTCATATAAATTACTTTGTCTCTGAACCTATGTATTGGATAGCATATTTGTATGGTATCAATAGCATCATTTTATGGTTGTGATTCAAAATTAAACTTTGGGAGTCAATTTTGCTAATTTTTCTAATTGTCAGAGTCTTTGTGATAATTACTAAAAAAAAAACCAGGTGAGCGATACAGGCCCTCTGGGCCTCTTGTTTATTGTTGTTTTTTATATCTGGGTCGCTAATTCGAATGCCATGTGCGGTCAGTGTTTTTAAACGACACCAGCTACTCCAGTTTTTCTCTACCTTCTAACCTGGCGCTTAAATTAAGTAAAATTTATTTATTCCATAGTTAAATTGCACGCACTTCTATGTTGTACTACACACCAATTTTTCGCTGCGAATTATTTTTGCAATTTAATTTTTTTTTGTTGGTTATAATATATGTTTGTCTGGAATATTTCTTATTACGCACGAAATACGCTGAATTTGGATTACTTTGATCATTTCCAGTCATTATGTTATAATGATCGCCTGAATGAATAATTTCCCATAGAATTAAGTCTTCATTTCATAATTACATGTATGTGTATCCCGTTAACCTGTGAATGCATAACGTTTTTTATTACCTGTAGACCCCCAGTCTAATGGTTTTTATATCGGTAGTAATGGGCATTGTTTTAACCAATAATCCGGCTACACGAATATCTATTACACATTTATCACAATATACACCGTGTAGATCTAAACTACCTTACCAATCAATATACTGACGTACGTACTGGAATCTGGGATCTGTACCTAACGACTCGGCCGAATAAATGTCTAAATTGTATGGAAGATCGACCGGGTTAAATGCATAACGCTCGTTTCTTACTCTACGGTGCAATAACACTAACTGCGTCTTTGCATCACAATTTTACTTACATATCTGTATAATTTATGATGTTACATGCTTTTCACTTTGCCTACTTATTACTGCTGTAGTTACACTAGATATTTCATTTTATTATACTATAAACGTGGATTTTTTCAGTAATTACGCGAACGCCATTTTACCGTAAAATTTCCGCCACGCGAAAATGTTACGAATTTATAAACTATATTATCAACCGAAGTTATATTAGTCGCAAAAATAAGCCCTTTTTCTTGTCCAATTTGCTCTTATTGTCCAATCTAAAAATGAAACGGAGTATCCACATTTAATGTATGATAAATACCCTAATTGGTTGACAGTATTCCCTCCAAGAACTTCTATTTTTTAAAATAAATTATTAAATAAGTAGTGGTGGTTGACGAAACTGGATAGGAAGCGTGCCGAACGAGGAACGATTTTCAGGCTACGAAAGAAATATAATTGCAAAAAGTAAAACTATGAATTCTGAATAATATTACTTGACTGTTAAATGACTTTTAATTTTGCTTTATATTTTCATGCGACGTTGCAAATTTTCAAGGTATGCCTGGGTAGGGAAGAGGAACGAATTGCACGCATACGATTTGTCAAAATAATTGCAAAAAAGTGAAAGTTTGAGTTCTGAATGGAAAAGCTTGGATATTAAATGAGCTATGGTTTTGCAATGTATTTGCATGCGGCGTTCAAAAATCCAAATCGGCTCCAATAGGTTACATTCATTTTCACCATAAAGATATAGAATATCATTGCGGACATAATGTAGGATTTTTTATCACTGACAAACGTTATGAAATAGAAAAGGGGAGGGGGTGGGAGAGGGGGGAGATTCGCGGTAAAAATATCAACAAGTAAAACTGCATGTCCATTCTGTGTGTCAGCGTCAGAAAAACAATGGAAATATCCAGCATTACATAAAGAAACTCAACTTTCGTATCTTACGACTGGTGACCATTGACATTAACTTCAGTGTGATGGACATATACAGATGTGACAATAGATATTGGCCACACAAGTGGAGTAATTAAATCAGGTTATCGCCCAATAATTTTAAACTGATCGCGGAAACAATAAGTCTATTGATGTAGTTTAGAAGTACTTAGGATGTTAAGTTAATCATCGACTGCCAGTCTAAGTTGTTCCCGGGCAGGTTCCATACAGAACTATTTTTACCACACTGTCACAGTATAATGTTTCCTCATAAAGCTAGTTCCATTGTAGATCCTCGGAGCGCATCGCTGCGTGGCCAGAATATCAGCACATGAACTCTTTTGATCGCAGAGCCGACCCGTAACCCATTGTAGGTAGGTCTCTTTAATAACTGATTAACTGTACTTCGATTGGTCCCACTAGCTTGTTACTGATATCTGTTCTCGTAAAGCGCTATTAATGAGTGCTCCTCTTTTGTTTTAAAGTTGGTTAATGTGTTTTTTCTACAGATTTTAATTTATCCCCAGGTTGGTATGGCTTAGACATAGTAACGGAATACGACCGAAGCGCTGGACGCTGCGGAAAATGGAATCCGCTGAAAATCGACCCTAGGAGCCACAATTTACCACAATGTTCTCTGCTTCGGGTGAGTATAAGTATGAAAAATACAATATGCCATTATGATATTTTTAGATGTAAATGTATCTTGTAAATTACTATAATTGTAAAATGAAATAAAACCTTGTTTCAATCCACAGGGAAAACGGATGTGATATACCATAATTGGTCAATCGTTCGTTTTGACTTCTTCGAGATTCTATTACTGAGCATATTTTAATTAAGTTTGATATATGAAGATAAAACACATAACATAGGATAGCTATATATGTACCATTGCACAGGCATGTATTGCATATCAATGTACAACTCAAAGACACTTATTTATACTAATTAATAACTGTTCATTATTCCTATGATTTTTTATATAAAATGAAAATGTACCATCGGATCTTTTGTTCACGACGTTATGAAATATATTTTTTCCTTATGGAGCGTATATATTAATGACTGTTTTTGTATAAAATACTGCTTTTATGGGAGCTTACTTTGTATTTTCCAATATAGCAAATGTCACTTGTATCATTATTGTGAAATCCCTATTTGCGTCAATTTCTTTTTAAAGACCAGGCTGATAAACCAAGCTTTCTTTATAGTTTTGTTAACATACTCTATTTTACGAGCGAAGTATCTCCGATCCCAATAAATGTCTTTCATTTGCTGAAGTATAAGAGAGAACGCCTTTCTGTGACAAATTATTTTCCCATTTACTTGAAGGTCAGTTTCCTTATAAAACGCTAAAAGCAATAGAACTTTTTTTTTTATAAAAAAATGATTTCTAGGGCAGCCATTTCATCATCATTATTAAGATATGAATGTCCGCCTATTTAGATTATGTTCCCAAGGTAAGTTATATACAAACTGATCGAATCGCCTAACCCTTTTTTCTACACAAATGTTACAAACTAATTAACCGAGAGATATCATTTTACAGCTGATAGAATCGTTAAATTGAAAATATTGACAAAATATAATTTAGCACCCATGTATCACTACACTCTATTAGAAGTGATAGCGGTCTGTTTAGCCGACCTTCGGGGATATGGATTTGTACAATTGTATTTGAAATTGGTATTGGACTATGGACAATCAGTATTGACACATTAAATGTGTGTTTACACCTGGATTAGATTTCTTTAAACATTCTGTCGGAAAATGTTAGTTTGGGATTTAAATTTTGTTAGCCTATGTTGTTGATATTTATATTGCTGGTCAATATAATGTTAAGTCCGGTGACTTTATGACGGATGAGCGACCATCCCATTTCATTTTATGTATGACTTTTAATGTCAGATACATACTAACAAACTGAAATACTGTATAGTAGGTTATTTTCATGGGTCAAGCTTTTCGCGATTTGACATTAAAGCAAGGAAATAGAATTTCATCTGGGGTTTTTTTTTTAATTTGCGCTTTCGGGCTTTAAAGGCCCGCTACCTTTACAAAACGGCTCTGTAATTTTTAATTTTTCAAAATGGGATTATAGAACGAGATAGATAATTTTGTAGAGTTGTAAATTTTATCCTGTCATATGACAATCGATTAAAATAAATAAATGCATTTTGTTAAAACAAAAAGAGAAAATTCCTTATACAAAATATACTTGCAGAGCATCTACTCTGTTGAAATAATACAATATGAAAATGTCTCCTTGGTTATCTGTTCGGCGAGAAAAGTGTCAATACTTTTTCAAGTATTGCAATAAAAAGAGAAAAATCATCCGGATTTTAAATAGATTGTGAAATAAAAGCAAAATTATTTTTAAAATATGCTAAAGCCTTAGGTATTATAAAAAAAAACTAGCCGGTAAAACCATCAGAATTGTAAAATAAGACGCTGTTGAAATCATCATATTAATAAAACATAAAATGAGAAAAGCATCAGATTTAAAGAAAAATAATGAAACCATCAGGATTGAAAAAAAAGTTGATAAAAACCAACTTGATTGGAAAAACGTTGGTAAAACTATCAGATTTGCAAAAAAAAAGATGAGAAAACGATAAAACGAGTAAAAAGGAAATGATAAAACTATCAAAATTGTAAAGCAAAGTTAATGAAACCATCAGAATTATAAATTATAAATCAATAATGAAACTATCACGATTGTGGAAAAAAAATCCCCAGAATCGTAAAAAAAACTGTGAAAACCGTCAGAATTGTAAAAAGACACGACAAAAACTTCAGAACTGTAAAAAAAAATAAAAAGTTAAAACCATCGGGTATAGGAAATTTTCCTCTGGTCTACTTCCGAAATCTGGCACGTCCTTAAATGACCCTGATTGTTGATAGGACGTAGTAACCATAAATATATAAAACCAAATCCCTGATCCTTGTAACACCAATCTACAGTAACATTACACAGGCCGTATGTGTTAACTGACCGGGTGACGACCGCAGCCTGCTCTACACAGGCAGATTAAAGGATTACTGCCTCAATGGTTTAATTAAATGCCAATTCCACACACAATCAAAATGTTAATTAGCAAAATGTATGCTTTATTTTCATTTGAAATAAAAATATGTTTTTTCATTCTAAAATTTGGCAAGAGTTTTATTGACCAGAAAACATTTTCTATTGGGCAAGCAAGAGGCAAGCACGTATATATTCAGTTCAACATTACTTAGCCGTATGTTCTGATGAACACAGGTAAATATTGTTCTATTATCAATTATTAGTTAAGTGTGCTGTAAATCATACAGTTTATGTATGGTAACTGTACCACTTTAAATGTGAACCGAGACTAAAATGCATCTGATTGATCAAACCTCTTCTACCCTTACCAAAGGCGTTGTTAAGGTAAATGCTGCGTATTATTAACTTATTTAGGATATTTAAACGAACAAATAGAGACAAAAAAATCTTTAAATACCTGATTGGTATCTTTGTTATTTTTATTTTTCATTTTTTTTACTTCTCCGCCTATTTCATTAAATTGATATCATCTTATACAATTACAAGGTGTCCAGGTACGAATTGAAGCATATCTGATTCTACCGGTATCAAATAAACAAACTTGAATCATGCCATGGTCTAAATTTTAGATTAAAATTTGTTTATGTCCTATACTGTTATCGTCTGTTTGAGCCTGGCTTTGGTGTGGATACAATGTCTCATTATTCGCCATTATACCATAACATCGTGCCTACCGGTTGACATTGATAATCTTGGGAACAAATATTAACTCAGCCATTTAAACTTGTAGATCGAATTTGTACACAAAGCTATTTCCATCCTGCAGCATAACAGTATTCCAAGCCCAGTGATAAGGACACTATAACTGATAACTTTCATTTACAGACTGACCATTCACTGTTTCCGGCCTGCTTTACTCCAGCATTGCCATTTACAAGGAAGAATTCTACATTATTTTGAGGTTTGGCCTCGCACTATGATCTACAGACATGGAATTCGCCAGCTTTCTATGGAGGATGGAATTCTGTTGTGAATCATCTTTGTTTGGAATTAAAATTTAATGGATAGTGATTTCAGGAAATCAATCAAAATGTGACGTTGAGTTGTCGCTTTTTTCCTAGCACCAAACACAATAATTAGTAATATGTGACACTTGTAATAGATACATATTTGGTGGCGGTAGACTTTTTTTATTTTGTGTTTTAATCATTAGAGTATTGAACTTCACTATGACAGTGACTCTTCTCGGAAACAGGGCCACCTCGCCCAAACACATTAATATTCCAAGGACCTTACGCAAGTTACAGCCAAATTACAGTGATGCGCACGCACCTCGGTCGGGAAGGATGCTTCCTGTCCCACCAAGTAAACCACCGGAAGCCAACACTGGTGCTCGTCACACACGTGCCTTGCCTAGAGTTCCCCGGCCCATGGGAACATCAGTAACAGCAATATCGGTCAACATCCTTACGAGTACAGATTCAATGCCTCCCCAGAACCGCGACATTAACCCTGCCGCTGTACCCACAATTCCACGGCATTCCCGCCAACTTCCAAAACTACCAGCCACAGGAAGCAAGACCCAAGGGAGGAAGACGTATATGGTGGAGATGTACCATGCTGAAGGTGACAAGTTCATGGCAGATGCAGAATACGAAAAGGCTATGGACTCCTACAGCTCAGTAAGTATCTAAGATATTTTTGTTTTAATTCAAATCTAGAAATATATGGATAACTTTGAAATCATATCTTTAAACAAGGTCATGACAGATGCATAGTACGAAAAAGCCACGAATTCCAACAGTTCAGTCGGTATCTTTGGTTTTCTTTTTTAAAATGAAATATAGATAAATCATTTGAAAATATATTTTTAAAAAATCTAAGTATGCATTCAATAAATATTTTGTCCCATTTTCATTTTTTATTGTAATGTACCGCGAAATTTATTTGGCTGACTAAAATAAAACGTTTATTTGAAACAGGAAGCACATACACTTAAGTAGCCCAAATGTTTATCTCAATAAGCACTATGTATTTTGTCAGTTGTTTTTGGCGAATAGTGGTGGAAACGCTGATGTGAAAATCATGTTTCTCATAACTTAATAAATCTCCCTAAGATGCGCATTGGATACATGTATACAAAATGTATGCTTTATGTAAGATCGTATATTGCTAAGCCAGTTGATTGAACTTCGGGATACAAAAATGCAATGTTTTAGTTAGGTATATTTTGGACTATATTATTAGCACGTTCAAAGTAAATAAAACATATGTTTATTGACAAGACTATTTTTGTCAGTTGTTTTTGGCGAATAGTGGTGGAAACGCTGATGTAAAAATCATGTTTCTCATAACTTAATAAATCTCCCTAAGATGCGCATTGGATACATGTATACAAAATGTATGCTTTATGTAAGATCGTATATTGCTAAGCCAGTTGATTGAACTTCGGGATACAAAAATGCAATGTTTTAGTTAGGTATATTTTGGACTATATTATTAGCACGTTGAAAGTAAATAAAACATATGTTTATTGACAAGACTATTTTTGTCAGTTGTTTTTGGCGAATAGTGGTGGAAACGCTGATGTAAAAATCATGTTTCTCATAACTTAATAAATCTCCCTAAGATGCGCATTGGATACATGTATACAAAATGTATGCTTTATGTAAGATCGTATATTGCTAAGCCAGTTGATTGAACTTCGGGATACAAAAATGCAATGTTTTAGTTAGGTATATTTTGGACTATATTATTAGCACGTTCAAAGTAAATAAAACATATGTTTATTGACAAGACTATTCCAAAGTAGTTAGATTACTGCTGAATCTATGTTGTTTGTAATGTAGATGACTTCAACTGATAATTACTTTGATATCATAATAATTTGTATAACTGTTTTTTTCGCGATTTCGTGGGGCTTAGGCGTCGCAAAAATGATCAGGAAAATAATTAAAAATGCATGAATCATATAATGATTATTAGCATGGTTGCAGAATTTTCATGCGTTGAAATTAATATGCTCGTTTTAAGTCGAGATCGCATTTTAACCCATAAAAACGTATATACGTAATGGTATAATTAGTACATTTACTTTGCCATATGTGACCTGAAAATACACGATTAATTGACACATAAAATTTATATTGATTCTAAAATTAGGTGCTGAAATTCGGGTTTTAACTTCCTCTTAGATACAAGGTATAATTTTAACTTGAATTAATTTTGCCCAAATCTTTAGATTTTCCCAAAATAAAAAAAAATCATATCAAGCCATTTTAACCGAAACTACTATTTTATGTTACTGAAAATTAGGGCATGAAACAATAATAATGTTTTTCATGTCTACTCCTTAATTAATAAGTATGATAAAATGTGCTGATCCGAAATAGAATTTCTCCAGGTCAACCGATCAAAAGAAAGATTCTTTTATAAGAAATTCTTTTATCAACATTCGGTTAGAGTTACTATTGACTTGCATGTTATCTGAAATAATGTACGGGAAGGATTAAGATTAACTTGTTTCTATACGTTGAGTGAAAAACTAGGATTGACTATTTGACTTGCCACCGTTGCTGAGTGCTTCAAGATGACTCTTACACACACTTATCAGGAAAGGGCTGGAAAGGACTTGTAACGTATTGTCAGCCTGTTTAAATATTGACCTCTTGATACATTGACGCCTTGCCTACAACAAGCATTTGAATCTGGTGATTTGGTTCGGTCGTAACTACAAGTCTACATGAGATACTATAAACCGACTTCTTTTCGCGGCGTCTTAATTTTGCGGCAATTGATATTCACGATTTATAGTCTAAACATCATGGTACTCATCTTGTAGTTAAACTTGTTTGAAATATTTTATTCTGTATTTGCATGTTACAGAGTTAGCTCCTTTATGGGTAGGTATCGATTGTTACGTCATTATTTTGTGAGCACAATTCACGTCGTTTTCTCCGAAAACTATGACGTTACGCTCACAAATACATTACGTCACAATCAATACCTACCCGATAACTCTGTAATATGCAAATACAGAATTTCCCCAAATTTCATTCGCATGCGAACAACGCGAAATTTTAAACCCACGCAAAAAAGGTTGATTTACAGTACCAGTTATTTGTAAAGAAAGCTGTTACCTGTAAGAGATTGGGTGAATATGGTTTTTTTCTCGCGCCTCAAAGATATATTAAAACCATCGATAAACGTGTACAGTGTAAAATAATCCCGTCTTGGAAATCCTGGTTCAGAACCGATTAATTATTCCATCTGCGCCGCGAATTTAGTCATTCTGCGTAAAAGTATAGTCCGGTTATAACAAAGAAAAACAATGATGAATCGGATCGGTACACACTGTTTTAATAATTAAAAACCAAACAATGCATGATAAATGACTGAATGTACATATTTCTAATAATATTGATTTTCTGAAGCGTTGGACGTCACCGATTCGATAATGTGACGTCACATGCACGGACTATTACATGAATGGCGTAAAATTCCGCCAAAAAACGCGTTAAGGTACCAGACAGATCGGACGAGGTAGAAAAATCTAGCATTGGGTATCATGTGAGATTCCTCTATCCGAATTTCGAGATTATCTTTTCCCTATAGCAACCACAGGATATCGATGTGAAGTATGGAAAAAAAGTTTATTATTTCAGTAATCGCGAAAAAAGACCCAATTGCGAATATATACTTTTGATAAAAAAATTTAAAAAAAAAGTAGTGACATCAGTTTAAATGATAAAGGAAGCGATACACAATTCTGTAGTTACAAAAACCAAGGGATAGGTATAGCGGATTTTTTAAAATTATACTGAAGATAAAAGATGGGGTCCCACACAATTGTGCTTAAATTTCTTTCTCCGAAAACATATTTCATTTTTATTTTCATGTTTGTTTCCTTGGTTGCGAGTTTTAAGCTTTGCAATATCATAAAAAATAATGGTGTTTTAGTGAAATAGCATGCAGTAACAGTGAACGGGTTTGAAATAATATTGATATCATAATTGTTTGATTTTTAAATTTGTTACTTGTTAAATTTTCAGATTTAAATTGTAATGATATGCAATATAACTTATACAACCTATGGGAATTACAAAAAATAAATTATGTTCATAGAAAACGATAATCTATCACAAATACGCTTGAACATGTGTTCTGCAGTAATGAAATGAAACCTTAAATGTGCATGTTATTTACTACATAAATAAATAAAAAGTCTCGTATGCAAATATACTTGTCAGGAATCCCCTCATATTATATTCTTCTTAAAGTGAACAGTCGGGCAAGGATGGCTAAAGTCGGTAAAAATGGTGTGAATGTATCCAGAATAATTTCTTATGGAATAGAAAAATAATTTTCTCGTCAAAATCTGTCTGCGCACGTAGAAATTAATTTAAAGTATAGGAATCCTAAAACGTCCTCCCGGCTGACTATGCCCGTGGTTACATTTCCACGCAGCCTCGCTTTCAATGCTTTCACCTTTTCTTTATTTCAATGGTCAGAACTGGAAAACGTAAGCAGATCTTGACCGTCGTATTATATTTAATATGTGAGAACTTTTGGAAGGCCAATGAACGCATTTTCACTTTAAACATCATGGAGACAATTACATACATTACAATAAAACAAAACTTCAGCAGGTCTATAATTATCAATAAGCTGGCAATACCTCTCAGATATCATAAGTTGTTATACCTATATTGATAGTGTTTGATTAATGTTAAATATAACGAATCTGATATGTACATGTATATTGGTAAATATTTATCAGCTACTAATCTTTATGGTTTTATTCGTTCTCTTATTGTTTTAAAGTAAGCAGTGATTCTAGATTATTTTACTGACACTCGATTCTACCCTACATAATACAAATTTCTATAATTATAACGCTTAATCGATACCACCTAAACCATTCATACGATCCAACATTCATTAAAAGGCCGCGTAGACATTTTAGTATGTGTGCTATCACTGTTTATTTTCTATAATAAGGACAAAAGCCTGTCGTGTTGATAATTTTGTACACGATATTTAGTTTCACAATAAGTAAACACCGAAATTAATAAAGGGACGGGACCACCGGGTCCTTTGTGTGAAAAATGGAAATCGATTCATGTTGATAAAAGGGCCATATGACACAGATTATGTTGACGAAATTGTGATATGGACACTCGAGCTTACAGGCATTTTCTTAGTAATAGGGAATACCCAACAAAATGAAAAATAGACCTTCGAAATGTGTGCATATAGAAAATTGATCGGTAAGGTAGGATGTTCACCAGGCCACTGGTTGGCTTCCTAATTATGAATTTCAAAATTAGAAATGTTTTCTGACAGGTAATTATCCCTAACTAACCTTGATATGAATTTGAAAGTCCAGACTGAACATTAGGTTAAAATCATTTTTGATAACGAAGAGTGTAGGTAAACGATCAGAATTTAAAGATGCTCCACCGCCGACAGAGCATATATGATATTAATCATTTGAACAATAATTAGTGTTAAATCGTGTATATATATGTCTAATTAACACAAAAAATAATACAAAATAATTTATTTTCCTTTGGTGCATGAACAATCAGTACTTCATTCCATATAGGATATAGTGCGACGGAAATTTTTCGGGATGCAATTAATTATTTTTTATATTTTTAACTTGAAGTAAAATTAGAAGGTCAAACTTTTCAATAGTGGTAATGGTGCAAACTAAGTAACTTTTGCAGCTGAAGAAAAATACTAAATCGTCTGTTCCTGTTTTTGATAGTGAAAACATACCATTTGTCAGCGGTGGAGCATCTTTAAGGATTTTCTGTGCAAAATGCACCTATTTTCAAAATGACTGCCCTAGTTGGAGTTGAAGGACAAGATCTAGTGTTACAACACAATAACTTAATAATATTGAGCTGTTTTGATAATCCATTACAAAGCATTGCTTGGTTTAGTTGGTTGGTCTCTGACAGGCTATGGGAGGTGTATCGTCCAACGATAGGCTCTATAATCAATTCTCTTGATACGATAACATAAACTGTACATATACTAATTAGTAGAATACACTTAATATGACATTATAACAAAAGGGAAAAAAACATAAAATGTTTATGTTATAATATTTACAAAATGTCAAAATATGTACTGAAGCGAAGAGAGAAATGTCTATGTTATTTTTCATGAAAAACATATTTACCAAAATCTATTTCCACGATAATCTCATCGCTGCTTGATATATATTTCTCAACGTAAAGAGAGACACGATTTCTAATATGGCTATCAAGTATTAAACCGTCCTATTAATTAATCATATGGATTATCCCACTAACAATAAATAGTCGTCTTAGGTCGTATAGAGCTTAGTGCCTGGCCTAGGTTAATCTCTTTCACCTGATCACATAACATAAACTGTTATTTAAGTAACGTAGCGTAACACAATCACTATATTTAGATATCATATTGAAGAAACTTACTTCGAAAGGATATAGAACTTGTAAAAGGATAGCAATGCAAGTTGTTCTGTTTTACGGGATGTAGGATACTCGATTTATAATATGAAACTTATCTTGATGGAGGGCCGGTTCCCTGCCACAGGGGCGGCCAAACGAAAGGTAATCATATGTTGTATTTTGTCTTACATTTTATGATAAACGAATGTGTAAATTGTCATACTCAGCACTTACTTACCATCTTACCATTCCATCATTCACAGCCAACAAATCCAATACATTATCGACACCTAAAATGGCATATATTTTAAAACTTTAAATATGAAACATTCCACAATAGTTACCGAGTTTTTTTGTGTGTTTTCGCAGGCACTGAAACTTGTACCTGAAAATAAGGAAACATTTGTTGCCCGATCACGCTGTAATCAACTTCTTGGCCGGAACAGGAAGGCGATGCTTGATGTGGACTCGGCATTGGCATTGGATCCGGTCTGTCATGAGGTAATGGATTTTAGCTAGCCTAACAATTCGAAGATAAACTAGTGTAAAACACTTTTATAACGAACTCGCTTACAACGAATTCATTATTATAACGTAAACAAGTTATTTCTTTCAATGTTCTCATTAGATGTTGGTAATATTTGTATATCGAACTATGCTTATTTCGAAGGTTTCTAGAAGTTTGGTATAGCCGTGTTTTACTGTACATATTTTTCCATTTCACATTTAACGTCTCCGTTAATAGCTGATCAAATCAAATTTAGTAAATATATAGAGACGAACAAATATACGCTGTCATCTGGAAGATCACTTAAAACAATTAATATTGGTTATCGACACTATTCCTCATACCATCACTTTCAAGTAATTGATGAATGTGTAAATTTTGTTTCAAAATCATCTGATGAATGATGAACGTTCGGTCGTAGACTTACCTAAAAATGATATCAGTTTATATTAATAATGATAGACATTAGTAATCTTCATTCCTCATAGTACCACTTTAACTACCAATGTTAAATTGTAGAAAATGCCCCAAAGTTAAATGCTGGGTGATATTTTATTACCAAACCAAGTTAACAAATAAATTCCGGAAAACAAGCCCCCGCCAATACGTTTTTTAAAAAGAAATCACGAAATTTCACATCCGCAAAACTTAACAACTTTGCAGTAAACTATTGTTGATCGATATATTCTAACGACATGCCACGTGCAATAGGATTAAGATCATCGGATTACTTAATACAGCAAAGGTTAGATCTCGCATCAAAATACCATTTTTCCATAGTTTAACGTATCTATATATAAGCATGTGGTTTATGTGTAAATTGATAACATTTAAATGTGCCCCTCAGTATAAAACAAGTCATTGTTTATGGGTGGTTTGAACCGTTATCGTTGAGTTTACAAAACAAAACGAGGCCAATGAATTAGTAAATAACTGGTACGAAGCAGTTGGATGGATGATAAGAACTCTGTCGTGGCCCTGATTGCCAATGCGATAACGAGGAGGC
Source organism: Argopecten irradians (assembly GCF_041381155.1). NCBI lineage: Eukaryota > Metazoa > Mollusca > Bivalvia > Pectinida > Pectinidae > Argopecten > Argopecten irradians. Next base: position 39,807,641 of record NC_091137.1, on the reverse strand, counting down.
GCTCCAGAATCGGTTGAGGGAACATACTCCTATCGCTGACAATCAATATAAGATTATTGGACGACAGAGTCAAAAACAAATAATAAGCCACTACAAACAAGGTTGCGACATAATGCGTACGATTCGGGTTGTTTGATGTGAATATGTTCATTACGAATATAGATATTACGATGTGATTCAAATCGACTTTATATCTATGAGTAATTCTCCGATGTTGTTTAAGGAAACGGAAGCTGGAGATTCCGAAGTTTATATAACGACAATCTGTTCACCGATTTAAGATATGATTGTAGAACCGTTTATTTTCGTGTTACTGATATTATCGCAACAGATCGACATTGTAGCGATGTGTGACCCGTTAAAAAATTAGGAAATGGATGCATAATGCTTTTATAACCAGATCATAATTTTCAATTTGAACAAATTGGGTTTTTTCTCTCTCATTTTAAAAGGAAATCCTAGCCCGCTAAGATAACTGTCATACAGCCTCTCGTCTCTATAGGTGGCGAGGGGGAGGGGATAAACGTGATCTCAAAAAATTCATAGCAACAACACGTATAAATGTTTACTTTTGTTGAGCTGTTGGTACAGCTTATTGCACCACAAAGTGACCTAATCACAGTTACCTCCGATACTGGGCGGTCATCCAGCTGCACAGTTTAATTTTAATCTAATTAAGTGTCGATTTCGTTTAAGTATTGATTTGACACCAGTAAATATTGGCTAACTGTATGCATTCCGTTTAAATCAGATTAAATTTTCAACCGTATCAAACATCGGGAAAATGGCCAGATATGTAATATGCTTAATGCACTGTTTTGACAACAATAATATTTGCGTCATTGTTTAAGAAGTGTCCTGATAGAAATAAAAAAAATAAAATCCAAAATATTTTGAAATGGAACAAAATCTGAAAACAACACGGTCATAAAAAATATAAAGTAAAAATTATTTAAATTTTTATTTTAATAAATTCTGGAGTCACAAAATTTTATTATGAAATTTTATGACACATTGTTAACATCATAAATCACAAATACATATGTGTCTCTTAATATTTTAAATGTAAATACAAGATGAGGTTGGTAATCTTATAATGTACAAAATCTTGTCAGCTTATAATTTCCTAGTCTTTCTTTAATAAACTAGTATTAAATATTTAAGAGCGGATCATATTATCTTTCCCGGTTTCGTCACTATTACCGTGCAGTTGTTGATAATCACTACGCCAAGAACCTACCAAATCCTTTAGATTGTTTACATTGTAATACAATGTTAAATTAATTTTATAGTGTAAATAAACCAAGGTATAATTACATGTATATCCGTATTAGTAATTAAATCCAAGATTAGTTTATCTACATATTGGTAGATAAATCCAATGTCAGATTATGTCTGAAGGCAGATGTCAAATGAGATATCAAGCTCAATATTACTGCTCTTAGACCCCTCCCCAATCTATTTGATCTGCGTTAGGTGTTCCCAGCTTGTTGACATACAGGTAATTTTGCATTTGTATGGTCTTTAATTCCTGATACATTTGTACATGTATTGTACTTAAAGATGCTCCACCGCCGACAAAGCATAAATGAATACATCATTTGAACAATAATTGGTGTTTAATCGTGTATATATATGCCTAATTAAAACAAAAAATAATATGAAATAATTTTTTTCGCTTTTGGTACATGCGCAATCATTACTTCATTCCATATAGGATATAGTGATACGGAATTTTTTCGGGATGCAATTAATTCTTTTTCATATTTTTAACTTAAAGTAAAATTAGAAGCTCAAATTTTTCAATGGTGGTAATGCTGTAAAGAAAGTAACTTTTGCAACTGAAGAAAAATACTAAATCGTCTGCTCCTGTTTTTGATAGTGAAAAATACTATTTGTCAGCGGTGGAGCATCTTTAATATTATCTAGAAGCCTTTTTTCTATTTTACTTTGGAAATGAAGTATTAATGGTATTAAAGGCAGCATTTGGTGAATTCAGGCAGAAATAGTCTTCTAAGACATGTGATTATTAGCCAAACTAAATCCCCATACATTGCATGCGAACGATAGAACCTATATCCCGACATCTATCTTACATGTATACCACTCGACCCTATAGTTATTCATAAAAATATAGTGTATGTTAGTAATTATTAATTTTTGTTTTATTGGTGATTGTGAACATAGTAACAAAAAGTTAGAAAATAAACAAATCTGTTGGTTTTATATGTCGATCTAATAAGAACGTCAGTCTATGTAAAGTTTCTGACTATTTTGGTTGATATATGATAGTTGTTTATTGTTAACAATCAAACAAACCATGGCATTTTCTTTGCATCAATACAACTTTTCAAACGTGTTAATTTAGATTAATTAAAAAAATAAACGTCATGTTTTATCTATTATTTCTATATGAGTTCTTATCTTTTATAAATGACTTAAAATGAATATACTGACTAGATTAATAACAAAGATGAATGCTTTGTATCTTTCAGGCACTTTTCCAGAAAGCTGAATTGCTCTTTTTAGAACGTAACTATGAGTCGGCACAAAAGTACTACAGTAAAGTATGTGCACAGAGACCGGATGTACGTAAGTTCCAGGAGGGACTAGACAAGGCAACAGAAGCTCTCGGCAACATTTCTGGTAAGTTTATTTTTTTGTGTGATTATTAAGTAGTCCTGAACATGAAGAAGAAAGATCTCTTTTGCTAAGCATGTGCTTTTGTATTTCTTTCAATGTTAACATGCAATATATAACATTTTTCTTGCAATGAAACAGGTCGAGGAAGAAAGTTGTCACAGGCAGACGCATCTATGTTGGTAAATAAATCCAAGGTAAGACATTTATTTGGATAAATACATGTAAATGTAATGTAAAAGTATGTCTTTATTGGTAAATATCATTATATATCTATAAGGATGGTAAATAAATCCAAGATAAGATTTCAAGGGTTTTTCCACATTCCATACTAAATGTAACTTAACTTGACTCCTGCTAATGCTATCTGATTACTGTTATTCAACCATTCCAGCCTGTTGACCTTTAACCGGTAATAGACAGTGCTACCATTTTGTCATAAAAATACTCTTCACTTTTTACAATGTATAAGACATCGACCTTAGTATGCCAGTATAAACATGTATATATATATAACCAATTCTCATATTTGCTATCTTAATTCCAGAATCGCAAGGATCCAATCAGAAGAAGGGAGAGAAACAACGTTGCAAAGCTGTCCCCTATCGCAAATTCTGTAGAAAGAGATGGGCCAACCCCAACATTTCCACAGAGACACCAAAATCCCTTGGCCAACATGGAAAAGGGGCGTGGCCATGATGACAATCGAAGCCACTCCCCTGCCACACCGACTAATGTCCCGGATGAAAAGGATGTAACAGAGAGGCGGATAAAAGAAGTCTTAGGGAAGATGTACAGCGATAAAAAGTACCTAGAGAAACTTATTGAACAAACAGGTGCGTAAAATTCATTGAAAATATTGGAACGTTTGTGATTAGCCTTACCTTTACGCTTTTTGTACGTGTCAGCACTCACAATTAGGGCTCTACCATGACGTCATCTTTTACATCGGCTATCCTACATTATCTTACTTGTATCTTTTTTATATGACATTGATATTAGCATTATTCAGGTGGAGTAAAGAACAGTCAAACCTACCGTATTGCCCACCTTTAGTTCAAAATCCAAAATGGTCAAACTTCAACACAATTTGACCTGCATATAAAGTTTTTGTTGTTATAAAGTCCATTTCTGGATCCCATTGATTTGCAGCAAACTCTTAACGGAAAATATGATTTGATGCATGCAATAGGGACTTGTCTTGTTTAAAACATTAAAATGGTTTTCATATACACTGTTTTCTTCTATTGCAGATGTTCCACGTGGCAGTGTGGATCTAACCAATATGGCAGAGACGGGTTTGAACTTTTTGTACGATCGCGTGCTGTACTGGGTGAGACAGGGACGGATTATTCCCCCCGAGGCTCCCAACACTCGACCATCTACCATCAAATCTCAGAGTAGTACAGTAAAAATGAAAACTACAAAACAACACAAGGACAGCAAAGATACCAGAGAAAAAGATCCAAAACCACCGGGTTCTTGGTTCAGGTATCTTGATAAGAAAAAGGCCGCTGAGGCTAACACTCGAAAAGCAAATCCTCATCAGTTTCTTCATGTCCTTGAAGGACAAAAGGTTCAGCTAAAGGACTCGGTAGATACACTGCGACCTCAGCGACCAGTGATTCGGCGACCAAAACAAGAAAACACCCTTAAAGCGAAGAGAAAGCGAAACAATACGACCAAGGAACTTCATCCATCATCAGATTCAGACTCAGGGCTCAACATCAGTTTCAGCACTTATAAGGGTACTAGCGACCTTGACCTTAAGTCTAATGGAAGTGCGCGGTATCAGGATTTTACGGCAGAACCTCAGACTCCCTCAAATACTCTGAAACTTCCCAATACAGACATGTCCAAATACAGTCGCGGCCGACGGAGGATCAGAAGAGAGCCGATTGTTTCTTATATCAATAAGGTGATGGAGGATATAGAATTCGGTAAGTATTATAGGAAGTGAAAATCCAAGAGAACATTTAAGGTAAATCACCTGAAATGCATGACAAAAACGGAAATTTCCTGAAAGCTATAGGTATACATTTAATTATCGCAGCTTTTGTATTTGAAACTTACAAATTCATCCATAGGACTTAAAGATTAGCAATACGCTAGAACAAATGAAATACAGCTTATCACTGAATTTCTGACACCTAAAGGGACAGTCTCGTCTTAGGGGGCAGTCTTATCTTTAGAAACATCTTTATACTATTATTTGTCCACTAAAACTTCCACCATTTGAATTGTTATTTTAAGCTAATTATTACATATTCGTTGTATGACATGTTGAAATATTCTGAAGTTTGTGGTACTGTTTAATAACATAAAATCATCAAGTTACTCGCTTATATTTGATGATGTTTATCCTTATAGCCTACGTGGAAGGCAAATACTCCGAATGTGCCAGAAAAGCTGAATCTTGTTTGAACACAATGAATACCTACAATATGGAGGATATTCCGAACGTGATGTCGCTCACAGCCAAGATATACTCGTACATTGGAAACGCTGCCATAGAGATGAGAGATTACGTCACTGGTCTCGAATACCACCAACGAGATCTTGACATCGGCGAGAAATGGTATATGACCTGAAATGTTGATAAATTTCTGTTTTATTTCGGCAATTTATTATTGATGTACTTAAACTGTAAACATGTAATATAACATATATATTGTATACATATCATGATACATTCAGAATAGACATGAAATTTACGCGCTTGCTCTTCAAGCTAAATTTTCTTTTACCTGGTTAAAGACATCGATATAGGTATGAACTTTGAAATCCTGTTGATATTACTTCTATGACCCTAATGAATAGAGAGAAAGGGAGAGTTGTAAGCTTCATTCATCTGTGTACATAAATGTTGTTGACACTATTGTATATAAAACTTGATAGAGGTGACGAATTTCGACGTTTCTGCATGCAACATAAATTGGTAGACATACAAATGTAGTTAAGTAATTGAATAATTATTTCTGGTCTTTTGTTATCAAGCAATGACTCGGAAGCGATATCACGTGCCTTAGGAAATCTTGGCAGAATCTACGTTTTCCAAAGCAAGCATCAAAAAGCCTTGGATGTGTAAGTCAAAATAATCGATATCATAACATCAACGATTTGGTCGATTGATTGATAGGCATCAAATATCAAAGTTCTTTGCCAAATAATGTCAAAATAAAAATCTATTTTTCTGACACTTGTGTTAAAACGGTTAAAGACATGGTACCTGTCTAGGATTGTTCTTTGCCAAGTAATCTTGCCAATCTTGCTTGTTTATTTTTCTTATCTGCCCTATGATCTTACTATTATCGATAACATTGTATATTTGTCTGTCTAATATGTACTTATCTGCCCTGTAATATAACTATTTCCGATGATATTTGGCTACCATAAATCTTACTTTCATCGACAACATTGTGTATTTTTTCGTTTTGTAATTTTCCTATCCTTGATAAATTATAAATGTGTCCTTTCTGTTATCCTATTTTCACCATTGACACTAAATATTTGTCTATTTTGTGTCCCCAGGTTCTCCCGTAAGATACAGTTGTGTACTACCCGAGTGGAGTCTGCCTGGTTGTACCACGAGATTGGGAACTGTTTCCTGGTATTAGGCCAGTACGAGTACGCACGTGAGGCAGCGAGACGGTCTGTAGAAGCGGCCGAGGAAGCACTCGACTGGAACTACCAACTGCAGAGCTCAGTTCTACTTGGGGTAGTGGAAGGTATATTTTCACAATTATTACCGTAATAATTGTAAGTTAGGGTGACTGAAATTAAAATGCTTTTGGTAAAAATGATGGTTCCATATGTTAATGCTTTTGCGTGTAAATGATGAATCCTAGATAAAACATCTACTGTTGAAGAAGAAGAATTTTAGCATGATTTTTTTGTTTTTGTTTCCTTTGATGTTCTGTCAAGTAAAATAACACTGAATCTTAGCTAACAGAGTCGTGGTAAATCATTAAATAACCATTTTGGGCAAAGATTGCGCTGAAAAATTGAAACAATTTTACTTAATTTTTAAGATTGTTTTCCCCTTGCAGTTAAGCTGCGCCAGTATCACGCCGCATTCAACACTTTCGAAAGAGCAATGGATCAGGCAAGGATGCAAGGTAAATTTCGTCCCTTATCCGTCTTTAAGTGTATCTCAAGAGGGGAATGAAATGATTATCAAACAGTTTCAACCATTTCTCCTCCTCTTGCAAGGTACTTTACATCACCATGAGATAATGACTTCAACATACAATCTTTATACCAAGAGAGTAATATTCTACCAACATCATATCACAACCTCAAAATTGTTTAAGAAATATCAGACACATAACATAAAAGAAAACGTTTAATTGACATCCAATATAAACAAATATAAAAAGGTAATGTAATCTTCGTTCAACTGTGCGTGCTCATTCTATTTGCATGCATTCTAAAAGTTTCTATATCAAATAAAAATGTAGTGAATCAGTTATTCATCAAAATAGCTAAACAGGTCCTGTGAATATCAAAAAGTAATTTTGCGTAATATAAACATTGATAAAAACGATTTAACACAAATATGTATTTTCAATACCAGGTGACACCAAAGCAGAGACTGCCATTCGTGACGCTCTGAACGATGTTAACGACAAAATCGTCGAAGAACTTAAAACGAGGTCACGGTCACAGGCCGACTTCACAAGGTCAAGGGCAGACTATGCTAAGTCTCGGGCGGAATGGTCAGATTATTCTAGTATCTATATTCCGGAAGATGATGGTGACGTTTCACTGACAGAAACTGGATATGACACCGAGAATTTACAGTTAGAACTCGACCGTCTGCGAAGCGACCTGGACACGGCCATGTTTGGATCACAATTCCAAAATGGAGGAAGGCGATCAGGTGGCCATATTTCGTCAGAACTCAGGAAATCTTTGCAAAATCTGCAAATGTCAGGACGCAACTCTGTCACAAACTCTGTAATGAGATGCAGCACAGCCCTCGCATAGTTGTGTGTACTACGTCATCAATTTAAGTACAAAGTAGTTGGAAAAAAACTTTTTATGTTTACTTAATTGGGTTTTTTTACTTTAGACTGGATTGATGACATCAGTGGTGCATTTGCATAAAACGATTTACAACGACGAACATTTCGTAGAAATGTGAGAAATGACAACAAAAATGGCTGCCTGACTAATACTTTCTTTTACATTAACAATGTAGCTTACCAGATCGTACCTGTATATTTGTGATTGACGTCAAGATGTGCGCGTAAGTTTCCAACACTGTTTTCTTGATGATTATTAAAATAATATACATCTGGTAACATAATATAATTACAATGATAGCAGTCATGTAATATAAAGTACAATTACTTTCATATTCAGTTACATCAGAAACTGGTTGATTTAGTTAGTCTTAGTATTTCGTTTCAAGATTAAGACTTCCAAAATGATAAGTTGATATGCTATCAACCGAGATTTAATTCTGTAGTAGTTTTAACAGCTAACCATCTCTTCGAATGTGTGACAGTTTTCGTTATCAATATTTCGATTTATTTTCGAGCACGTGGATACGTATCTATATAGACCTTAACAAACTTAAGCTACGAATACAGCCCATAATTGTTGGATTCTTACTTTGTTGTTGGTTACAATCTCCACCTTGTGAATATCTCAATTTCGCAACGAAAACTCATATAAAAGCGATAACACACATTTTAAAACTACTACTAAGTCTAAACCAAAATTACATCAAATAAGAAGGTATAGCATTCATATGGCATTTTTATGTCGACTTGGTGGTGCCAAAATTGTTTCTCTTTAAATCAAGTTTGTTTTCGTAAAAGAGAAGCGAGTTGGCACCCTTACTATCTACGCAAGCGGGCCTTCACAATCAATGAAGGCTCGCAATTTTTTATCAAACATTAAACGCATCTCGTGTAAAGGACAAAGAAACTATTTGTGTCCACAAGCACGATTGTTAAGCTTTATTAGATATATTTTCATTTCGTTTTCGTATTTCGAGTCATAATAAAGCATAACATAACCTAGTTTATTGATATTTTCATATTTTGTATTGTTTTATTGTTTCACTTTGCTAGCAGCAGTCAAAAGTCCATGTTGATTGAGAATGATTATGTAATATTTGTACAATAAATTTACGTTGTTTTCATACTAATTAAGTCTTCATTTTTTTTATCAATTAGCCTTGACATATTTCCTAGCAAAACAGACAGTTATAAAAGATATAGTTATTCAACGCAACTAACACACATAAACCCAGGCCCGAAATAAATGAAGGTCAAATGTGAAATAGGACGTATTTGCAGACAATCTGTATATTACTGTAATATTTGTCTATTTGGCCGCCATCTTGGATTTGTGTGTGTCTTTGCTGTAACAGTCGTATGGCATACGGGTATGAGTAAGATATTCTAACATTGATAATAGTAATAAAGACTCACGAATACAAAATCAAATTTTATGTCAAAAACATAAACAATAACGGTTGTAGGCCTGATAACAGAAAGGGAAACGGACTGTACTTAAAACACATGTTTGCAATGAGTCTCACAACTTAATTTTACTTTACTGAATTATTTAACTTTACTAAATGAGGAAACACGAAACGAACAACAGACAATATTTTCTTAATTCAAAATTTTAAAACGTGCCTTCTTTTTATGAACACTACATATGTAGTGTTCAAAAATTATCTTGGTAAACCAAACAAACGAAATGTAAAAAGTCACACCAGTTAAAATTTACATTAAAACCAGTCGTAAAAGGTTAAAATGATTCAAAACAACCTACGTTTACATTTTGTTATAAATATAAATTTTAGAGACGTTGTTTGTGTGACTCGACCACTTGGAAATTCCGTCTAGCAAAGGAGAATGACTTTGAGATATATGTTTACTTACTGAGTTTCATAGTTTTGCTTATTGAATAGTGAAAATATCATCAACACCAGGAATCTACAAAGCTATTATAAAACATGTTTTGGTTTAAATACATGCAATAACCAATACAGAAAAAAACCATACCCGGTATTCATTGACTGTTACGACAAAGGGCATGATTCATGTTTCCTGAGTTATTATTTCAGCGAAAGTCTTAAATGCACAATCTTTTCAATCTTATTATTATATAAATATAGTGTACGTGTTTGCTGTTTTCTTGAAATAGCCAATTGTGGCGTATGATATGGGTCAGGGGAGGTAACTCCTTTAATATGTGCTGTGACAGCGGGCGAGTACTTTTTATCTCATGCAATATCTGGACAAAAAACTCTAATTAAAAGCTGTCGTCTAACTTTGGCAGCAATAGCCACGTCTTAATAATCAGTCATTTTGATGTGGATTTTTCAAATGCACCTGAGTTCCACTTTAACAAGAAGACACAACACGAATATACCACAACCTCCAAAAATACTGACATCACAATAGATACATGTTTTTTTTTTTTTTTTTTTTTTTTTTTTTTTGGGGGGGGGGGGGGGCTCACATGAAATCTTTCCCGTGGAGTTTTTTAAATTAGGTCCGTAGATACATAGTATCCTTAACGGCCGTCAGTTTCCAAAGAGTGGTTATAGAACAGGTATTGGGCCTCGCATTAAGTTATGTTTAATGACTGATATACAATGTACTTTTTCGCCTTGTTTGCATGACACAGAAGATACCTAATCCAACTCAATGCTGTGAAGATCTGTTTGCGAGTGAAATAATAAAACCAAACACTTATATGGCGAAAATTGGCACATTTAAAGTGGCCTTTATGATTTATTTTTCATTAAGATATGTTTTTTATTTTAAATTCCAGAACACTTATTAGAGCGGCCAAATTAAGCCAAAATGACAAAGTCATCCGCCACCCGAACATTATTTAAGTGCACGAAAATACATTGTACCAAAAGAAACATTTATAAGGAAGATTCGAAACAAAACTATTCGGTGTCATTTTAGCTAGTATGTCTTGTTAATTCCATTGATAATTGATACAATCAATAAAAATTATGGAACTGAACATGCGAAACATTTGGAAGAAAGAAAAAAAACATCATTATTTTGCAATTACATTATTTTGTATCAGTGATATACATACATGTATACATTAAAATGTACCGTGAATTCAAGATTAGATAATTAGAAGTTGACTAGTAGACTAATCAAGCTAAACTGTAAATATATATATCTTCTCTAGAACTTAAATTTTCCTCGTATTAACCATGGGGATGTAATGTTAACTGAATGTTGAAAAGCATGCCATGCATCAGTTATTGCATAATTTCTCGTCACTCGGGGCTTATTATACGAAAGTCACGCAATGACCTTTACATGTAATACATTGTACATCTAGATCTAGATCTGGGGCGTCCCTTTGCTCACTTGGCTGACCATCACCTGGTGTACGTTTTGGTATTTTGTATTGACTATTGGCGGTCAAACTGTGTAATTAAGAGATTCGACACGGTTCCCTGACCTCGCACTATGTGAACATACAGACGTGCGTGGGTACATATACCTATGGGCTTGACCACCAGGTATTGAGCGACCACTGGTCAGTATACACACAGCCTTTGTCCGTGAACAGGTAAGCCTTTTACTATCACGTTCACATACATTTTATTTTCATGACTAATATCACTTTCTCGGCATTTTTTTGCACTAAAATGTTTTGAGTAAGACACATTTCATCATATCTATACCCCACAAATGACGATTGAAGTTCAATATTTATTATCGGTGGTATTATTAATTATCTTATATAACCAAGTACGTCTCACTTAAAATCCTTGATGTAACTTAAATTTGTAATGCTTATAATAGCCGCATTTCACTAAAATCATATTCCACGTGTGTACTGTAAAGACCACGTACAATGTATAATTGTTATGTAAAGAAGCGATAGAAATAAGACATTTCATTGTAGATATTTAATTGATTTCATATGTACATATATAGAACGTCCGATTTGTTAATTGTTATCCTCGAAAAATACAATTAATAATATTTCCAGATATTGAATTAAATGTAATTACACAATTTTACACATATTTGACATACATGTATATAAACGAAGACACGTAAGCCAAACTTATCGTGACAAGAAAGCATCAAATGTCTTATTGGTATATACATTGTACCTAAACCGTTTGTAGAGATGCCATTAGAATGTCTTATGACATATAACTATATATATGATATATCCTATTAGATTCACTAGAAATCAAATCTGCTTTTCATTCTTTCTAACAAATATTTTTGATTTCATTTACTTGTATATATTATATGGTTTGTAGTAATAATGGCGATTTTGCTTGAACCTTCTTCAAGTGCAATAATTGACAGCTCTAAATTTATGACGAAACTGGTCAAACCTGTTCATCAAAGTATGGACCGCCATGTGGTCATTATAAACTAGCCCCGGCTCCATCTTTACAGCTTATTGTCGAACGTTTAAAGTGTAGTGTCAATAATTGCGCGTCCACTCATCAGACATAAAAAATGTAGGGTCAAAATGAAGAAGGACCGAGCACGTTTAAAGGAACGTGTTTACAAATATAGAGCCGGAGGACAAAAATAGTACACATAGTTTACATACATGTGTGTGTATGTGTTGACATAAATATACATGTATAGTACCTAATTATATATACCCAATATGTACCCGATTACGGTCTAAAGCAAAATACTTCTTGTCCTCCTAAATGTATAATCTGTAGCATGTTATTGCGCAATACCTATTTAAAAACAAAAAAAAACCTTGAAATAATAAAATAAGTAGCGATTTCAGCTCGTACACCTAATATACACTATGTCGTTTGTTCTCTAGCCTGTGTATAGTACTTATAAATAAGATCAATGGTTGATACTAATTGTAATATCAAACAAGCTGATATACACTGTATGAATAAGTCAGCTATAATTTGATTGAAACAGCGTCAAGTTTCTGTTAACATCAGACAAAACAGACGGACAAAAAAATCCCGAAGCCTGATGCTCTTAAACATTTGTCACACGATTTACTTACGGCAATCTATCTATACAAAAATGTACGAGGGAAACATTTTACAGTTGTTTCATGCCTTTTAAGTCAACAGTCAGAATTCTTATGCCGGGGTGCTGGGACCAACATGCAGCACCGAACAGTTCCTAGGTTTGGTCCAAACACCGAACAGTTCCTAGGTTTGGTCCAAACACCGAATTGTTCCTAGGTAACCCAGTACCGAACAGTTCTCAGGTTTGGTCTCAGCACCAAAACAGTTCCTAGGTCTGGTATCAGCACCGAACAGTTCCTAAGTTTGATCCATACTCCGAGAAAAAAGCATTTTGATTGTTGACGGCTAAGACATGAAGCACTTTTACCTGAATAGTCCAGAAACTCATTTATAATAAATTAGCTATAAAGTAGTGTTAATATTTTTCAATTCGTTTTGATCATAATTCACCGTTTAATGGTAACGGTACATAAGTGTGACAATAAGTATTAATATTTTGTAACAATGCACGGAAATATGTTATGAACTTGAATGATTCCGGAAATGATAGCTTTCCATATTGGCCTAGCAAACCTCAATGCTACGATGCCTTTCCGGTCTTTGAAAATTCGCTAGGTTTACATCATACAACGCAATGCGAATTTGTACTTCCACGGAATTAGTTTCAATCAAACATGTATGTATGAGTGAATCGTTTAATACAACATAGGTTTATAGTCGGTACGAAAGGTTATAAACTACGTATGGTTCCTGGATACGTAGGATCTTAAATGATTTGTTTTTATCTTTTATGGGATTTAGTGAAAAGAGACATATAATTGTTTTCTTAATTTTGTTATTCTTAGCCTTCGGTTAAAGTTATATGAGCCGTGTTTGTCATACTCACGAATCAGGATGAGTTATGTTATTCATAACCAAAAGTTACCAACATTTAGAGAATTACTGTTCTTGCAATGTATAGGTTTTAATTTTATTGGTACCAAATAAGAGCTGAAAATTATTTTTTGTCAGTACTACCAAAATCATTGTATTAACATCTTTAGCGAAGTGATATGGGTACATACTGTCAGACAACGAAGTCTACAATTCATTTAACGTTATAACAGTGTTATTAGTTATGGTAAAGTGATTCTTGCCGATAGATTTCCAACTAAACATACATAAGGCATAAAATCCAACAATTTGACAGTTCACATTTCTGTGCTGTAACTAACGTTTATAATCAGTTCCTAGATTTGGTCCAAACACCGAACAGTTCCTAGATTTGGGTCCATATACGAACAGTTCCTAGTTTGGTCCAAACACTAAACAGTTCCTAAAGTTGGTCCAAAACACCGAAAGTTCCCTAGGTTTGGTCCAAACACCGAACAGTTCCTAGATTCTTTTCCAAATACCGAACAGTTCCATAGATTTTGTCCAAACACCAAACAAGTTCCTAGGTATGGTCCAATACACCGAATTGTTCCTAGGCTAACCCAGCACCGAACAGTTCCTAGGTTTGGTCCAAACACCGAATTGTTCCTAGGTAACCCAGCACCTAACAGTTCCTAGGTTTGGTCCAAAATACCGAACAGTACCTAGGTTTGGTCCAAACACCAAACAGTTCTTAGGTGTGGTGCCCAAACACCAAACACACCGTTCCTAGGTTTGGTCCAAACACCAAACAGTTCCTAGGTATGGTCCAAACTCCGAATTGTTCCTAGGTAAACCAAGCTCAAACACCGAACAGTTCCTAGGTAATGGTCCAAAGACCGAACAGTTCCTAGGTTCTTTTTTGGTCCAAAAAACCCGAATTGTTCCTTGGTAACCCAGCACCGAAACAGTTCCTAGGTCTTGGTCAAACACCTGAACAGTTCATAGGTTTGGTCCAAACACCCGAATTGTTCCTAGGTAACCCAGCACCGAGCAGTTCTTTTGGTTTAGTCCAAACACCGTATAAGATCCTTAAGTTTGGTCCACTTTCACCGAACTAGTTCCTAGGTTTGGTCAAACACCGAACAGTTCTAGATTTTGTACCAAACACCGAACAGTTCCGTAGATTTGGTCCGAACAGTTCCTAGAATTTGGTCCAAAACACCGAATTGAACCACAGCCACCGAACAGTTCTTAGGTTTAGTCCAAAAACATTGAACAGTTCCTAGGTTTGGTCCAAAACACTGATACAAGTTCCTAGATTTGGTCCTAAACACCGAACAGTTCCTAGATTTGGTTTGTCAAATACCGAACAGTTCTTAGTTTGGTCCAAACACTAAACAGTTTACCCTAAAGTTGGTCCCCAAACACCGAACAGTTCCTAGGTTTGGTCCAAACACCGAACAGTTCCTAGATTTTTTTCAAACACCGAACAACAGTTCCTAGATTTTGTCCAAACACCAAACAGTTCCTAGGTATGGTCCAAACACCGAATTGTTCCTAGGTAAACCCAGCACCCGAAAACAGTTCCTAGGTTTGGTCCAAACACCGAATTGTTCCTAGGGATAACCCAGCACCTACACGCCAACAGTTTACTAGGTTTGGTCCAAATACCGAACAGTTCCTAGGTTTGGCCCAAACACCAAACAGTTCTTTTGTGTTGGTCCAAACACCAAACAGTTCCTAGGTTTGGTCCAAACACCAAACAGTTCTTAGGTTTGGTCCAAACACCGAACAAGTTCCTAGGTTTGGTCCAAACACCGAATACAGTTCCTAGATTTTGTCCAAGACACCAAACAGTTCCTAGGTATGGTTCCAAACACCGAATTGTTCCTAGGTAACCCAGCACCGAACAGTTCCTAGGTATGGTCCAAAGACCGAACAGTTCCTAGGTTTGGTCCAAAACACCGAATTGTTTCCTAGGTAACCCAGCACCTAACAGTTCCTAGGTTTGTCCAAATACCGAACAGTTCCTAGGTTTGGTCCAAACACCAAACAGTTCTTAGGTTTGGTCCAAACACCAAACAGTTCCTAGGTTTGGTCCACAAACACGAAACAGTACTTAGGTTTGGTCCAAACACCGAACAGTTCCTAGGTTTGGTCCAAACACCGAACAGTTCCTAGATTTTGTCCAAACACCAGAACAGTTCCTAGATTTTGTCCAAACACCGCACAGTTCCCAAGTTTGGCCCAAACACGAACAGTTCCTAGGTTTGGTCCAAACACCAAACAGTTTTTTAGGTTTGGTCCAAACACCGAACAGATCCTAGGTTTGGTCCAAACACCGAACAGTTCCTACCACCGAACAGTTCCTAGATTTTTGTCCAAACACCGAACAGTTCCTAGATTTGGTCCAAACACCGAATTGTTCCTTGGTAACCCCAGCACCGAACAGTTCTTAGGTTTTTAGTCCAAACATTGAACAGTTCCTAGGTTTGGTCCAAATACCGAACAGTTCCTAGATTTTGTCCACAGTTCCTAGGTTTGGTCCAAAGATTTGGTCACAGCACCGAACAGTTCCTAGGTTTGGTCCAAACACCGAATTGTTCCTAGGTAACCCAGTACCGAACAGTTCTCAGGTTTGGTCTCAGCACCAAACAGTTCCTAGGTCTAGTATCAGCACCGAACAGTTCCTAAGTTTGATCCATACTCCGAGAAAAAAGCATTTTGATTGTTGACGGCTAAGACATGAAGCACTTTTACCTGAATAGTCCAGAAACTCATTTATAATAAATTAGCTATAAAGTAGTGTTAATATTTTTCAATTCGTTTTGATCATAATTCACCGTTTAATGGTAACGGTATTTTAGTGTGACAATAAGTATTAAGATTTTGTAACAATGCAAGGAAATATGTTATGAACTTGAATGATTCCGGAAATGATAGATTTCCATATTGGCCTAGCAAACCTCAATGCTACGATGCCTTTCCGGTCTTGAAAATTCGCTAGGTTTACATCATACAACGCAATGCGAATTTGTACTTCCACGGAATTAGTTTCAATCAAACATGTATGTATGAGTGAATCGTTTAATACAACACAGGTTTATAGTCGATACGAAAGGTTATACACTACGTATGATTCCCGGATACGTAGGTCTTAAATGATTTGTTTTTATCTTTTATGGGATTTAGTGAAAAGAGACATATAATTGTTTTCTTAATTTTGTTATTCTTAGCCTTCGGTTAAAGTTATATGAGCCGTGTTTGTCATACTCACGAATCAGGATGAGTTATGTTATTCATAACCTAAAGTTACCAACATTTAGAGAATTACTGTTCTTGCAATGTATAGGTTTTAATTTTATTGGTACAAATAAGAGCTGAAAATTATTTTTTGTCAGTACTACCAAAATCACTGTATTAACATCTTTAGCGAAGTGATATGGGTACATACTGTCAGACAACGAAGTCTACAATTTCATTTAACGTTATAACAGTGTTATTAGTTATGGTAAAGTGATTCTTGCCGATAGATTTCCAACTAAACATACATAAGGCATAAAATCCAACAATTTGACGGTTCACATTTCTGTGCTGTAACTAACGTTTATAATGCATCTAAAGCTATTTTAATTATTTTCACAGCTTAATTCATAAGTTTTCGATATATTTACGAAGAAAAAATAACATGTCAATTTTTTGCCCAAATACGGCACATATAACTTTACATTTGTAGCCACTAAAGGTAGGCAGGTAAGAAATTTAGCCACAACGTTCAGTTGACGTTTGATCCTCAGCAAATGAGACTTCAACCATTTTTAACTCCGCCTACTTCTAGTTCAGCCAATTATCGCCACCTTAGGGTGAGTGGGACGCGACTCTCTTGTTGCGTTAATTCATTCAATTCAATGTACACTCGCTTCAGTAGTATAGTACATGTACTTTCGTCGTTCACAGATAAGGTTCAACGCCAGTAACATTTGATTATACCAAGTTGTTACTTTATTATATTGACCCCAACAATTCTCGTTACGCCGTCTACCATTTCAGTTTCATCTACCGGTATTCAACAAAATTGGTTTGTTTATTGTTAGTGATAGGAAAATATATTGCTCATCAAACTATATTATGACGTGAGACTCTTCGAGGGATCTAATGCCTTGTTCTTGAATATCCCATGGAACATATGAGTATATCACTATGTCTAAACATTACTATTCTTTATTTTACAGAGAAATGGCCACCAGTAAAGGACACAGCGCTTACCGCATCCTTTTGATCCTGTTGGCTGTGCTAGCGTTCGGCGTGACGCTGTTCTTTAATTATCTGGGATCAGGGGACGCCGGCAATGACTTGGGTAAGTCTGCAAAGTTAAATGATAATTCAATCTGTGCTGTCTTGATACGTTTATTAAATTGCACGGGTGCCAATGCAATCAAACATATCCAAAAAGACCACATATTGAACAAAGAATAGTGCCCATGGTAACAAATCGGTCTTTATATCCTGGTCAAAATGTATTAGATTGTCCAGTTGATACCCCAAGAATGTGGACTTATTTCGAGGTTGGTCTTTACTTCTGCAGAGGTGTTCGCAAAGTTTGACTGTACATGGTTAGCGACGAATCGTCATACTCATAAGCAAGTAGTTGATTTTTTCACACACTTATAAGAACATAGGACGTTAAAGTTATGAACGCAACGTAATTTTAAGCATATGTATTCATATTCTTATACAAAATCTTAATTATGTTACAGGTATTTATGAGAGTAATACCGGCGATGTCTCCGATTACTTTTACCTCGAAGTAACACCCGCTGGTTGGGTCTTCACGATATGGGCTTTTATCTACGTTTGGCAGTTCCTCTGGCTGATATACGGACTCTCCACCATATGCCGGAAGTCCGACAGTGGTATATACATTTATCAACTTCCGGTTATGCCTCCTTCAATCTACATTATTTACATCCTAAATCTTGGATTTAACATTGGTTGGATGGTATTATTTGACAGGAAGTACATCAACATTGCTTTGCCTGACATCGCTCTTATGGCATTGACTCTTTACTTAGTCCTTTGGATCTCTTGTCGGTCTGTGCACAATAACCTGAATAGATTAGTCAAAGATGGCGTCGGTAAAGAAGCTTGGTTTATTCGTTTTTTCCTCCAGAACGGCGTAGCATTTTATGCCACCTGGGTAACAATAGCAACCCATCTTAACCTGGCAATTGTCATGGTATATAGCGGAGGAGTAGCCAACGACATAGCCTGCACTGTAGCTCTTGGAGTTTTGTTGTTTTTCGTAATTTTGTGGTTCATGACAGAGACAATCCTCCTAGACAATTACACTAGATACTTGTTCAGTCCCTATATCGTCCTTGTTGTAGGCCTCATAGGGTCTATAACTAAGAACTTTGACCTTGACCTTCGCTACAGGAACACGATTCTCTCATTCATTATTTTAGGACTGTCTGGATTTTTCTTGGTTTTGAAGATCATTCTTATCCTTGTACGCCATAACAGCAAACCACTGTCCTCAATTGTTTATTTACCAACAACTTCAGAGAAGTCACAAAAACCGGAGGCGTAAATGACTTTCCCACAAGTGTCATTGCTACAACAGGACAATATGATAAGACTGTGACACATTCTTAAAATGTGGTACAATTTGTATCAAAATTGTAAATTTGTGTAAACTAATGCTTCTACACATGTACATAATCAATCAAAGCATAATTTCTCCACAGGGATATCCCGTGGTTGCTAGGGAAAAGATAACCCTATCTTACACAGGGTACGACGTTACTGCGATCACGGTGCGATGAAAAAGCTGGGAACCAAGTAGAATCTCATCATTTTTACTTATAAGTATGAGAGAGAGAAAGAATCAAACATAGGTCTGTGAAGTGGACAGGGATATCTTAACCCTTGTGAAAGATTTTGGCCGTCAACTCTCGGCTGATGGTCAAAATCTTTCACGAGGGTTGAGATATCCCTGTCCACTTCACAGACCCATGTAAGATTCTAAGCTCTTATTAATCTTAGTAGATTCGGAGACAGTAGTATATATTGTATCTAGTTATAGGACAGTGGTTTTTTTTTCAATTTTTATGTTATTTAAGGAAGTTTCAGTGCACTCTAAGAGTTCAATTTAGTGTAAGAAGATGCATTTTAGTATTTCTGAGAGAAGAAGTCTCATCTGGGAAGCGAATATGATAATGACATTAAATAAAATGCCTGTTTTCGTTTTGTATATCATGTATTATTGTAAATATTAATATGTATATTGCATTCCTGTGGGACAATAACAGCATAATAAAATCTCAATAAATGATTTACTACCATTGCTTCGTGGTGTGTTCCGGTTGAAACAAAGGTGGCAGGATTCGCAATGAAGATGATAATAATGTTTCTTCTAAGAACGAGTCAATGTTTCATAGCAACAACGAATGTTTAAATAGCAATAACTAAGGTGGCTGATTTCGGTCATGTCGCACTGTTACATTGGCGACTCTGTAATGCAAAGAGCGAGAGTTCGTCATGCTTGGGTTTCATTAATTTAACGTCATACTACTAGCCAGGGTCATGTAAGAACTGCCAGGTTTGTTGGTGGAGGAAAGCCGAACTACATTTACCCGGAGAAAAAACATCGACCAGCGGTCAGTACCTAGCAACTGCTCAACATGGGATTCGAACTCGTGACCCAGAGGTGGAGGACTTGTGGAAAAGTCATGCGAAACGCGACAATGCTCTATGCTTAGAACGATAGTGTGTTTGTTGTATGGCGCAATGTCACACTTTGCTTGGTCCACTGTTGCTCTTCGCATTTTGTTCTCGTTTTTTTTCACTTATGACCATTAATAACATAATCTTAGTTATAGTGACTTTGATCAGACAAGGTGATATGTACTGTAAGCCTATAGTATATTATAAGACATGGTAGAAAATTATCATATTTGCAAATATATGATAGTGTCAAAACCTTACCTATAGATTGAACTAATCTAGCTATCAAAATCTTGGTACTCTTGGTTGCTTAGTAGCATTTAACTTTCTTTCTTCTGAAATCGTAACCCAGGCGAGATACTGATTTCTCGAAACAAACTTATTCATAAACGGACTTACATTGTTTTTTCCCATATAGATCTTACATAAGAGGATTCATTAAATTTTGGCTGGGTCTTTTGTTTCTAGAAATCGGGGCTAGATATGTCTTATGCGACATTACATAAGCAAACGAGTTAAAACATGGTCATATTTTAAGTGTGTTCTGATATAGACAAAAAAAAATAATATCATTCATATACCGTTATACATGGTAGTATGTAGTCGTTAGGAACGAAGATCGGGGACAGAGACGACATTCTATTTCATTTTTTGACATTGCGTTCAGGACAAGTGGTGCGCGTGTGTTCTTTCCAGATTTCTTGCGATCTGCCAGAAGATCCCGTCTCCTCATAACATCTTCTTTTCGTAATTGATTTTCCACTTCGCGACCACTGTACCCTCTCTTCCTAAGTTGTTTTTCAGTCAATCAAAGTCAATCAATTAATCAATCAATAATATTTTATTTAAGTGTCGCATGTTGATATGTAGATAAAACGATCAAGCATATAATATACAAATGCATTACAAATCTAATATCACCATCCAGCCTTATAAGACTTACGATACACTATTTAGCATAAAACTGATTCTATCAAAAGTATAAATATTTACATATTATCACGATAAAAATTACTTAACATAAAATATATTAGATTTGCGGGAAAAGTATAAATGTGGCTGGGACGATCCCTATACCGATGATTCACAACTTCATAAAAATCATTTCATAAAATACAAAAGCATTACGTAGTGTTAAGACAATATCAGTAAAATTAGCTCATATGTAATCTTCGTCTGCGCAACATTAAAACCACTGTCTTGGCTAATGAATACTGAATATCAGGATTTTCCATTAATAGATTTTTGGCATCATTATCACAGTTTTTAGAATTATCACAGTTACTCATTGGAAGAAACAGATTCGTGTGCAAGTCACTGTATGTTGGACAGACACAAAGAAAACATACTTCACTTTCTAACAGTGTATAATGCCCTGTGAGTGCTTTGCAATCTTATCTTGATAGAACTGCATCCGCCGACCCATTGGGCCCCTTGTTTTTGTCTGGTTCAGAGGGTGCTTTCACTTATCAGGTTTTTAGAACAAAGCTTGATTTCTGCCTTCGTGCAGCTAATATTCATAATGGGAACATTAAAGGTCATTCATTTAGGCATTTTGCTCATATCGTATTTGTATTTCTTGGATATTGTATTTCTAACGATAGTCAGTAATATCATTGCTATGCAAGGGGGATCTTAATTACTTGTTATTACTACATGATAATGTATCATTTAACTATTATTTCAGGTATTTTATTATTTTCATGAACAATGGAATTGTTAAGTTTTTTTGAATGTATTGTAATTGAATGTCCCAAATGCATGTTGAGTGGATGAAAGAGATCTGTGTCTAAAATGAACCACTTTAGTCTTTCCAGTATTCAACGAGAGGCGCCAGCGGGAACACCATGACGAGACTATATTCCAAAGCGATTGTAGACTGTCTTTTGATGACGTCATCAACACAATGTCATCAGCATAAAATAAACAACTAAAGTTAATGTCGTCAATATCAATACCAAAATTTGAAGCGTACAGTTCATCAATTAAGTCATTAATATAAATAGCAAATAACGTGTGAGAGGCCAAACATCCTTGTTTTACTCCACGTGATTCGGGTAGCCAATCGGTATGCAGATTGTTAATGTGCACACAACAGGTGACACCATTGTAAAGAGCAAAAACTGCGTTGTAAATAGCAACTTTTATACCAGACTGTAGCAGTTTATACCAAAGACAGTCTCTGTCGACCTAGCTGTAATATTGTAGCTCAAAAGACTTTTAGACAGAAAATGGTGTCGTCTTTAGAGCTACAATTGGTGCCTATTACTGCTAATGGAGCAAAGTAATGATTATGCAAACCATTATTAAAACGTTTGCATGAATTTTATCTTATTTGTTTTATATCGCTTACCTACTAGACAATAAAACTGAACCGTATAAAATATCAAATTCTCAGCTAGACATTATTTTTTTACATATACATATCATGGCCTCTCTGAAGAGAATTTATACCGGAAGTCTTCAAATTATGAATTTGACGTCTTGTGAGCGGTACGGTAGATATTAAGAATGGTAGTTATGTTTGTTTAGGATAACAACATTATGTAAATGCTTGTATATGCATAAATTAAAGGGAAACCTATAACAAAATATAGAAAATTGTGCCCGAGTGATTTTCGGAGGCAGTGCTCCACTACGATACATAGGGACCAATTCGTATCCGGTCGAAATGTATAGTAGGCCGGGTACGTATATTCGTTCTACTGTCGACCGTGTCAAAAGCCTTACGAAGATCAATGAAGCACAAATAAGTAGACTGTTTAGCGTTGATACGATTCTTCACGATGCTTTAAAGCGAATACACGTGGTCTTGACAACTTCTCTCCCTTCTGAAACCGTTCTGTGCTTCATGTAGAATATCGTGTTTCTCAAGCCAAGATGAAAGACGGCGGTTAAGAATATCACAATAAATCTTGCATGGAACAGACAATAGGATAATACCCCGGTAAGTCATCGGGATGGTGCTATTCGGTTTAACGATAGGGTTGATGATTCCTTGCTTCCAGTTATCAGGAACGACTCCGTGAATAAGACAGTGGCTGATTAGGGAAAGCATGATGTCCACGCAAGCGTCGTTTTTCAATACTTCCGCTGATATGCAATCGATATCGGCCGATTTTCCTATTTTTGCGCGATGTATTGCGTCAACCACTTTCTGACGTTGGATTGGCATGTTATGATCCGATATATCATAATTATGATTTAAGGGCACTGTATTGTTTGCAATACGCTCTTGTACTATTTTCAGGTGTTCGTCGTCGTGCTCTGTTGACTCGACGTCGTTAGTCGCATTCAAACTCGCGTAGTCTGACCGCCACCGTTCGAGAACATGGCGAGTGTCGTTAATAATGTTACCGGTGCTATCTTTGATTTGGAGCACGATTTGCGTTGGCCTATCGTTTTTTTCCCTATTTTACCGATGCCATTTCAGAATTCCTTGGAGTTTGGTTGTTATAGCTTATTATGTAAATCGTTCACTTGTTGAACCTGAAATTGTCGTTTGACTTTCTTATGTAACTTATAAAACTTTTTACGATCTACTCAATATGAATGTTTCAATTGACGTTTTTGCGACTTTTGCTAATCGATACATCGTAACCAATCGCGCTCTTTTTTACTACAGAGTTCCACTTACGCTTCAGCTCATCGTTCCAATAGGGCTTAGAAGATGATTTTACAGAAGCCCGTACATTGACTTTCGCGTTAACTTTTATACCTGCGGTATCCATATTATGATGCCGAAGGTCTACAAAATCATCATACTCGGCATTGACATCCATTCTATTGTTCAGATGATTTTGTAGTCGTTCAATGGTTGCATTGATGATAGGTAACTGGTGAGGTTGACGAAGAAAGTTATTTGGGACTTTTTTAGCCTTAAAGGGAGTATAAGATTCGGTGTCAACAATTAAGTGTAGCTCTAGATCTGGATTGTTCGCTTGTTCAGTAGGCTGACAATCCCTTGGTGTACCTACAATTTTGTATTGACTATTGACGGTCAAACTGTGCAATTATGAGATTCGACACGGTTCCTTGACCTCGCACTATGTGAACATACAGACGTGCGTGGGTACCTATGAGCTTGACCACCAGGTATTGAGCGACCACTGGTCAGTATACACACAGCCTTCGTCCGTGAACAGGTAAACGTTTTACTATCACGTTCACATACATTTCATTACATGACTAATATCACTTTCTCTGTATACTTTTGACAAAATGTTTGGAGAAACGCACATGCACGTGTCATTATATCTATACCCCACGAATGATGATTGAAGTTCAATATATATTATCGGTGATATTATATTATTGTGTAACGTAAACTTGTAATGCTCATACTAATAGCCATACTTCACTAAATTCCTGGTCCACGTGTGCAGTATATTACATTTTATAAAGAAAACGTACTATATATATTAAAAATGAGAACGTACGATGCATAATTAAAATGTTAAGGAGCGATAGAAATAAAACATATTATTGTACATATATAATTGATTTCATATGTACATGTATAGAACGTACGATTTGTTCATTGCTTTTGTCGAAATACACCAAAGTTATCGTGACTAGAAAGCATCAAATGTCTTATCGGTATATACATTGTACCTAACCCGTTTATAGAGATGTCATTTTGATGTGTTCTCAATATAATTTATCCTATTCAATTCACTAGAAATCAAATCCACTTTTTATTCTTTTCAACAAATGTTTTTGATGTCATTTATATATTATATGGTTTGCAGTGAAATGGCTATTATGCTTGAACCTTCTTCAAGTGCAATAATTGATAGCTCTAAACTTATGACGAAACTGGTCAAACCTGTTCATCAATGTATGGACCGCCATATGTGGTCATTATAAACTAGCCCCGACTCCTTCTTTACAGCTTACGTTTAAAGTGTATTGTCAATAATTGCGTGTCCACTCATCGGACGTAGGTTCAAAATAAACAAGGACCGATCACGTTTAAAGGAATGTGTTTACAAATATAGAGCCTGAGGACAAAAACAGTACACATAGTTTACATATATTACATGTGTTTATGTGTTGACATAAATGTAGATGTATAGTACCTTATATACCCGATATATACCCGATTACGGTCTGAATTAAGCAAAACGCTTCTTGACCTCGTAAATGCATTATCTGTAATATACATATACATTAATATTATTACCCAATGCTCAATAAAATCATGAGCACAAATACACTTGAGTTGTATAAGCAGACTAGAAAACAAATGGCTTATAGTAATTATAGATCGATTAATGGCTGATACTGGCTGGAATATCTGTTATACACGGTATAAATAAATATTAACTAGATAATATAAGTTTCAATTGTTCTTTCCAATAAGAAAGCATTGCATTGTTCATTGTTAACAAGGATTTTGAAAACTTTAACCATTAGAAAGTCCTTTTTGTTTTGTCATTGACGATACGTGCGCTGGCGTCAACATGTGATTGCTATGTCAATTCACAATTAGACCAAAATTCTTACAAATCGATTCACTAAACAAATTCAATTTGACTGATACTATGTCTAGTTCCTGTTTACATTCAGCAAAAACATTTGACAGAGATTGAACGCTGTTCTTGTATTTTAAGAGGAGATAAAAACTCTTAATAAATTGGGAATTTGTGTTATCTTTGTCCGATAATGCTGCACCTTGGTCTTATTTATCATCTTAATTACATGTGATCTTTCTTTCTCAAAAGATGGCATCATTGACTTACACTGAGAAAAGAAAAAGAGCAAATATTAGTACCCAAACTTATATATTAGGATATATTATACAGATGATTGATGACTTATCAGTCAACACTCAAAACTCATTGCCCGAAGTGTTGGGACCTACCTGACGAACTGTTTCACATGCAGTTCTTAGGATTGGTCCCAACACCGTAGGAAAAGAGTTTTGACTGTAAGCTGATAAGACATGAACCGACTAATTTGTTACCTGAACAGAAAGAGGTCTCTTATTCTTGAATATTCCGCGGAACATATCACTATGCCTGAACCAAAATTTTCTTCTTTTCTACAGAAATGACGGCCGGTAAAGGACACAGCGCTTATCGCATCCTCTTGATCCTGCTAACCTGGCTCGCGTTTGGCGTGACGCTCTTCTTTAACTATCTGGGATCAGGGGACGCTGGCAAAGACTTGGGTAAGTCTGCAATAATAACCTTAAAAACATGTGTAATTTGCACATTTAACATCGATAGAGAAGGTTTTAAAATTTTACTGGATAAAAGACGTCCACTCTTGGCTGCTGTCGATCTTTGAATTTTGAGGTACTGCTCTGTTTACAATATATATTTTAGCCTTTCTTTATAATAAAAGTTATTGATGCTTGTAAATTCATTAAAGTGATCTGTGCTGTCTTGTTTCATTTGGCAAGAAAGATAGTATTTTACAAAAGAAGTTCAATCAATACAAATAGTTATGCATGTGAAAAATCGATTACATGCTTATATAAGAATGCATATATTCATCGTTAACCATGTAAGTAAAACCTGTCTTTGCGACCACCTGGCTGTGAAAAGGCTAAACTCTCAATAAATTCATATTATTGGGATTTCGGGATACACTGGCTTTATATAAATATGGAATGTGTTTAATGGACAATTGATCTGGTGATGGGAAATTAGTTTGTAGTTAGTAAGTGCTATGCAATAGCTACAGTGGTTATATAATCAGTGTGTTCTTTAACTTTATACTTCTACAAATTAGTTTGGTTATGTCTTAATCTTTTCTTTCTGTTTCCCCACTTCTTACTTTCGCTATATATTTTGTTTTCTTCCTCTTTCTATGTATTTTTTTATTACAATATAATATTTCATGTGTATGTCGCTTTCACCAATTTTGTTATATAATAGTTGTGGAGAGGGCTTTTATAAGTTGTTATAACTTGTGCCCAATCCGTTTGTTATAAGCAATAAAATATGCTTAAATCATATAAATGTTGTGTGCCAGAACATCACATTTTGAACAAGTAAAATGTATCAAAAAACGTTTGATCACGGTTTTGTTTAGCAATTAATAGTCATAATCAACAAACCAATCAAACAATTGTTGTAAGCGATGTAATTTTAAGCATTTTTATTTCATTTATTTAATTGCAAAATCTTATTTATGTTACAGGTATTTATGAGAGTAATACCGGCGATGTCTCCGATTACTTCTACCTCGAGATTACACCTGCTGGTTGGGTCTTCACGATATGGGCTTTTATCTACGTTTGGCAGTTCCTCTGGCTGATATACGGACTCTCCACCATATGCCGGAAGTCCGACAGTGGTATATACATTTATCAACTTCCGGTTATGCCTCCTTCAATCTACATTATTTACATCCTAAATCTTGGATTTAACATTGGTTGGATGGTTTTATTTGACCGAAAGTACATCAACATTTCTTTGCCTGACGCCGCTCTGATGGCCATCACCTTGTATATTGTTCTTGGTATTTCCTGTACGGCAGTGCACAATAACTTGAATCGGTTGATCAAAGATGGCGGCGGTAAAGAAGCGTGGTTTATCCGCTTTTTCCTTCAGAACGGCGTAGCATTTTATGCCACCTGGGTAACCATAGCGACTCACCTTAACCTGGCTATGGTGATGCACTACAGTGGAGGAGTAGCCAACGACATAGCCTGCACTGTAGCTCTTGGAGTTTTGTTGTTTTTTGTGATTCTGTGGTTTATGACCGAAACAATCCTCCTGGACGTTTACACCAGATACTTGTTCAGTCCCTATATCGTCCTTGTCGTAGGCCTCTCAGGGTCTCTAGCAAAGAACTTTAATCTTGACCTTCGCTACAGGAACACGATTCTCTCAGTCATTATTTTAGGACTGTCTGGATTTTTCTTGCTTTTGAAGATCATCCTTATCCTTGTACGCCATAACAGCAAACCGCTGTCCTCAACTGTTTATTTACAAACAACTTCAGAGAAGTCACAAAAACCAGAGGCGTAAATGACCTTTCCCACAAGTGTCATTGCTACAACAGGACTATATGATAAGACTGTGACACATTCTTAAAATGTGGTACAATTTGTATCAAAATTGTAAATTTGTGTAAACTAATGCTTCTACACATGTACATAATCAATCAAATCATAATATCATAGTAAATTCTGAGACAGTAGTATACATTGTATCTAGTTGTAGGACAGTTTTCATGTTATTTAAGGAAGTGTCAGGGTGCTTTAAGAGTTCATTTAGTGTGAAGAAGATGCATTCTAGTAGCTCTGAGCGAAGAAGTCTCATCTGGGAAGCGAAAATGTCAATGACATGAAATAGCTGTTTTCGTTTTGTAAAACATGTATTGTTGTAAATAGTAATATTTATATTGCATCCCTGTGGGACAAAGCCAGCATAATAAAATCTCAATAATGATTTTCTACCATCGCTTTGTGGTGTGTTCCGGTTGAAACAAAGGTGGCAGGATTCGCAATGAAGATGATAATAATGCTTCTTCTAAGAACGAGTCAATGTTTCAAAGCAACAACGAATGTTTAAATAGCATTATTATATGACTGGTGTTTTTGCTGTATTTTGATTGGCCGATACGTTTCTCAGAAGTATTCATCAACTGCGATACCAACCCCGAAATCGGCGGCGAAAAGCACGCGAGGTTACTGGACTCAGTCCAGATACCTCTCGCGAGTCCAGTAACCTGTGTCAAAAATAGATTGAGGGAAACTACCTTTAGATGTGACGTCATAATCACTTTTGACGTTTGTTGTATGGCGCAGTGTCGCACTTTGCTTGTCGCACTGTCGCTCTTCGCATTTTGTTTTTCACTTTTGACAATAAATTAAATAATCATAGTAATAATGACTTTGGTCAGACATGATAATATGCACTGTAAGCCTATATTATGATATAAGATATGGTAGAAATTATCATATTTGCAAATATGTGATATTGTCAAAACCTTACCTATAGATTGAACTAAACAAGTTATCAAAATCTTGGTACTCTTGGTTGCTTAGTAACATTTAACTTTTTTTCTTCTGATATCGTAACCCAGGCGAGATACTGATTTCTCGAAACAATCGTATTCATAAACGGACTTAAATCGTTTTTCACATAATGTTTCAAAAGGTCTGAGGTCTGTGTGTTTTGTTCCTAGAAGTCGGGGCTACATATGTCTTATGCGACATTATATAAATAAGCGAGTTAAGACATGATCATGTTTAAGGTTGTTCTGATATAGACAAAAACGTAATATCATTCATATACCGTTATACATGGTAGTACTTAGTCGTTAGGAACGCAGGTCGGGGAAAGAGACGACATTTTATTTCATGTTCTGACATTGCATTCATGTTGTTTACATATATGCTACCACAGTGTTACAATCGCTTACCTTTATAACCACATACATATGAA
Source organism: Argopecten irradians (assembly GCF_041381155.1). Lineage (NCBI taxonomy): Eukaryota > Metazoa > Mollusca > Bivalvia > Pectinida > Pectinidae > Argopecten > Argopecten irradians. Next base: position 39,778,031 of record NC_091137.1, on the reverse strand, counting down.
ATAATTTTAAAACCTTCTTTAAAAGCCAACTAGCAAATAAAACGGGCAAGTACGAATACCGGAAGAATCGACAGATATATAGTCCCTCATGCTATCGTTGAAAAGTGTGACATGTTATCGATATAATTTTTGCTACCTTGCGATTTTGAAGGTGTTGAATAGAAATGCGCAATATTAATGATATTTATGATCTCGTAGTGATGAGGCGGCCAACGTCGCGAGTCCGATTGGAAGTCTTTCCGTGGTCATGGAAATGTTTCTAATACAGAACCGAATAGACATACGTTTCGGAAAGAAGACGACAAAAAGATAGCTGAAAGTATTTCAGCTCTGTCCGCTTCATGGTTTAATAACTTTTAATGTATATTCCGTCAATGTTGGCTGATGATATTGACGTAACGTTGTCTTTATTCACGCTTATCAACACTTTTAAGAGTTTGTTGTCAACTACAGAAGTGGGGTCAAAATTCACAGTTTTGTGATCTACTAAATAATGAATTATGTATACTGAATTAAGATTATCAACATATTTGATATTTCGAAAATGAAAGTCAGCGGCAGGCATGACTGCACTAATTACCTTCTCATTTCGACAGTGAACAGTTGGGGTTTGATTAGTTTAACGTCCTATTAACAGCCAGGGTCATTTAAGGACGTGCCAGGTTTGTTGGTGGAGGAAAGCCGGAGAACCCGGAGAAAAACCACCGACCAGCGGTCAGTACCTGGCAACTGCCCCACATGGGATTCGAACTCGCGACCCAGAGGTGGAGGGCATTTGGTAATATGTCGGTACATCTTAACCACTCGGCCACCGCGGCCCGGACAGTGAACAGCAGTACAGGGTACAGTGTGGGTCTACTAATACGGCTGTAACGAAACATACGCCGATATCATAGTTATGCAACAAGTTATACAACGGCTATTATCTAACATGCGTTTTACTATCTGAAGTTCAGCTGGGACGTCACGTTTGTAGAAACGTGTTCATAAATAAGGTATACTGTTGGGTTGGGAGTCCTTATTTATTCAGGTCGTAGACCTGCAGTAGTAGGACCGTGTACCCGCATAAGGTCAAACTTGATGGGCTCCATTGTATAAATATGTACTTTGTATGCTGACGCTGAAGTGTTATTTTGTGGGGATTACGATGTGCTAAATTTTTAAGTTTTCTTTGGTTCAAAAACCATGTACGTTACCTCTCGACACATTTGGTTATCACGAATTTAAATGTTTTAAATGATTTTTGTTAAGTTAAAACATATTTTATTAAAGGATTAATTTGAACAGATTTTTTTATGTTATGGAAATATGACATGAAAATCTTGTTGTACCCAAAATAAACCATGAAACTTGTATATGATATTGTCATCTTCAAACAGACGAAAGGTTCTAGCCTTGTTTTATAATTGCTCAGGTAATTGATGCATGTGAAGAAAAAAATAGGTCCAAGTAATGATTGAACCTTTTGAATATGGACAGTATTGCAACTAAAATTTTCATTTAATACCACTGTTTGAATTTGATTGCCGAAAAAAGATGACAATCATGTTAATGTCTGTCAATGCCATAGAAGTATAGTTTATATTACTGTATTATATATTTAGAACGAGAAAGTGTAAAAATTGGCACACAATCCCTTCACCCATTGCACAATATTCTTAAATAAATACTTTAATGTTTAAAATACAATATTTCAAAACAAAACATAAATGATCTCGGGGCAAATGATAGCCTGTATTGCTTCCAACATGGTTTCTTCTGAATACGGTCATCCAATGGCAATAATCATTACAGAACCTGAATTATGATAGAATTAGTAAGATTATGTAAAAAAAAATCATCCTAATTTTTACTTCTTTCTTTTCTTGAAGTTTTTATGAATGAAGCTGTGAAAATTATACAAAAGTACAAAAATGTATTTGTTGCTTTACAAGCATTTGCAACAATACAGAAAGTATGCACTCTTACAGTTCTTGTTTTTATGCTTTATGAATGTTAAGATGAAAACAAAGCTGAAGAAGTGACATTTTGATTACTAATATCATCGTAAAAGTGCGAAATAAAATGGTAGATCACAATTTGGCTTCTTACTTTTGGCAGTATTGCCAAAATTCATTTTGAGATCTTATTTGATTTTGTAAAAGTAGATGTAAAATATATGCATGGTAAGTATTGTAATTGTTGGTTTTTTTAGTGTTGAATAACATATTAAAAGCTTTTCTTGATTCGTGAGTATGAAAATTACGTCACAAGTGACTTTGAAAGGTGAAATGTTCGTTATGAAAGTCGTTGTCATTTCTCTTTAATGAATATCGTATAAATGTAAACAGATGCTATATCAAATATTATCAAATACAAAAAAAATGGAAAAGGTAAATGGTAATAAACATTACAGTAACATACGTTTCTCAGATTTAGGTAATTATCCGTTTGCAAGTAGTGTGGATTGAAAAAATAATATCATAATAAATATTACATTAAATTGTGGATTAGATGTACATACACTTACAACAGTGAAAACATATTTAGGTTACCGTAACTGCGTTACGAAAAATGCGATAACGAACATTTCAACCCTTCATAACCCCTAGTTCTGAAATAACTTACAAATTGACAGTCAGTATTTTGTTGATTTCAAAACAAAGATTTATTTATTTTTTACTCAAATTATATAATATATCATATCTTTCTTAATTTATGCACATTGGTGTGTATGTGGGGGGGCTTTAAAACGAGTGTATACATATTGTTATAATGATTTTAAGTGTGTAATTTTCGAAACATGGTTACACACATTATTCAAAATATGTTTATCCCATAACAATCAACAGAATTTTATATGAAGAAGAAGAAGAAGAAGAAGAACAAAAAGAACGCAGCTAGTGACATGTGATATTCTTCCTCTTCATTGTTTCCATTATACAGTCAGTAAAGATGTTAACACTGAACTTTTTTTAACATTTTGTTATTGATTTTCATAACATACACAGTACAATATTACATTGGACAAAACTAAACCTTACACTACAATACAAACACTATACATTGCAATGATTGCGTGTGTATCACACTTGGCTGTATTGATATATGATGAATTCGACATACATGTTCAGAAGAGGTGACAAGCAATACACATGCAACACAAGACCAATGTCCATTTAGGTTTTAATATGTTTATCACAAAAACTGTCAAGCGATTTAAGAATGTTCTCCTTTTTCAAATAAGGAATGTCATCCATCCCATCGTCTAAGGAACTTAGTATATTCACTTTTTGATTTTTATAGAAACTTTTCAATCTCATAGTATAGGTATATATGAGATTTCAGAACTTTAAAACAAACAGAGCTTTTCTTAGTTCTACAGTGATATACATATTGTTTAAAAAAGTCGTAGCATCGTGTTTATCATATTGTTATGGCGACCATGTAAGCCAAGCAGTAATGATAATGAAGATACGCTAATATTAAAAGTAGTCTTTTCACAAAGCCATTTCTCAAATTCCATACGAAGCTTGGTTATTATTGAACATTCGTAAAATAAGTGTAAATACGTTTCATATTCATTCCCGCAAAAAGTACAAAGCGGGGAGCATTGAACTTTGTTAAGTGTAAAACTATAATAATTAGACTTCTGATTTCATTAACTCTGTGTGTGAATATTGCTTAGATTTCTAGCAATACATTATACATTGAGTAACTGAAGTCAAAATATCTATAGAATTAGTCAATTAAGTTATATACCAAATTTTCCTCTTCGACAGATTTGCTCTTATATAAACGATAGTTTTTTATCAATTTTGTACTAACCAGCTGCCTACTGGTAATACCATTTTCTCTCGTATTAACATTTGATATGCAATAACTACTATTTTGGTGTGGTATTTTTACCGACTCCAGATGAGGGGGATAAAGATGGTTGACGAAGGTGGTCTAATCTGCTTTTCAATATTATTTTAAAAAATGAAAAAAAAAATAACTAACGACTTTCTGTGGATGATATTACAAGCTCGCAACACGGATCAGTTTTTGGAATGACTATGATTTTTTAAAATGATTTTCCCAATACGGCGATACGATTACTACAACGTTCCGGTGATTGTGACGTCAACTTTTGACTTTTTACCCAGGTCGTTATTATAATGTCTATTTTACTCCAAAGTACATAGTACATATCAATAATAAGATATATTGTAACAACATGAAATGGTATGTATAAAATTACGGAAAGAGAGAGACTCGGAGAAGAAAAAAAATACACAACATAATTATGATATATCATAACAAGAGAGAAGAGGGCAGAATCTCTCGGATATTTCTATATCAAAATTATTCTGATGTATATACAATAACAATTTATACATATATAAGGAAATAAACGACCAAGTTTTGCAGTGATTGTAAATCAGCTACATATACAAATTGAACATCTTTTAATAAGTATACACTGATATCAATCTGAATTGTTCCAAATCATACCTTTCCAATGTATAGCCCAAGGGACCTCCTAATAATACATGTATTAATATGAAATAAAATCTACATTTGTGATTGAAACAGTTGAACATATGAAATCATCTCTTATCTTATTTGTTCACTTTAATGAATAATTTAAAACATTATGATTAACAATATCAGTGTGAAAGTGTCCACAAGAGTGATATTATATTACAGAATTTTATAAACGTACAGACACAATCATTTGATAATATATCTTACATTTTCATTTTTGTTTCGGTATGATTCTGTTTAGTTATAGAGTATATTATAACCCGCCTTGGTCATGACATTCTTTTATTCTTCACACGAACAATTTGGAAACATAACTGTATACGAAACAGGTATATAACGTATATGCCACACATATCCTCAATATCCAACGGGTTACTATGTCTGTCGCTATATCCACAGTAGCTATAACGACAGTGATAGTAACCCCTTGGGTATTGAGGATGAGTGATAGTAACCCTGGAATATCAATGATATGTCATACATTAATATGAATATGCATTTCAGTTGATTTCAGCAGTACTTGCATCCCTGTTCTCAAAATGAACGTCATATTAATAATTACAATATACTTCGCTGATACTTCGCTGATGGCGGCCTCGTTGAAAGTGTACACACTTGTAGAGAGGCATTGATGGTATTATAGATCTTGGTGGAGATAGGGGTTTTTCCCCCTCCTACACCGACTTTTGAGTTCCGGATACGCACGCACAGATATTATAGTTATTTACAAAAATTTAAAAGTACCACTATTAACAAAAAAATAAAATATCTATAAATTCCAGTCATAGGGACTGAAAATATGTATCATTTTAAAATATTGGTGTCAAATGAATTGAGGGTACCCTAAATATATATATATACTTCCCCAATATGTTTTGTTGGGAATAAAAAGATGAACACATCTTACAAAAAATTAGATGTTCATATATTTTCTTAAATATCAAAAAAAACTAATTTATAATAATATACATTGTATGTTGTTTTCCTGAAAATAAAGAAATTCGTCATTGTTAGTGCATCTGTACCAAATTTGACCTATTTCGTGACATCGTTTTTATGTCATGTGATATTTAGTTCATGTGAACGGACACTTAAACAACGACCATCCTTCTCACACCAACCACTTCAATCTCGCACCAACCTGCGTAAAAACAATAATCATGGAGTAGGGGAGATGACTCGTGTTTACAACTTGTCAAGTTGCATAACGTAAGCAGACGGCAATTTCACACAATCGAATTAGTTCCGCATGTAAACATACATGGCTTACCTAGCACGACAATGTGTGCGGCAACTAAATTTTAATATTGATGCACATATACAATGTTTCCATAAACTAGTATGTATACTAGATGTATGCGGTTGCTAAATATTAATTAAAATCCGTAACACGGAATAAACCGAGTCGCGTTATAGTGCGGATTTTATTATGCGGGGTAAGAATTTGCCTTAACACCGGATTTACATAAGACGGAATTTTATCACGTGGCTACACACGAGGAATTTCTATATAAACAACGTGATCGGCTGCAGACCGACATACAAGAGAAACAAACCACAGCGTATACGTACAACGGTATGTACAATTTACTTGAAATATTCTATATTTTAAATGGCTTTTCGTCTATTTTAAAGGCTTTTCGTCTGCTTCATGACGATGCAAACATTATCGTTATGGTCCAGTAAACAATGGCATCGTATATTCGATTAGGCTAACATGCAAGATGCGGCTGTTGGATAGCTTGAACAGCTGTTGTTTTGTTGCGAATCTAAATGGAGCTTTACGATATACATCTAGTTCTAAAGTGTGTTGATCATGCATCACACACGCAAGACTACTTCTAGTATATCAGCTGTATGTGTCCATCCATGTAAATATGATTATTATATATGGGTAGTTAGTACATGTAGGTATATATAGGCTTGTATTTTAGGGGTGCGTTATGAGTGGTTGGTTAGGTAGATATAGTTGTTTGAAGTCATGATTTACATGCAGATTACATCAGATCTGAGATTTACAGGAGATACATTCCTGGTTACATTAACATCTGTTAGAAAGTTGTTTACTAAATCAGGACTTTAAACTCAAACATTGAAATCAACTATAAGCATGTATACACGCTCATCTATAGCTTCCGATCACTAGCGATCTCTACACCCCTGGACTATCTCATAGTAAAACTGGAGGCAACAGAATAGAACATGTACAGGTAATTTAGTCATTTGATGTACATCAAAAGAGCGTATAACGGTACACTGTGGTCGACTATGTGGCTTTGAAGTTGGGCGTCGCTCTCTCTGTAGTCTTCAAAGGACATTTTTGCTAGCCTGTGATTGGTCAAATGTTTTCGGCTGAGCTGCCTTCAATTTCGCTATGAAATAGTCCAGGGGTGTAGAGATCGTAAGTGATCGGAACCCCTGGAACATTGAAATCAACTATAAGCATGTATACACGCTCATCTATAGATTTATTGATATATTAAAAAACAAAACTTAAAATAAGTCTGCAATCTTTAGGGCTTTCGTAGCTTCGTTGCTCATCAGGAGATGTTTGATGATGTTGGTAAGACAACAAAACAAACAACAAGGATTGATTACGTCATAGTAATTAACAATTATGAATCACTATGACGTCATAAAATATACTTAGAAGTCATTGTACATACGCTTACAATTATACTGAACTATTTAAACCAAGTTTTAACAACTGCCGTTCTATCATAAGATTGCACGATTGTGTTACAGTACTAGTGTATCGACTCACTGTAGTAGATTACATGTTACAGGTGAAGTGCCTATGTAACACGCATTGTGATTGGCTGAGTTGATCTAAAAATAGAAGAGAAAAACGTGTGTGCACAGTACATAAAGCTGGGTTTTTTAGCCTGCCATGCTTGGTCTCATTTTCTTCCGATATAATTTAACAACTTCTTCACTGACCTTTGTTGGTGTCATGATAGACCGAACACGTGGAAGCAGAGAACCATGTTGTTCCTCGCACAACTTTGCGATGTTTCCGACAGGTGGATTTACAAACGTCGGCCGCTTTAGATATATTTCCATAGGACACCCCATGCCATCATTGTACATTTTCACTACCCTTTCGCGTACTTTTAGATCGGTTCGTGGCTTTGACATGTCGACATATGATCGGTTGAGGACTGCTTCTAATTTTGGCTGTGATCGGTTGAACCGCTTCTAATTTTGGCGCAATTTTAGCGAGAGATTAAAATAGTAACGTAACGTTACACATGTGCAAACACACATGTATCTTACCGGTAACTTATAATATGCACGCGTTGGCAGCTTGGCGATCGACGATTTTTAGTACTTCCACACTTTTTTATTCAGTATAAAGTTCAAATTCAGAGTTAAATTGACATTTTAAATATACCTTACCATAATTATGAAACTGAACAGTTGTTTTAGCAGATACTTTCTTCTTGACCTTCATATTTATTCATTAACGGTACCAGTATTATCATGTTTAAATCAATATTATGTATTCTTCTACAGCTAGTATAACCTGATTGTGTGTTATCTCTTTCCATGTTTGATTTTTTTTCAATCATCTTATTTATATATTTACAACAGCTATTTCAGGAAAATCTGTCGGTCAAGTTCGTCACATGTGCTAGGTGTACTACGGAAAAAACCACCCAACAGTCATGTATATTACAGCGCGAATTCTATATATCAGCGTTATTTATTTTTATAGCGTAATACTTCTATTTTACAAATATTAATTTTTCAGATGTTTATCTATGAACATTTGTAATTGTTTCGACGTACTTACAACGTCCCGATTGCACAAATAGGTTGCATTGTGTAACGTTTATTTATATACACACTTCAGCCAATCACAATGCGTGTTACATAGACACTTCACCTGTACCATGTAGCGATGTAATCTACTACAGTGAGTCGATACACTAGTACTGTAACACAATCGTGCAATCTTATGATAGAACGGCAGTAACAACTGCATACGTACATTTCTGTCCACGAAACAGACACCTTATGTTTAAACCTGTATTTTACGTGGATTTCACTTGAGATAATGCTAGTGATCTATATCAATTAAATTTTATAATGTATGTACTGTGTTATTACGAACTCCCCGCCCCATTTTAGAAGCAAGAGGTCATCTGCCGTCACGTGTCAAACAACGAGTAGTATGGGTCATTTAAGCTCTGAATGTAAACAACTGTGTACTATATGTAGCTGGTAGCCGTAAGGTCACAAGTAATAAATGACAACTAAAGTATTCAGTGTCATGGCCTGTGGCCTCTTGTTGGCTAATAACATGTTTAACAATTTTCATATTATGATTGAATAGGTTTCATCTAAAGTAAATTGACAAACTTGGGAAAATTTTGATAGCGTCTATTTTGTAATATTCTGCCGGGCTTACTAAATTTGGACTACTGGGTTCTGGTATCAAATTAGCCTTAAGGGTGGCTCGATCCCTAGACTAGGGTACATTATGCTTTCCCGTAATACAAAAAAAGTATCCAAACATACACGAATTTGGCGCTGTTAATAACATGTTTTTCTTTTCTTTACAGAATTTTCAAGATGGCGGAGGCAAGCAGACTACGCGTTTTCCTGATCATCATGACGTTGATCGTGTACATCGTCATGGTGACCTTCAACGCTTTGGCTGGAGCTGTGGGCCAGAAGATAGGTAAGCCTGTCTAAGATATATCTAAGAGCTATCTGATTAATCAATAATGCAATAACCAATTGTCTTCGAACGATGTCAAAACATAAGATATTGCACAATTTTTATGTTCTCTTTTCTTTCATTGGAACATCATGAAGATATTGCACAATTTTTATGTTCTTTATTCTTTCATTGGAACCTCATGCCATATTTTGTTTGGTGACAAAATACTTTGTGTTTTGCTTACAGGACTGTTTGAGAATACTACAGGGGAGATATCTGACGTATTCGCACTACAAATCACCCCAGCAGGATGGACATTCAGTATCTGGGGCATTATCTACGCCTGGCAAGCTCTCTTGCTTCTCTACCTCCAAACCACAATCTGTCGTAAAACGAAATCTGGGGCTTACCTTTACGAACTTCCAGTTTTCCCTCCAGTATTTTTTGTATTGTATATGATTAACAACATAGCCAATGTAGCCTGGCTGTTTGTATGGGACAGTCAAGAGATTGTGTGGTCACTAGTGGTCATCGCCATCACGCCCATCACATTGTATGTGGCTCTCTTTTTCTCCTACAATAGACTATACAACAATCTTGGCAGGCTGAATAAGGAGAATGCAGTCAAGGACATCTGGCTTATTCGCTTCCTGGTACAGAACGGCATGTCCCTCTATGCAACCTGGGTTACCATAGCTACTTTACTGAACGTTGCTATGGTGATGACATATAAAGGTGGCATCGCTAACGAGGACTCTTGTACAGCTGTGCTGGGCATCTTAACCGCCTTCATAATCACGTATGTTGTGTTGGAGAACACTATCTGGGACAAATACATTAGATACACCTTCACTCCCTATATCACACTTACAATGGCTCTAGGTGGCGTGGTATCCAAGAACTTCGATCTAAACGTTCGTGAACGCAATTCGATATTTTCACTAATTCTCCTCATTATTGCTGCTATACTGCTTGTCGCCAAACTTATCATAATGATTGTTCGTCACTATCGTCATCCTATCTCACCCAAAATTGAGTACGAACCAACTATTTAAACCTGTTCATATCTCATGAGTCCAAACGTATTTCTATTCATATTGCAACGATTCCGTTGAAAAATCGACGGTTTCTGTTCAAAACTGTAAAAGTAATGTTAACAAACCCCGAGGTGGATGTAATGAGAGTGTGTAAGTGCTGCTGATTGGCATTAACGGCCTCAGACTGATTTTGCTGTATAGTTGTATAATTTTCGTTATGAAATTTTCAAACTGTATGCTACAAATAAGTAATACATGTTACATTGCATGTCGTTCGTTATACATGGGCATAATGTAAACCACGGATATAGCAATATTTCACTTCATGCTAATAAAAGCTGTTCTACTGTAATAATGAGTAATGGTATTTACGAATTAAACTATAGTTATAGTGCTAAATGGTTATTGGCATCACTGGAATTCTAATATAACAACTGTAATGCTATTGAAAAATGACAATGTCATGTCTTTCCTAACAATAAGTTAATTTTATTTTGAATTTAGATGTTATGTAATTTATGTGTATTTAGATGGGTTGTAATTTATATGAAATTGAGGAAAACTAGTCCGTCGACATGCTTTAAGAACTAACAGGTACATGTATATAGATCAGTCAATTACGTGTTCATTTGTGTTGTATGATAATATGTTGAGTCTGTCATGCGGCTGATGGCTCTAGTCTAGAATATAGTTCCTTTACTTATACTATTTAGTTTAAGTTTTAACTGCTGTGGTGCTGCATAGAATAGTTGTCTACGTACGATGTTGCGATTGTCTCCCTTGTGAACACTACGAACAAATTGTGTCTTTAATAAATGAATCAAGATATGTCTTTTTGTGTATTTCAACATATGTCATTGTTTTGTATATTTTCTACATTTATATTGTATACATATTTTTCAATTAAAACAACATGCACAAAATACGCAAAAAATAGTTCGTTTTTAATCCATATCAATTAGTGATTTTTTCTGACTGATGTCCTGAACTGGGTTAATTAGCTTTCCAGGCAGGATATTGCATTTGACTACACGGTATGGTGAGTAAGTTGTTAATCAAATGAATAATCGACAGCGAGATTATGCCTTTCTGTATATTGTTTCAGCTGTAAGAAGCCTGTTTAAATACTGCCCATTATTATTTGTTCATCTGGCTACTCGATGGTATGAAACAGCTTAACTACACTTGGGTTTCTATAACGCTAAGTCAAGAGATATTGCATTAATATTAGTAACTCAACACACGGAAAGCTTAGATGTTGAGACAGCCAACCTTGTTTCTCTAAGAAGCAGACAAACGGTTATTTCATCCACATATATTGATTTAACTATGACAGTTGTTGTATCATTCCATCTATATCAATTTCAGAAGACAGCTGTTTGATCCCAATGTAAATTATATGATTGATGATCTGTCAATGTCTTACGTACGCGTGTAGCGATGTTTTAAGCGTCAAGAAAACGTTGTGCATTCTCTATGTCAAATAATGGGAACTCGATAACAATTTATTTTATTTTCAACTGTGTTAAATAAACTCTCAGTCCTTTGGATCTGCCCCCATGAGTTTCTATTATCACTCATCTGGGATTGGGGTTGCTACAGTAGCTGCGGATGACAGACTTTCTGCTTCTGAAATAGCAAACTAAATTACTATGTATTTCATTATCAACAGGCTCATTTTATTTAGTACATTTCCCCTTCCTTCAGAATTGTTTGGTCATTGTCTAAAATTCATGCAACAAATTATGAGATTGATCAGCATTAAAATCAATGAAGAAATGCATTTCAAGGATCGCTTTTGAAAGGTCCTCCAGTTTTCGTTCTCTCTCTCTCTCTCCCTCTCTCCCTCTCTCTCTCTCTCTCTCTTTCTCTGCCTGGATACATACAGTATATACAAACACTCTCACCAACCGACATTGCTGGGGATATTTGCAAACCATTTTGAAGAAAGAAAACAAAGTTGTTGTTTTTTTTTTTTTGTTTTTTTTTTTCGGCTTTAAAATAATGATGTGATAGTCTGCTCTGATAGATAACCGTCAGTAATACTATCAAATATGGCTGTCAGTGGTCTTCCATGAAGGACTGATCCAGATTGTATTCTTTAGATTTTAGATTGTGGTATTTTAGCGTTTTAAAATGTGGGGAGAAAAATTGTTCTTTCAAAGAAGGACTCCTTCTGAGACAATGTTATTTACCAATGTTGCTTTGATGGTTTGGTGAATCATTGCACAAAAAAAAAAAAAAAAATGCTGAAACAAATTTTTGATATTAATTCGCGCTAATGAAAACACTACATTTTGTACGATAAAACGAACTTTATTTTCGGTAGATCACATTGATTTCCTAAATAAGATCTATCGGATTAAAGATATAACAAAAGCTATAGAAACAGGTAACAATATTGTGATTGTTGGATATGATATTTGTTTCACAAAAGAGTACTTTGTTTTTTAAAGTTACATATCACCATGTCATAACGTTATATTCACATCTAAGTATGTTGGTACGTTTCTTCTTCTATTGTGATATACTACAACGGACATTACATAAATGGTATTTTTACACGGATATGATACTTAATTCGATCAGTTGACATTATGCCTCAACACATTATACACTATGGACATTTATATATTACATACTTTATATTGATGCCATTTGTACATTGCATAGCTTTTACAACATCATTTAGGCAAAAAAATACTTAACTCCAAACATTATAATACACTATGTGAATTAAATATTGTACACGTGCCGTGGCATAACTGGTGCCATGTCAAATATAGAGAAAACTTTGGATCACTGCATTGACAGTTAATTCAAACACTGGGCAGGGTTATAAATATTTCAAGCATTTTTGATCATATTTCACTGTTTAAAATCAAATCGGAGCTAATGTGATGAAACAATGCACAATACTAAGAATGTAACTTTTAACGAATGAATTGTTTAATGATCCAAAGTTCAACCAACGACAAAAATTATTAGAATTCTACTCTTTTACGCAGTTGCTTTTGGTAGAATTGATTTGTTCGATCGTTTTGAATTTCCTTTCCTCTCGTATCGAGTTAAGGTATCGAATTCTGTTTTTATTGTGTGTATAGTAATCCGCAAAGTTAGAGGCAATTATTGCAACGGGCATGGCCAGTAGCAGCAGACCGCTTACGGCACAGAGAACACCAACAACGTAACCCATAGCTGTGGTAGGGAAAAAGTCGCCATAACCAACGGTTGTCATGGTGATGATAGCCCACCACATCGCTATAAACAGGTTGTCATATGTACCATCATGGAAAATTTCTGCGTAGAATATTGCACACGCGAAAATGACTGTAGCGACTCCGAAAGTGATGCACAAGAGAAATAACTCTTTCAAGCTTGCTTGTATGGCAAATAGCAGAACACGAAACGCACTGAACTGTTTTTGTAGTCTTAAAAATAATAGCACTCGTAACACGGTGAAGAATCTGACAACCATGAAAAATATAGCAGTACTTTGAGATTCAATCATGTCACCTTTGTAGAATTCAAACGCAAATGTAAACCACATGCTTAAAGTGAGAATGAAAGTTATGGCCTTCATAGGGGAACATATGAACTTTTTACGGCACGGACATAACACAAAACTAAGAACAAGTTCAACAGTGAAAATTAGCATGCACATAAATTCCACCACAAATAGACTTGGGTCCATATCCTTCATGTAGTATATTCGGAGCTTCTCGGATGGTATGCTATAGTTGACGTGTTCTGGGTGAAGGATGGAAAGGTATAGGTCACTTCTGTACTCGGACATGGACGCCATGAAGAAGACGAGAGTGCTCAAACTGACAACCAACATATAGATCGAGTGCCAGATCTGAAAATAAAAACCATCGTATCGATATTTTAACAAAAAAAAAAAACCATTCTGATTAATATACCATAGAAGATGAGGACAGTACTTAAAGTGAATAGTCGGGCAAAGAATACCAGTCTAAATGCGTTCATTGGCCTTCCAAAAGTTCTCATATATTAATACGACGGTCAAGTTCTGCTTACGTTTCCCAGTTCTGACCATTAAAAGAAAGAAAAGTTGAAAGCATTGAAAGCGAGGCTGCGTGGAAATGTAACCACGGACATAGTCAGCCGGGAGGACGTTTTAGGATTCCTATACTTTAAATTTATTTCTTCGTACGGAGATATATTCTGACGAGAGATTTTATTTTTCTATTTCATAAGAAATTGTACTGGATACATTCCCACCATTTTTACCGACTTTAGCCATCCTTGCCCGACTGTTCACTTTAAATTGACTTAAGTGAATGACAAATTTATAAATGTTCTGATTGATATCGTCATGAAGATTATGAGGGTACTACATTTAATGGTGACCGTAACCAGCGATCCTAAGAATACAGAAGGTTTTTAACAAAATACTTGTACGTACATATCTTCACTGATCGATTTCTTAACCACCCCACTACATATGCTGACCTCTGAGACCTAGAAAGTAGGAAACCCTTAATGCTATTTTATTTTTCCATGGCTTAGTATCACGAATATTCCTTAACTTTAAGGAATTCTTAACTTATGTCCTGAAGTAAAGCATTAACGAAGATAAGGAAAAAATCTTATTAATATTAATTTAAGAATTGAAAAAAACAGTTTACAAGTACATCAATTTTGTTTATCTATTTTCAGAAATATATGATTTTACATATTTTTCCAAACATTGACCCGTGACAACAATCATCAATTTTACTAAATCTGTTGAAAATGATATTTAATTAAATCTATATAACCATTACTTTCATTACTGGCTATTTATACATATATCATTTTCTGGCACAAAAAAAAATATATATCTTAAAGTAGGTCCATTAGATGTTATTAATTCTGAATGTAATGCTGTAATACTTTCCTACGGGAATTTCAAGATAAAGAAATCCTGAAAGGACTATGTATGATTTAGGCTCATTTTTGCCCCCCAAATCCATCAAATTTTCAAAACTGTTATTAAGCGATCAATATGCTGTATTTTAAATTTATAGTCCATACCTGATTCAACTATAATGACTGGGGTTTTTTTTGGTTTCTTTTTTAGCTGTAGTTGCCATGGTAATAATTTGAAATAAATTATGAAAATGTGGAAATTTTCAAATTTTTGATGTTTTTTGCTAAGTTTTTGTCTATGAAACTATAGAGCGCATCCTTGAACAAACTTTATTTTTACTGAGAATAAGTATGTACTTTCGATACATAGGAGAAATGTAAAGTTTGCTCAAGGATGCGCTCTATGTTTTCTTCAACAGAAACGTAGCAAAAATGGTGAAAACTGTCAAAATTTCCACATTGTCTTGAGTGGTTACCATGGCAACTGCAGTTGAAAAATTAGAAAAAATATCTTTATTATTAAATTTGGGATGTACTTAATAAAAAATACTACAATTTAAAAAATCAGTAACACTTTTGAAAATTTGGCCGGAATTTTTCACGAATTTTTCATGAAACACTGAAAATAGTATAAAGATCCTCCCTACTTTCTAGGTCTCAGAGGTCAGCATGTACGACAATAGTCATATGGCAGCTTATGGAGACTTCTTCGTTTACTTCATACTCGTAAAATGTAAACAAAAATGCATGTGTCCTGACGCGAGCTTTTCTTTTATCGAAAAAACGTGTACAAATGAAGTCATTTAATTTAAAATAAATAATGTTAGTTTTAATGATGAGATATATACATATCGAAATAGATTGATCCAAATATACTTCAAGCAATTTGAACGGCGGATGTCTGCGTGAAAAAACGTTGGCTTTGCAATAAAGTAGCTGACAGCACTGCTGACTAAATTAAACGAATATCCCCCCTATAAATGTGTAGTTAACATTTTTGACAATCTGGTTAAAATTGTAAATTTGTATCTTGATATCCGTGTCGTTCCGCTGAATATGCTTTCTGTTGATGTAACGGAGCACAGGTTTGCCGGAAAGGCTTGGATATCATGATTTTAATTAGATTGACATTTTTCATAAATTCATGTGAGTGTGATATCACTCTATCAAAACCTACAAGGTGTATTATCATTTTATTTAATATAATTTCTGAATTTTCGCAATCGCTGTTGCCAGATATGGAATACAGATTACCGAGGGTTTTTTTCAAGATCAAATGGCAGCTGATCAAATGCAGGATATTGGTCATAATGTGAAACGCGTGATTTTTATCAGTTTTAGCGGACTAACTACCAACATATGGAGAAAAGGATGCTCGTCCTGTAAAAACTAAATTTTCTTTTCAATATACAAAATCATTTTTTTAAGTGTCTGCACGATATATAAAATAATTTTTTATTGATATAACCACGATATGATGTATCAAATAAATATCTTTATTTGTATCTATACGAATTGTCGATATAAAAATAAATGTCGAAGGAGAGGGCAGTACTTGATACTGGCTACCAACATGAAGATCGAATACGCAGGTTTCAGATATGTAAATACTAATAGAAAGAATCCGAGTGATATCTTCATGATTATGCGATAAAGCACATTGGTTCTTGTTTCAAAAGATATCAGAGGTCTCATGCATGCTATGGGTCGAATGAATGCTGAAAGGATACCGTCAGCGGAGCATGGTGTGAATGGAATAGATAGAGAAAAGGGTTCTCGTATGCTGAGTTTGGAGTGTACGTATGAAGAGCAAAAAATAACCATTGGAGGTTATGGGGTGAACTGATAAGGAACGACTTTTATGCATGGAATGTGGTTATTTTGTGAATGCACTGACTATAAGATGAACATATGTGAAGAAAGCTCGAACTCATACATATGGTGTGGAAAGATGATTTAGAAAAGAAGGCAGTCAATTTTTGTAAATGACGGCAACATTTTGTTACGTTCTTTCCTATGTTTCAAAACACCAGTCTTACATTTTTGAAGTAAAATGTATTTACGCATCATTTTTTTCTAATGTTTATGATTTAAATATTCTATGCCCAGCACAAGCCGCCTTAAGGTATTGGAAGCACGTGTTACATTCATTGTTCTATAATCGCATTACGTTGAGTTTAGACGATCTATTGCCGCATTGAAACACATATTGGACAATAAGTCATTAAAACATATTTAGTGTCGGTATAAATCGAATGATATATCCAGGAAATATGGGCATTTAATCATCATTTGCGATCCGTCCCAAAATAAAAAAGGTACATACGATTTTTAAACGCCATAGAATTATTTGAAAGTACTTGCTTCTATTACTATTCTAACTGAAATAAGAAAACAACAAAATTAGGGGATTAGTGTCTGTCATGAAATCAAGAGCTGTTTGAGAACAGTGAGCTCGCCTTTGAAAACCCTTTCTTACGAGAGTTTGACCAATTGTGCATCTCAAATTTTTAATAAATGCATATTAACGGTTTAATATTTTCATAAAAAAACATTTATAAAACGCATTTTGAACAATGAGACATCTTGAAATCATCAAAAGTTAGCGCTTTCTCCTCTCAAACGATTTCTTATACCCATCACAACATTTATTATTTTATATTTATATAAAATAAACCTGAGTTGTTACATATAACAGCATTTCAACTCTTGAACCAAACAATTTCACCAACTAAATACATTTGACTGAATGGGCGTCTGGAAATTCTCAACATCTTGGTCTGGAAATTCTCAAAATCTTGTGTTTTCTCCATAAAATTATTGTCTTTATTACCCAACACGTATAAACCTATATTAATGTCGAAGAAAATTGCGGTTGTTATGGATGACAGTATTTCGACACTAGAACATAAACGGATGCCACTACTGACGCCGGAATGATTTTGTAAGGCACATTATTTCAAAAGACAACCAAGTTAAATAGTGAAAACAAATTCTATGTCGACATTCTACAGTGGGGAAATATACGTAATAGGTTGTGGTGTGAATGTTGTGACTTGTCATATCTAGATAAATAATGTTTAAACAAAATCAGTCCCAAGCCTTTACATTTTGTTTCTCATATACACTTTCAAATGTTGCACCAAGTGTTGTGAGTAGCTTGTGCTTGGAAAGATGAAGAAAAATGTATGTTTTCAAAAATTATGTTTTATTTTTTTTTTTTTTTTTTTTTTTTTTGCAAATCAATGTTATCCGATTGCATGTAGATATTTACAGTTGGCTGATCTACATAATAATTCAGAAGGTCATACATCAGTTTAGTTAAGAATAAACCTTTATCAAGAAGATAACCACAGATCGCCATTATTAATGGTAAAAACATCGCATATTATCGCCTGGTTTCACAGAATAATGAAAAAAAAGAAGTTTTAGTACTTAAACATACAATTCTAATATAATTTTTTTTCACATCAAAGTTATCATCTTGGAATTGTGTTAAATAAGCCTCAATGACCAGGATCGTTTAGTCAAATACCTACTTACTACACATCCTGCCTTACCACTTACTTATACCTTATTCTACTAAAGGTTTCCAAGTTTTCGAACTCACTTTGCATTGTCCACAATATATTTCAAGTTTCGTATTTTCATAGACTGTCTTATGCACTTATTCGACATCTCATTGCATACGCTGGTACATGAGATTATTCTGTAATTGGCAAATATAAGGAGAGAGCTACCTTTATAGTACCTCCCGCGAACGCCCCGCTTGATTACACAGGGATATTAAACGAGTTCGATTAGCACACATGAATTACCAAAGTAATAGGAAAACCAGACAGATTAAACGCATTTATCTGTTTCATGTGTATTAGCGATTTCTTCAAAAAATGATAAAGCAATAAATGAATACTGGTCCTAGGGATAATTAGGTTTGCTGGTTGAACATCTGCTGGATTAAGTCAGATATACCCCCAATAAGTACAGGGTTGTTTGAGATAACATTACTAATGATATAAAGCTATATATCTTGACAAAGATGAGGCATAGTGGCGTATAATTGAAGCATGCATAGGTACTGGTATATAAGATACTGCGATATTTCGATCAATAGTGCTAGTTCGGTTTGATAAACCCACTTTATTGTGGATTAACCTTCGTATTCGCCGGTATGCCAGTTGTGTTTATCGAATTAACCAAAGATATTATCGATAAAAAGGGACTACTAGTATTGACGATAAACCGTAGATTTTGCCTACAAACATAATTTAAACATAATTTATTTCTATAGGCGATGAATGTTTAGAAAATATAACTAACAACGTGGTATATTTGTAGTTACATGTAATGTAGCTGCAATATTGTAGCTCAAAAGACTTTTTGACAGAAAATGGTGTCGTCTTTAGAAAGGCATGGTAGGCCGGGTATGTATATTCGTTCTACATGTAATGCGGCTATGTTAAATTCAATAAGGTGGTTTTATAACACGATAAATCTATTACTGAATTCGATAAAACTAGTTTATTTTTCATTGATAAACCATGGTTATTGGTTCTATATAATAGATGAACTCACTAAAACCACTATTAACAGAAAACCTACAAACTAATATATGTTTTGTTGACCTACATTATGATTGATACGCCAACCTTAAACACGATAAAACAGGCTGATGGAACGAACATGCTGATTTTACTGGAATAACCTATTCCTATTTTACCGATGATTAGTAGGTTTATCGATTGTAAATGTCTACCTAAGTGACCATAAATTGAGTTTTTCGACATTTATTTTTTCATTTTTATGTCATTATTTGCTAGAAATAATTCTCACTTTTCTTTGTTGTGGTTGAAGATGTTTTGCGCTGTAAACCATGAATATATTTGCTTTAATGTCGTTTAAGAATAATAGAATCTTACATGTGCCTCTCAAGTAGACAAGGATATCTCAATCCGAGTGTAAGAGTTTGTTTGGCCAACACGAGGCTTGATAGCCTGGCCATGATGTTGTCTCATAGAATTCTGTTGTTTTATTGTATTGTTCAGGAATGAAATAGTGCCGGGGCGAAAAACGAAAACATTATATCACCAGGAGAGAGCAATATAGGCTATTGGTATTGTCGAACCTGTCGATGGATGTAATAGTATGTACAATAAAAAAGAAAGATATCACAGCTTAATATACATAACTCCAATAAGAAAATGTTTCTCACAATATAAATCGTCTTTTACCATTGTCCAAGGAAAGACAAAGGCATTAACCACTTAACTATGTGACCATACTACGGTACAAAAGTGCCCTCTCAACATGGTCATAATGGGTTTTGTACATCAGCTCAGATTTATGGCTTTGAATCATAGTATCAGCTTAGAATATTTAGTTATTGATTTAAGAGATATCACAAAACTATACCTTTATTTCCACATTTTTATTTTATTTTAATTCCAACACCTTAAATATCCATCGGATCCTTTATAAGCCTATTTTGGAACTTGATGATGATAAACCATTGAAAATACTAACATTTCTGCGTGGCTATCACAGACATGATATCAATATTAATAATGCTATTTTTGATAAAGATCAGTGATTGTCAGGGATACCAATATATTTCGTTGATTTTCTTTTCTTTTCTTTTTTTGGCTTGTAATATCATTTCAATCTATATGTAATGATATAAACTAACTGATCGACTTTTTCATGATGAAGTGAGTGTGTCAATATCTTGATACATGTATTATTAGGATATAAAATTTGATTTGTTTGTTTCTTTTTATTTTTAGAAACAACACATTGTATCATTATAATTTTGAAATAAATATTATACATCATTCATCTCATTCTTTCATCACCTATTTCAATCTCCTTGGTTTGTGCTACTGATAATCATTTATATCACTGATTTATCTTTAATTTCGCCTCTAGCACAAGCATTACTACTGTTAGACATCATATTTATGAAAAACAAATTGTAAATGTGTCGTCATAATTAATTGTTTTCACCCAAATATTCATAATTACATCATAATTTGATAAAATAGTTATCGACATTAATTTGCATTTCTGTTTTAACGAAACTTTACACAAACAAAGTTTTCCAATAAAAATGGCCAATTTAAGAATGGCCATGAACTAAAGTTTACGGTTTTAAATTTTTTCTAAATGTGCCAATATTCGATAGAAGGGGCATGAAATGTAAATATTTAAAAATGACGAGTCCCACCTTTTACAAAATCAATAGTCAGGCTAATTATAGTTTAATGCGAATTTTCAAAACAAGCTCAACTAATTTCTTGGAACACAAAATTGACAACATTATTTACTTTCTAGCATATTCTTAAGTAGAGATAAAATTGCAATAATCAAGTTATTAAGCTAATCAATATTTGAACAACTGTGATAAAATGTATGGTTAAATCATTTTCATAAAATAAACAAACATACCAAAGCGGCCTTTGATGACTTTGGGTTGTCCAAGGCAATCCATATCTTGTACTGAAGACTATCCGGGTTGACATCGTCATGGTCTTCCTCTTTTGTGTAGAGTCCATTGTTAACCTTACTTAAGTTTTCCATTACTTCCATACTGTCATCTATTTCATAATAGGATTTCCAACAACACTCAGAGATACAAGATACTGGGATTTTCCAAAATTCCATTTCTTTCCGAAATACCGAACCACATACATTCTTTGGAGTATGAAGTTCGTGCAGTATGTACAGATTGAGAATGGAGTTAAATATACCTGGGTCCCTTTCAAAGAAATATTCGTCGTTTTCTTCGTCCCAGTAATCGGAACTATGGTCCAGCCCTGACAATAAAGAGTTCGGATAGGCTCCGAGGGTGGACTGTTTCACTTCAAACCGAACACCTCTGATATTTATCTTGACTTTTGTGTTGTGATCCGTCGTCATCTTTGTGACAGACTGTTGTGGACCGGCTTGTGGTAATGTATCACGAAAATATCACTCATAAGTGGTGTAGTAGCTCGCCCAACGTCCAGTATTAATACCACATCCTAAATGCTCACTATGCATATTAATGTTGTCACGTGAATGAAATTAGGATCGACCATTCACATAGCTGTTTATTCCTTGGATATACGTTGTTATCATGGAGTTATATACATTGTAAATATAACCAATTACAACAACATTTTTCAGTATAGTCCATAGATCAATAATGCACCGCTGTAATGAAATCCACCAAAGCTACTAATACTAATACCTAACTAACCTTCTTGAATATGAATGAAAGTTTCAATTACAATACGAAATGCATTGTTCGTAAAGTGTAATTCAGAAAAACATTACTATGTATATTGTAACAATACACTGTAGTGAAATGTACGTGAAACACTGTTTACCACGTGTATGTAGCGCGGATTAAGAGGTAACAGCTATTGCTTATATTATACCTATATAGCTATACATACTGATACTTATGTTACACATATGTACTTTCATTCTGTTAGCAAAATAGTTTCGACAGATATACATTTTTGCAATCATAGAGACTGTTCTCTGTATTTGTTCACAGTAAATTACTTTATTTCCGCTCCATTGACTTTCAATACAACAAAAGTAACATTTGGATAAAGATGGATAAAGAAAGTAAATAACTCAATATCAAAGATGTATCAAATATTTACTTTAATTAAACATCTGTCTTTTGAAGTGTACATACCAAACCTCGCCTCTGACAAATATATCATCATATACAACAAAAGAAAAATCAATGATGATAAAGAGAAAAAAACGTCAATATTATCGAAACCATATTGAGAATATTGCCTCATTTTCTAAATTGTAAGTTATTCAACACTTACATATGTGTACATGATTAAAGTATTATAACACAGAGAAAATCTATCCTTCACTTAACATTTTTTCTTTATACCTGCCTTTAGTATATATAAGCTAAAAAATCACACCAATACCCACAATTCAAGTTTTAAAGGCAATTATTATTCTTTCCTCCGTAAATAAAGCTAATTTAAAAATATTTTTAAAGTTTTATTCTTTTTAATTGTATACAATATCTTACTGAAATATTACGAATATAGAGATATGTTTCGTATATGTAATCTTTCACAATTACTCTAGACAATACTAATATCAAAGAACCGGTTTTATTCGCGGAGATGATATTTAATGCTTTTTCGCGTGAAAAATGGACAATATTTAAATATCGCAAATTTGATCTGCGAATTATTTTGAAATAGTTGATTCATTTATACATTTAAAGCCGGACCGCGCAAAATAAAATCGACTAAATTTAATTATTTAGTTTTATTGTTTTGTAACGATTATACAAAAATTGATTTTTTTGTAATTTAATACCTGGAATGGTTGAACATG
Organism: Argopecten irradians; assembly: GCF_041381155.1. Lineage (NCBI taxonomy): Eukaryota > Metazoa > Mollusca > Bivalvia > Pectinida > Pectinidae > Argopecten > Argopecten irradians. Next base: position 39,754,580 of record NC_091137.1, on the reverse strand, counting down.
AGAAAGATGATATTCCCCGAGGCCACAAGCCAATGGAAATACAATTTCAATGGTTTAACAATTTCTCATATTAACCTACAAAAGTGCAATAATTGTTATGTTATAAGAGACGATGCCTGATACAGTGTACATGCTTAACAATTTGAAATAAATTAGAAACAAGGACAGCACAATGACTAATTAAACAGCAAAATCAAGGAATATCTTTATCGACATATCCTTGGTACTTTTAGCAATTTTGCTATTCGTCTTCCAAAGGATATCCTTTCGTGAATAGAAATATTATCCAATCAAACCATAAACGATTAAACATCGGGGGGAAATAATTATAAATTTGTTAGATCATGTGTAAAAATAAGCACTAGGGAAGACTCAGGCGGCTCTGAAGGATAAACATACTTTCGACCAGCATTAGCAATATAGGTAAAAGTTTAGTATAAATGAGTTTAATAGGAAGCGATAATTTCCGTTAGAATGTATGGTATCGATCAATGTCGCTCTATAAGATCCATTTTCACAATGTTGTTGATGACATGCAGCAACCACGAGGAGCGCTGATTAGAGATCCAATGGTTAAATAGGTCACTTTTAAGATAAGATTTTAACAGTAAACACATACATATCAACATGTTGTCGCGATCTAAAGTCTGTACCGTGTCGAGTAACAACACCGCCATTCAGTGTAGCAGACCTCATCACGGGTGGTAACGTTAAAAAGTTCGTGAAGCATGAAGATATATATATTTTGATGAATTTATTTGACGTTTATGTAAAAGTAACCTCATATTTTAATGTAACATCTGCTTGTACAATATATTCTTTATCTATATATGAGCTAGTTTCTGCACCGATTTGTCTCCTTTATCACATTCTGCATGCTATATTTAATTGCTGGGGTGTTCGGGGATCCATTGAGTATAAGGCCACTGCTTTCCTCGTGTGTACGATTCTGTTCTGACGAGGCAGAGGACAGTACTATATTATTGCTATAAAACAGATTCAATTAGAGATGATGTGCTGCACTACCCAGAGTCACGACTTTCGTGACAAGACCAACCGATGAATAAAGATCTTGCTGAATGAACTGGTTCTACTAAAATGATAATTCATTCCTGTTATTGGCTTAACGATTAACTCTCACGCTCCCACCAAAGTCTCAAGGTTGAGTTTGTTTCCGGTTATGGTGACCTAATTCTGAGATGATCTAATTTCTATAAGTAAACATGTTTACGACCCTTCAATTTTTTAATGTTTTACAGCCAGTTATTTTCTTTGGACAGATATTTTGGAGATTTTGTGGGACTATAATCGTTAATATTTAATAAATAAAATATTGAGAAATAACTAAATCATAATCATGAAGACGGATTAATACAAGTACATTGTACTTGTTTCTGAATCCAACCTTTTATGACATGTATGTTGTGCTATATTGTTATTGAATAAAATATTGTTAAAAAATCCCAAAATCGCAAAAACATGACCCTCGTAAATAATCTTCTATTCGACTTCTGATCATACCTTTTATGTTTTGTTAAAAATATCAGGTAAAAACCGTATCTGAAACACCCCTCCTGATTACGACTATATTATATACATGGAAGCATTTGTGGTTTCAGAAAATGTTCATAACATGTCCTTGTCGATATGTTTCAATGTCGTAAAAAATTAAATATAAAAATTATTAATATAAATCAATGTTTGAACTCTTCTATAAATATGATAATGTTACTGTTTTAGAAGCTAGATCACCTAATTGTCGACAAGAATACATGTTATCTTATAATCAATAATTACACATTTATAACCTTTACTGCAATTATATTACATGACGTAAATAAAACTGCAATCTTCAAGAATAATAATCCAACATGTGCTTTTATTTTACAATAAAGTTTCAAACGAGTGTTGTTACAATAAAGTTTCAAACGAGTGTTGTGTATATAACGAAATTACATTCTTACCAATTTGATTAAAATCATGCCTTGATCTCAACGCTGTTCCGTTAGGCACTGTATTCTATCGAGTGGAGATAAAGATATGAATTTTATCAGAAAGATATTCTTTTTCATATATAAAGTTTAAACTCAGCATGTGCTATTTAGATACTTAACAAGGTTAGGTATTACAACAGGTGTCTGTACCATAAAGTATCACTTCAACGAGTTTTGTTAAGGCCCACTACCTTTCCGAAGCGGCTTATAATTTTTGAAATGGGAATGTAAAACGAGATCGATAATTTTGTAGTGTCGCAAAAGTTATTAACTTATAATTACCGTTAATACTACATTTATCATCACCTTCTGAACAATTTCTTTAAAATAAATAAAATGTTAATTTTCCTAACACGGGTCGTTTATGCTTCTCGCCGTCGTTCTAAATACCGCGCTGCACGAGCCGGCAAAACAGCGAAGTTGTCATATATTACGCAGGAAATCTTGATTATGTTTGATGAAAGTACCCTATCTTTAGTCCATCTATATGTATTTTCTTATGTCATTAATGTTTTTAACAAACCTTTAAATTTTGCTCCGAAAAGGTAGTTGGCCTTTAATATCACGAGGTTCATCAAATGGTGTTTACCACAACATACATCCCCTTTATTCTAGGAGTAACAATCACTGTCATAGTTTCCACCCCTTGGCTATGACATGGCAAAACTGGTGGCAGTTCAGGAGAAAAAGTGAAACCAGTTACAGGCCAAAAGAAACTTCCTTTGAAGCGACTCCAACTCCAAAACACTGTGAACCATTATTCCATTATTTTGATGTACGCAAAAGGACAAAATAGCCGTACATCAAAATTATGGAATAACGGTTCCGTTGTCGCATACAAAGTTTCTGTTTTGATGTGATATAGTACCGGGATAGATATTACACACCCAACAATAAATGGTGTTTTCGTTATAAGATTACAACATAACAAATGATGTTCACAAATGGTGAAACATTCCAACATGTTTCGTTCATATCTTAAGGTAAAACTGCCTTTGAATTGTTTCAACTGTTGTTTTCATCAATATTACGTTCCGCCAAGTAATGATTAGATTACAAAATAACACTACAAGACGACTTTAGTGTTGATTACATGACAAGATTTTAGAATGCATTTAAGATACGTAACGATTTTTCTTATTTTGTATTTTTAAAAGAGGGATATCGGACTTACTGATCTAGAACATGAAAGCTGTCTACGGGCTTTCTTAAAATGTAGGCTCAGTGCATTATGTGTGTATAGTGTCTCGGGTCATGTGGACTTTAATTATAAACACCATCTCAATATACTTTCCATTTGTATAAATCAATAGGTTCAGCATACATGATCGGAAGAAAATGCATAGACAAGCATATTACCCATGGAAACGTATAAATTAATGTTTTATTCTATGAGCTGAGCCTTGAAACATGTAGATATGAAACGACGTGTACATTTTAGCTAGATTACATTAAGCTTGGATTTCGTAGTGTTTCTGATAATAGCAAAGGATTCCTTGTAAATTTCATTCAATAATTGATCGAAATAATAGTGCACATTTTACGTGATAACACATTGAATGTTATTGGAATGTATCATTTAATGAGGAATTTTCTACCTAAATTGCAGCCGCATCCAAAGGCGCAGTGTCTTGTACAAATCAATAAGATTTGCAACTTATCCGTGTATGGAAACGAAATACATGTAATTGTACATACTGTTAAGTATAATTAAGGATTATATATATTCCAATTGACTAAACGAAAATTGCGCTCATATGTTATGTCTACATTGTGTTTTGTCAATGTGAACGTGAAAAATGTCTTTTATTGTTTTCTTACATCGTCTATCATTGTTCCCAGCGAAACTCTCGGCAGATTTCGTCACAAAATACTTCATTATGAAACTTGACAGACAGGTATACCCAATATAAGGGTCCGATATGTAACATTTTTGTTCGTGATCCAAGATGGCCGCCTGTCCTATATTCGGCTTTCATAATTCCGTCTCCAATTTCGATTGACATACCCTAAAATCTTGATATTAAGTCTGAATGGAAAATAGACCGGTCATGAAAGTAAGCCTTAGATTTCTTGCAATCAAAATGCATCTTGAAAAATATGCCGGATTCGAGAAAGACAAAAACACTTGAAAATAAACCCTTGGGTTTCTTTCAGGAAAATTATCTCAAAAATCGACTTTAACTGACGCTGACGTGTAATCAATAAAATATTGTCATAATGGAGTATATTTTATCAAACATACAATCTGTTACAGATTGGAGACACACGTTAAATATTAACTGGTAACTGTTAGTGCTATCCCCTCACCGATAAAGGGCTTCGAACTTTAAACCGGTCTCGTAAATAAGGCTTACATCCCTTACAGGATAAATAACTTCGAAAATAAGACGGTCTTCAAAATAAACCTGGGATTTCTGATGTAAAAGAATATAAGCCTCGCCTTATTATCCATATTTTAGCGTATTGTCTGTATTTTTAAAATTCCGAAAAAGGCAAGGTTATCGAAAGGGTTGTCATGGTAGCCAAAAGCAAGAATCGGCTTGGTCATTTTTGTCTCGTATATATGATATATATATTACAAATCACACTAAACGCCAGAAGCCAAGTGTACAAAAACGATATTTTATATGAGAAATCCTCATTAAGCATGTTTGAGCGAGAAAAAAAAATCTCCAAAAAAATTTATACTATAAAAGCCAGATAATAACATCCAGTTTTGAAAGCCGTTTCGTTTTTAAGAAAGTTGCATGTTTTGGGCTGCTATACCTTCTATGCATAATTAAACAGATAGTTAAAACAATTAGACACCAATTATTGGTATTAACGTAAAAAAATCGATATTTTTTGCAACAAAAAAAAAATCAAAATTTAACCAAAAAAAAAAAGTTATTTTCTGTATATCCTATGTGCAAAACACCTTATTTAGCTTATAAACCACTAAACCATGTGGCTAATTCAACCATTGCTATTGCTACAGTTATGATTTTATTAATTTTGATTACTATTTCAAGTAAATATTTCACCGTTGCCATAGTTACAAAAAGCATATGACCTTATCTACTTCTATTTGGGAAACTATTCGTATTTGGTTCAATTAAGATCTATACAAACATCAGAAAAATCTTTTCCACACGTCCCCTGACTTCTGTACACAAAGCTGACGGTTATTCATATATTTTGATATTTTAACTCATGAAATTAAAGGTTTCCTGACCTGGATCCTAAAATAGATACGTCTGTTTTTCGAATAATTAATACTGATCTGTGCATTGAATCAATCATTTTGCATTTATTAGAAATTTAAGCTATCGCATTCTGACTTTGCCACACTGTAAAACAGAATTTCAGTTTTCTGGAAAAGGACGTTTTATATTCCATAGCGTGATCTGAAATTTTGTGAACTGTCGTGACTTTGAATTCAACGTTGTTAGTAACCTGTGAAGAGGTTGATGGTCCGCGGTGCGTTTGTATAGAAACGCCATTCCATCATTAAGTATCGTCATGTTCTGACTCATTATAAGACTTATTCAAATCGATCGTGGTCCAGTGCCTCTTGTCGCCCCGACAAAAGTATGTGGTTAGTTCACAAGTAAGAATTGATGGATCAGTCTTGTTATGCGGAGATATTATTGATACTGTGGTTTAAATATGCTTCCTTTACATGTACAATATTGAATACCTGTGAAGAATTAACAGTTCTGATGTCATTAGACTCTCATATATTCAGAATAAATCAATCCGTTACTTCCAGCTTCATTTTTTGTGTAGGTAGGTAAATGTGTTTATTAAGGATGAGTGAGGTCGATGACATTTTTAAACAAAACAAAATGTCATAATACTATCGATTTTTGTCATCTCTGCGATAACCTTTTATTGTTGAATGTTGTTTTTTTTACATTTTGGTAAAACCCATCAAAAGATATGAGAAACAAAAACAATAGGACACATGTAGTGTTTAGTGGGTAAAAACCTAGTAATCTGGCAATACAAAAAATCGTCAATGCGTACGAACACACGAAACAATTTTTTCCGCTTTGTGTAGGGAGAAATGGTGCCTTTAGGTACAGCGGTCTTCTTTCTCTTCTTTATCTTGTTCTTCTTCTTCTTCTTTTTCCTCCTCCCCGAGTACAGAAACCAACAACGAAGACCGATGTAAGCTACGTATTATCCGATGTAAGCTACGTTTTAAGTTTGATTATCAAAATAATAAGCAAAATGTCTTGGCCACATAATATTAGTTATTAATTAATCATGAATATTTTCGAAACATTTTGGATATGCTTATGTATTGTTATGTACACGTATTTGATAAAAGAATATGGCATTAACACACTGCATAAAATCTTGATATTATGACATATGCATGGAAATTAACGACTTGTCATTAAAGTCATTGCCAAAGTCTTTCTACATATTCATCATAAAATATAGACGTAAATCTATTTTCGTCCTTTTATACATGGAAAGCTGACAGTCAAAGAAAATGGTTGTCTGACAAATTGTAAGTGTAACTACTCTACAGGGTAATAAATACGCTCGTTGTTATGTATATTTCATCTGCTTCTTATGCTCAGTGTTTTCTGAACAGGAACTTTGTGATGGAAGTGGGATAACGTAAATTACAAGTAGACTAAACGATGTGTAGAACTCTTGATAAACGAAAGTACATAGAAACAGTAAAAAGTATTCGATCCATAATTATGATCTTATTTCGAGATTATGAGGTTTTTGTTACTGCCAATGCCACATATGATGATAGATGATGTTTGTAGACATGCATATTATTTGCCAAATAACTGACAGTTTATTCCTATATGAGAATCTACAATGTTGTCTAATTCCGTATACGTTAGTTGTTTGTTTTCTCGTTTTTCACTTTAACCAGAAAAAAATTAAACTTTAATTTTAACGATTTCGAAAATTCGCTTAAATGAACATCAGAGAACATTTGCTTGATTGAATACTTCTAATTTCGTGGGTAAAATGTTCGCGATTACTAGATTGGCACGTGAATTCGCAAAAAATATCACCCACCCCCGCAAAAATTAACTGCTGGACGTTATTATGAAAATGTACAGAATGAACCTTTGGTATAATGTCGATTCCTCACTCAAAGGTTATGAAAAACAAATTGACTTTTGCACACAGGTTTTTGTTGAACTCACAAGAATAAAGAACTATTCCTGATTTACCAATGTGTATAATAAAAAAAATTTCAACGATGCGTTTTTGTTTTTGTTTTTTTTTGGTTTTTTTTTTAATTTACTTATCCAGAATAATGGCAACTACTTGGGCATAGTTTCGTGAAAGTATTTAGATTATAGAAAAATAAAACATGTGAAAAAAATCCAACTACAACAGTAATTTCTTCTTTTTTTAACCTTTGTAGATACAAATAATACATCATAATTGGTCCATTATTATCGGTAATATGACAGTATTACTGATGATAGCCTTAAATGGACCAATTTCCATAACCCAGCGTCGAATGAAGTGGTAGATAATTCAGCCCTGATGTTACAATCTATCGTGTCTTCATGAGAGGGCACTAACCCCATTTAGCTTTATCAAGGGAGACATTAGTGCCTATGATATAATAATACCATCTGGTGGGATATGGTTCTCTCCCCTTACGGTACGATAAGACTAAACAATCATAGATTATACAAACATTATAGATAAATACAAACATATTCCATGTTTATCATGTATCATGATAGTGTATAGTTGTTTGACTTTGCGCGGAGAAAACTTCGAGAGTTCCTCAAAAAGCTATCCAAGTTATTTTCTTTTCATTCTTTCCTTTTTCTTCGAGGTTTTTAAGATATAGCGAAGTTTTATTTCTCACGAATAAAAACAGCTATACAATATATGTGTCATAACAAGGCTCAGGTTAATCAATATTGCTAATTTTAAGGAATCTTTAACTTTCATTCATTAAAACAAATGTTCTTTACCTTACGAATTTTCCATTTTCCTTGTAATGCTTGTCTTTAGACACTTTGGCGCCGACATTTAATTCGGTATAATCGTTAAAGACTGATACAAACCTCTGTCAATCTTCAATAAATCAAATACCTAGTATTCTTATATGGTGTACTGTCTATTCAGTAACATATTCAGACATCTAAACGATTATTTCTAAGAAACAATGAGTGCAAACAATGAGTGTAAACAAAACCGAACGTTTCTGATCCTTATTGCTTAAACGTACCATTATTAGTTCTCCTTTGGAATATGCATGCTTCAATTTTGTCATGTAGTTTTTGCATGGCAACACTGAAGCATATATAATAAAAAAAATCTCCATTGTTTGCATATAATATATTTACAAATACAAGGGGCATAAAACAAATATAACAGGCAATATAGATTGCATTTCTATCTCAAAAAAAACAACATTAAAACATATCATATTACTCTTTTTTTATATATTTTGAGTTGAAATTAACCTACACATATAGACACACAGGAATAGTTACTACCATACTACCCGCTCAATAAGACCACTTTACTATGGCCTCAAATGGTCATTCAATTTTTCTGTCTCTTGGGGGTAGAATGTATAGACAGATTTGACAGAAATTCCAACGGTACGTTGTTATTGTTGTTAGAGAAAACACTTTAAGTTGCTCCATCAAACTTATTTCTATTTGATGTTTTCCTTATCAATACCTATTTGTATTAACGTTGCTGCCTTTCTACGTCCTCGTGGTTAATGAAGCGTGACGAAGGCGTACTGAGCTACGTAAGCTTGTTGACTAATAGATATGGCTTAAATGTTAAAGGATAAAACTGTCATTATTTGCTAAGTTACAACTATTAACTGCTGGCGAATGTACAGGAACGAGTAAAGTGACATCGCTTAGCGCCTACCGAGGCTTTTCACGTTAGCCTGTCACCGATCAGAACCCGGACGCCTTCGTCACTTGTGGACCTTTTTGTTGTGGTCGTATTACCATATGATGTGGTATCTGGGAAAAACAGCTAGAAAACAAAGTAGTTCTATCGCTTTCAATTTGTCATATATAGTCTCTCACTGGTGTCAAAACTAGGATATCGTATGTGTACTGACTATTGAAGCAATTTCTAAAACTTTTTAAGTGAAATTTATTCAGAATACTTGATATCGCGATTGGTGTAGTGCAGCTGTCAGTTTCCAGACATCTTCTAAAATGTTATCACGATGTGGTGTGTAAAAACGTGATAAAGCAACATAAGTCTATGACATAAGACATTCTACGGAACACTTGTTTATCATTAAAATGCAAGGGAAAACTATTTACCGATTGGAGCCAAGACTTAAATCAACAAGCAGGTCCCAGGGAAACATTTGGACTCCAAATGCCGCCATTACTGAGAATGCCCTTAGCCGTCGTTTAGGAGAGCTTGACAAAGAGAAAACATTATTTCAAGCAGATTATCGCTACAGACAGCGGGAACTCCAGAGAGAACTAGAAACCATCCGGGCATCAAAACATGCAGGTAAGCTTTAATTTAGATATCCAACAATCATAGGTATTGCAGTTTGGTAATGCCATATGGCTAGTCGATTATAGCGAAGAATTGGAAGATTTAAATTACTGTAAACCAACTTTTTTTCGTGACGACTTAATTTCGTTTTTCCATGTTAAACGCCCCATAGTGCCGTAAACTATCAATGCGATACCAGTCTATAATCTCATAAAAAGCAAACAATCAGTTATCAGCAATGTACAGTATACGTATACTAATAAGAATACCGTATCAGTTTGTAGATTTACATATAAACAATTGTAGACATTGTTTCAAAGAAAACGAAGGAGTCGAATTTCTGCATAATTAGAGACAGTACTATCATGGAACTATCATATATTACCCTAGTTAGTTGGGAATATGTTTTTCAAAATTTTTCAAAAATAGGTATCAAACATGTATATAGAATATTTGCAAGTATGAATAAATAAATCTTATTTGATTATCATTTCATAAGATGTCCCTTCTAAATCAAGAACATGGAAGAAATGCAACGAAGCTGATAGATACGTGTGATGAGAAACAATGTAAATAACATGTGTAATTTTATTTTCCCTCAAAGATGTGACACTCTGCCTTACTGTGTTTTTCAGTGACTGCAAGGCGTGACCCTAGCCGTCGTTTTTCCAGTAGGCATCCGACTGATCCAAAAAGCATTACAAGTATGATAGATAGATTTAAGAAGAAGCGTACCGACCAAGAGTATTTACAAGACCAGTTACGACAACGGCGAGATAGTCTAGTCAGCTGCATTGGGACCAAATCCAGTACCAATGTATTCTCCGAGGACGATTCGGACATTTCAGATAGCGAAAGATACACTGGTCCAAAGCCACCAAGTGGTACTATCCTACACGACATGCATACAGCTCTCGCCAAGACGAAACCCTCTGAAGGTCTTACTTCTGTAACCAATGAGGCAGGCGAACGGCCACTCCGAGAATCCCGAAAAAGGAAACCAACATACCCTGACGCCACGTTTCCAAGAGGATTGTCCCATTGGTCAAACAGAAGGCGGCTGCGAGAAGGATCTAGAATAAAGAAGCGGGAATCAAAAGAACCTCCTGTCTCGTTAACTATGTCTAGTCCATCCACAAAGGACGAGGATGGAGAATGTATCGAACCAACTCGGTTGACAGAATCTGAGACTAAGGTCGATGCTTCAGACAATCCGCTACCTGAAGATGACAACATGCTCAGTATAACACATAACCCAAATCAAACCAGTGGAAATATGAAAGGTATCAGCAAGGAAGGTTTATACGCAGAAACGAATGAGCATACAATGGACAAATACGCAGGCCCTGAAAGAGAAAATAAACAACTTCTAAAGAAAGAGTTTGAGAACACCACTAATATCATAACTCGGCGATGTTCTGAACCAGTGACCATTGGTAAATCAGAGACGTTCATGGAACTTTCCGATAACAATACCAAGACGGAATACGTTCCTGAAGAAATACTTCCCAGTGTTAAGGATCATAAGATTGTTCGACGCTTTTCAGAGAATGATAAATATCAGTGTAATTTTATTAAAGATTTAATCGAAGACCACCAGCACCCAAAAGACAACGTCGAAGGAACAAAGGAAATGACCGAGTCTGACGTCATATGGGATGACGTCAGACGCTGTCGGTACCTGCGTGGATACGATCCACCTATTATGATAATGCCAAAAGAGGAAATCAATCTTTTTGTCTTTGGAAGAGATGAAAATGACATTCTCGAACTGCAACGGGAAAAACACTTTGGACTTTGAAAACTTTGTCAAAACAAATATTTTTTTCTAACACAATGTGCAAATGTAAGTATTTTGAATATTTTCATTACATATTGGGGTATTATGGACCTAATATTTATATAGATAAACTATGTCAACCAAAAACTGTGATTTCTTCAAAATAAAAAAAACTAAAGTCATATTTTAGTTGTTTTAAATAGTAAAGCAGAGATTGTTAAAGGCCCATTACCTTTCCGGAGCAAAATATAAAGGTTTCTTAAAAAACATTAATAACACCAGAAAATGCATACCGATGATCTAAAATAAGGTTACGACACCAAACATATGCTAGATTGCCTGCGTAATATGTGAAAACAATGGAAAGTCAATTCGCTGTTTTGCCGTCTGGCGCAGTGATAGTCAACTACCGCGCGCTATTTAGGACGACGGCGGGAAACATAATACGACCCGCGTTATGAAAATAAACATTTTATCTATTTTAATCAAATCGTTCAGAAGGTGATGATAAATGTAGTATTAACGGTAAGTTAATAATTTTTAGGACTCTACAAAATTATCGATCTTGTTTTACATTCCCATTTTAAAAATTAAAAGCCGTTTCGGAAAGGTAGTGGGCCTTTAAGTACAAATAAAGGCATACAATCATGTATAAAAAGATACTTATACACGCATAAAAGGGACAGAGATACAAGGAAAGACACAAGAGTTTATGGATACAACAACCGACAGTGGAACAGGTGGACAGGAAGGCAGATACCGTAACTAACAGATACAAAGTTATCTTATTCATTTATCTCTTCTATTGGCTATTTTTTTAGATGTCAGTATTCTATTCTAAAACATAGTTCATCTAAAAGTGTTGATGATATTGATATTTTCATCAGATATATCAGCAAATGGAGTCATTTTACCTAATTTAACTGTGTAGTCAGTCAGGTGTGATTGTATCGAAAGCCTGTTTGAAGTCGAAACATTCTACACCCATGATGTTGCTCTTTGTCAAGCTCATCTGTTTGATCGCTATAACTTAAATCTTTATAATGTTATTTGATACATTATTTTCGTTTCTGATTCTAGTGTTGTAAATCATGTCTTAATCTTCATCGGACTATGAACATATTCCCAGCACTGTTCTTGAACTTTTGATTTACGTTCCATCTATTGATTTTTCATGTCTTTGGGTTGCATATCATTTCTGTTCTGTCTTTAGGCCTCAACATTATTTGGTGTCCGATTTCGCATGCTTTTCCGTTTTCCTTTAATTCATTAATAGTGGTTTCATTGTTCGAGATTCATTTCCCTTCTGTAATTGGCGGCACTGGAGTACTGGTGTATTGATATTAATAAATAAGATTATTCTGTATATAAATTTCTGCCAACCTTCCGTGGAAATAAGTCAATTGAGTTCACGTTTCCACTTTATAACCCTTATTATTTTATTAGCCCTTGCTTGTTGACGCTGCAGAAAGTTCTGTTTGTTGTTGGCAACTCATGATTATATATCTTTGTTCAGCATTGCAGTGTTATGATGATGATTTTTCCATCCACGGTGCTCCGTCCACAGGCAAAATATAGTCAGGTCAATTTCATCTGAAAAATCTGACCTGAAATTTACCTGAACATTACCTGAAATTGAATTGAATCAATTTCAGATCAAACTGACCTTTAAAAATACCGTCCTTACATGACCATAGCTGTTAATAGGACGTTAATTAATCAAACTAACAAACCTTAAAAAATCACGTGAATTCTGGTCAAAATTTTCATGTGAATTCCATGTCAATTCCAGGTGAATTGCAGATTTTCTTGACCTAAATTGACTTCTCGGGTGAATTTTGACCAGAGATATTACCCCTGAAACTGCCCCGACTTTACCTGAAGATATTTTGCCTTGTATATACAGGTCTGGGATAACATTTGCATAATTCAGTAAAAATATCAAGTCAAAAAAGGACCAAATATGTCCTCCAAGTCAGGTAGTCTATAAATCATGTTAAAATAAATGTACAGTTGTACTATCTATTTGGCAAAGACGGTGATACAATAGTTCGTTTGTTTTCAGAAGGGATTTTTTTTTTGTCTCCTGGTAAATGTTTGAAGGTGAATTTCTCAAGTATTATCGGAAAATCCATAAGCTTCTTTTTATAATTGAGTGTATTTTTAAGTAAAAATGTTAGAATTAATAACTATGTAAGAAAATTAATCAAATTAACAAATTTCAAAGTTAAAGTCCAAATGTGTTTTTTTTAACATTTTATCACAATAAAAAAAAAAACATATTGTCTAATTATATTTGGTTTCTGTGTATCTAATGTAAACCTTTTTTTCTACGTCAAGGTCACATACTAAAGTATAGAGAGTATGTGTTGCATCCTTATCGATTGGCTGAAGTTTGTTCCATACCTCTGTTAACAAAACTCTGCTCATAAATAGTGACGTTATCTGATATCATATTAGCATGACATTAAGAATATAGACATCTAATATTGATCTGGAAATATATACATCTGTACTTGATAAATTAATTGGTTTATACATATTTTATTTTATCTTTTATATACAGGTACAAAGGGACTGGCCACAAGTCTATTTATTAATACATCTACATAAATTTCTCTTTTTTTCCTTTTTTTTATATAATATATTGTTAAAAGTAAATCATAAGTTTTAATTTTACTCTTTTCTATTTGGATAACACAGTTTGCAAACTGGGTTTTTTTCATACTCTGATGAAATTACATAGTGACATCAATGCTTAAGTAACAATAGTAACAAAAAGAAAGACACAAATAGACCACTTCTATACATGTATGACCATCAAAGATAAAGTACTTGTTATCACAGATAATTCACCACTAACATTTCACCAGCAAGAAAATATTGTCATATTGATGTCATTTGGCAATTAAGATATAGTATTCCCAACTTGAATGAACCTGAATCTGACATATGTATTGCAGAAAGGCAGCTACAACATAAATCTGCACCATAATGTGTAGGGATAAAGACTGAAGTCAGATAAAATCCATTGTAACTAACACGGTCATCGAAGAGCTGATCAGTGATTGCGTTATGACCAGATTCGGACAGTACAATCACTTCCGCCAGACACCATGTATTCTCCACTGCGGTCAAATATCAGACACTGGACTGCATCTTCGTGTCCAACAAGAGGACTCACCTGTAGGAATGATGAAAATCAATTTGTCAAGACTTTTGCTTCCATACATGTGGTAAGGAAAAAGGGGGGAGGTATGGGGTCATAAACAGATCAGAAACATTTTGCCATGAAAATCTGTATATATATCCAGTAATGTTATCTAACCTTTACATTTTTTAATTCAAAAGTCTAGAATTTATGGCATCAATTGCTTTCAAAGACAAAAAAAGAAATAAACAGTTTGTTCAGGCCATGTTGTCAACTCATCATTCAATTAAATAATGATGCAATTTGGCCTTGATCTCTGCATGAACTTCATGAACTTTACCTTTACATTTTACCTCTACACAATATTTTCATGTAAAAATAATGGTTATCTAAAACATCAAATGTACTGATTTATCAAATAACAGTAAAAGTATCAAATATGAAAAGCATACATGGCAATACGGATTTGAGACTTTATAAAACTTCAAAAGTAACACTTACTCTGCCATTGGATATTTCATACATCTTGACAGTGCTGTCGTTGCTTGCCACAGCCATGACTGAACCTACAAAAAAAAGACAATTTCTTAAATTCATATTGCCTGCTTAAAAAATGCATAAGGCTAGTTTTAAACTTATCACAAAAACTTAACAAAATTGTGTCAAATAATCAACAGAGTATTATACAGTTTAATAAAGTACCAACCCAAACAGTGGTCCATCAATAGTTGCTTTGTTTCAAATCATTATATCATTTACCATTTGTAGAAGTTAATAGGTTAATGCACAGAAATTGTAGAAAATGATGCTGCTTTGACAATGAAGAGGTCATAAATATATCTTATAGATGGTACATACTACAAATATTGGCATTTCATAAGCATAACTCGTCTAATATTAACAGAAAACCTCTTTACGACTAATACATATGCTTACCTGAAGGATCAAAGGATACTCGGTTGGCTGGGTGTGGTCCAGTATCAAAACTGACCATAGGTGCAACAGCTCGGATATCCCATAATTTCACAATACCATAGGAATCACAGGATCCCACTGTATCACCCTGCAAACACAGACACCATCATTCTACAGTCAATAATGTGACATATTGCTCAGAATGTGTGAACGGAATTTGATGCTTCATGAATTTGGTATCTTTCAGATATCTTCAATTTTCAATGCATATTCTGTATTTGCATTTTACACAGTTAATCTATCCTTGCAGGAAAGTATTGACTGTAAGATCAATTGTTTATATGCACATTCCTTCAGAGAAAGCAATCAGTTTTTCTCACAAAATAATAACATCACAATAAAGAACTATCCGCAAGGGCAGATAACTGAAATATACAAAGATGGAATAGGTATTAAGTCTGCAAAGTCTACATCCAATGTCAATATCTAAATGAAATATTGATAATTGTAAATACTTACTCTTAAGTTGAATGAAGCATAATTAACAGAATGCATATGACCATAAAATGTCTGTGCACAAAGGCCCTGAAAGAAAAAAAATCAGCACACTGTCATCTAACAATTTAATGCAATTTGTCAAAGTAATTTTCAAATAAAACAAATAAAGATTGTCAACATTTAGCATCAATCGATGATCATGCATCTTATTATTCATCATCTGATTTTTTTCTTAATTCCTTTTGAAAAACATAATAGAGAGTAGAACGTCTCCCATTTTAAATTATCTGTAGTAAACCGATGGCTTTACCTTTAAAGGCAACATATATACAGTAAGCTCTAAAACTTAAGGTATTTCTTTTAAAAATATTACAAACATGAATGGAAGAATGGCTACGAATAAAAGTATTCTTAAGCTTTGTTTGTTATATCTAATTATCCTATAATTATTAAAAAAAAAATTTTCAAAAAAAATCAGTATTTGTTGTTTACTCACCGTTCTTGCATCCCATAATGATATGGTTTTGTCAGCAGAGCATGTGAGTAATGTGTTGGAGTAGGGAAGGAATTCTATACTATTGACAGAGTCAGCATGTCCTCGCATGGTGTAGCGACATCTCAGACTGTTCAGATCCCATACTTTGGAGGTATTGTCCATAGAACAGGAAGCCAAGAAGTCTCCACATGTGTGCCATGAACAGCCCCATACTATTTAAACAACAGACAAAACTGTCAAAATGTTCCTAAACTACAGTATCTGTTTTAGGATTATCTCCCTTTTAACTAAGAATCTATCAACTTAGTATAGTTAAAAATTAATAAAAAGTTTTGTTAATCTCAATCAAACTTCGTTTTCTCTTAGTTAATTAATCATAACTCAAATACTTGAATAAGTTCCAAGTGTTATCATGGTCCAGTTGACTTCCACTTAACAAGGCTTGACTCAGTTTTTTTTTATCTTAGAAGAAGTTTTACTGTACAATTTTATTTTACTCAAGCTGATTTGTTTGAGGAATAGAGTAATATTATATGTACACGGGGAAGAGGGCTTATTGCAGAGCGGAGGCTTATTGCCATCATAATTTGAAGCATATAACAACAATCATTGAAAAAAACAAGGTTTCAATATTAACAGTCTGAACTGAAGTTTATGTTTGAAATAAAAAAGAAGTTTAAAATGTGTGTTTATTTGATTTCTGGCCAACACACATGGCCCTACACAGAAGGAGCAGTCTTACCTGCATGTGTATGATCTGTAAATGTATGTACACATTCAGCCTTGGAGAAGTCCCAGATCTTTACTGTAGAGTCTCCACTCGATGTTGCCAGCTTAGATCCACTGAATGATACAAAAGTTGATACGTTATAATGTAAATGTTAATTCTTCTTTAGATCCACAAATACATGATAGCATCCAAACAAAAGCATGTAAAAATCGAAAATGTTATATTATTGCTTTACCTAATGCACATACAGCTAATATATAGATCTAGAATTGTGACCTCTGCAATTCATTTATCTAACTGATACATTATACCACAGGTTGTACAGTAGCCTATATCTGTTTTCTAACTTTTACATACAATAAAATTGATTATGTTTGGAAAGTGGAAATTTCTTGGTTGTGACAATGATCAAATAACAGTGAATTCAAAATTTAAAATTTAACGATCAGCTGAGTAAATAGGAATTACCCTATACTTGTTGATATAGAATATGGGCATTGTTGTCCAATACTAATTATGTATTATGAAGCATTATTAACCAGCACACTTACGATGGGTGGAAGTCACAGCCTGAAACCCAGTCCGTGTGACCCTCTCCTGTCATGATAATGTCCCCACTAGGCACCGCCCACATCTTCCATGTATGGTCGTCACTGCTAGTTGCCAGGATCTGTTTCCGTGGGTGTAAGGCCACACTACAGAGGACAAAAACAAATTTACATATATGTAAATGACTTTAACAGTTAGGAGCTCCATAAACGGAATCCAGACAAGTCTGAGGTCATTTCTGGCATCAATATATGAACATGAAAGATTAAACTTGCATAATGTTCAACTTTGTCTCTTTGATTGACCTAATAATGTCAAAACTCACATGTATTTACATGATTATAATTGATTATGATTCATTTTGTATTTTTGGATCTTTATGTGTTATATGTGGGGTAGATGACTATTTCATTGGAGAAGATATAGCAGATGCACTTTTGTATGTGAGCTAGGATGTATAGGGTAGAAACATATTCATTTTATAAGGGATATACACAAGTATACGTGTTTGAAGGATAGGTTAGCATACATGTGCATGTAATATGTTACTCCTTAGTCATTAACAAAGAATTCTGTCAGTAATAAAACTGATTAAATATAAATAAGTGATGAAATGTTATGACAAATGTGCACAAGATGATGTGTTATATGGTTTTGCTGCCAACACAATACTACCTTGAACGTTAACAGTTGAACACTCCATCAGAGGGCTGATACTACAGCCTTGCACGCTGTCATTACAGTCTTGATAAACTGATCCCAGTGTGGGTGATGTTATCTCTATGGTGACGACAGGTGTAATGTTGTGATCAACCAAAACCATTAAAGGTGTTATTGCATCGGCTGTAAATGTATATACCCTAACTGCGCAATTAGAGAATAGCTCACCATGGTGTCAAGACAAAGTTAACAAAGGTAAGGTTTCTTACTCGCTGATGGGATGAGAGTGGGCCTGGAATGTATTGGACAGTCGGAATCCTCCGGCCCTCGACAGATGACCGGTGGGAGCCTTGATCTGGGCCAGTAAGGGGTTCACACCCGTGTCTACAGGGAACACCGAGTCCTACAATCAAACAACGTTAAAGTAAAAATGCATGTTTTTACTTTTCATTTTCAGTTTTCCTAAGTCTTCACTGTATGAGCATATTAATACTCAACATTTTTATACTTAAAATATCTGTTTGACCCATTCATCCCTGAAATTCCAAAATGGACTAGTCCAGTCTTTGAACTAAAGGAATCTAAATGCATCTTCAGGGGTGATTGGGTTATACCTGTACAAAACAAATTAACATAGGATTCCACTGCTGACAGAAATTTAATTATCAGTGACAAACAATGAAATGACCTACATCTGGGTGGCGCTTGTAGTCTTCAGGGATCTTCTGGACGTCCTGTAATGATGTACGACTATGTTCCTGTGCTAGGGCTTTCTGTGTAGGACCGCGCCCCTCAACATCCACAGCCCAGTTACGACGTTCTCCTGATCCCATCTTACCTATGTGATGTATTTAAATATAGATGTCAAACAGAGAAATTATCTCAAATTTTAAATTCTTAATGTAAACTCAATTCAGTCCAACTTAGACCATTAATCTATCACTTCAATCAATAATATTGTAATAACCAAAAAATTGTGCAACAGGCTAAGACTATATGTAGAAGGCTTATTGATAGACCTTGTCAATGAGCTTAATCCTTTTTGTCAAAAAAGGCAAATGAAATATTTTTAAATCAGATACATAAACCCTCTCCTAGCCAGAGATTTGACATATACACATGTAATGATATATTAAACCCTTGATATCCTATTAATCCTAAGAAATTCTGTTTTGTTCATTTTTTCACCATTATATTCAATTTAAGGATGCTCCACAGACGGCAGAGCATGAATGATATTCATCATTTGAACAATAATTAGTGTATAATCGTGTATATTTATATCTAATTAACACAACAAATAATATAAAAAAAAAAATTTTTGCCTTTGGTGCATCCGCAATCAGTACTTCATTCCATATAGGATATAGTGCCACAGAATTTTTTAGGAATGCAATTAATAATTGTTTATATGTTTAACTTGAAGTATAATAAGAAGCTCAAACTTTTCATTGGTGGTAATGGTGTGAAGTAAGTAACTTTTATAACTAAAGAAAATACTTAATCGTCTGCTCCTGTTTTTGATAGTGAAAAAATACCATTTGACAGAGTTGGAGCATCTTTAACCTTTTAACACTATTTCTTCAATCAAACAAGAAACAGTGGAACTTTTCTAAACTTGATGTCAAACAGACCAGCAGATTTTGCCGGTATATACAGGTTCTGGATTATACAGGTTTTAGTTACATAATGTAGAATAAATAAAGAAGAAAAATGCAATATAACTATATGCAAGGATAGGCAGGGATTTGGATTAGACAAGGACCAGTTTGGCAGGTTATACTGTATTTCTGAAGAAAAATGTATAGTTTCAGTCTCTCAGTGATCTAATACAGTAAAACCACACGAACTCAGAGTCAGTCTGCGACTTTAAGCACTAGTCCGATGCCCATGACTAGTAATTTTACAGCCAGACAAGTGCCAATTGTAATGAACTAGTCCGATTGGACTAGTGGCTCACCACCTGATTAAAACTGGTAAACACTATATTTACATACAAGAGCAGTGGTTAATTGCATTTTCAACATATTTTGAGTACAATCTGTATCCAATTATTTCAGTCCAGATGCATCATTTTTCGAGAATTTGCATTCAGACTGTAATTTGGGTCTAAAAATTGAAACTGATCATGACTGAAGTGCTGAAGCAAAACTGCTGTATATTTAATTTCGACTAGTGATTAAATAGTCAGACTAGTAAAATTTTGGGCTTTGACTAGCAGCGAAAAAAATTAACGTCACAGACTGAACTCAAACAACTTAGAAATAGTGATGGTTCGAGGATCATTAAACAATCAAATTTTGGAGTAAACCATACCATTTTGTTTGCCCGAGCCTCCTTTGAAGGATTCCATGGACTTGAGTGTGCTCTGTAATCCTGTTACCTGTCCCACAGCTCGGTCTTTTTCCAGCTTTGACAACATTTTCTCTTTCATGGCAACCTCATATTTCTTCTTCAGTTGTTGTAGGGTGGGTTCATATTGGGCATAGTGACGTTTGAGTCTGAAATGAAACATAGATTGATCATCAAAATTTGGATCCCGATTAAGAATGAGAATATTTGCAAGTCATGCTGAAAATACAAGAACTTAAACAGATTACTGCAGTAGTTGAATATGATGGTTATTTCCTGAAGAAAAATAAGCATCATTTATCATATGTACTATCAGACCAGACTGTATTTGTATAAATAGCTTCCATGAATTTTGCCATTTTGGACCACAAGAATGTGACCTTAAGTATATACATGTATATGTGGTCTTTATAAAGAGGCTGTCACATTCAGGCTTTTTTAATTTACCTTTTCACATCACTTATAAGTTTGTTTTTCTCCTGAACAACTCGTTTATGATGCATCCTATGGTAGTCCCTTTCCTTCCTCAGTTTCACATAGGTTTCCTTCGCTTTCCTATACAGAAAAAATAACAATATATTATTCAGTGAAACATTGACCTTTCATGAAAACTATATCTAGCAGGGATCAATCTAGCTCTGATTTATTACCGTTTATGGGTAAATTTCCCCTCAAGGAATGAATTCTCCTCTGGCCAAAAATTCACCTGAAGATTTAAAAATTCCCCATTTGAAGCTAAAAAATGACTGTTTTTGTAACACAATTTCCCCTGTGACTTATTTTTCATTAATTTTTTATACTTTTGTTTGCAAATTTCTTCATATTTATCATATAGCTACTGCATATTTTATGATAAACTCAATTTTTTCATTATTGAGCTTAAAATTTTGCTTTACTAAATCTAAAAATAAAAAAGTTGTTTTACAGTACTTTTTTGTCAAAATGAATATAATTTTGGACATAAATAAGAAGATTAAAATTCCCCTATATTTCGCCAAACTTTTCCCCTATTTCGATTAAAGGGGTAGTTTCCCCCCAAACCTAGATTGATCCCTGTCTAGGTAGACTCTAAGCATTTTAATCAGAATGTCAGGACTTATTGGTTCATTGAGAAGTACTATCCAAATATAAAGGCCAATTATCAGATTATGAACTTCTTGGCTATTTAACAGAAATCACCTTAAAGTTTTTTCCAGAATGTACCCATCATCTTGACTACATTAAGTAGTCCTTCATCTCAGCATATGTGAACAAATTCAAGTCTCTTAGACTCTTGGTTATTGAAGTTGAAAGAGTTTTTTGCCTATTTGACCCATATGACTTTGAATAAGTAAACAATGCATTGTCTTAAAGATTGTAAATTGTACATATATGTATTGTGTGTCAGATTTCGATCTTATACACCTACATTGCAGCCTCTTTGTATTTGGCGACTTCTTGTTTAAGGAACTTGACCTCGTTATCCAGATCCTGGTTACGCAGATAAATGTCAGGTACTACTCCCACATCTTCTTCATGAAGCAGTCCCTTCTGTTGGAGCTCATACCTATCAACAAAGGGGAGGTAACTGTCATATAAATATTTATATATTTTTATATTTAAGTATATGGAAGTCTCAAAACACGATTCATATTTAAAATGAAATAATATAGAGTTTGAAATCAGAAGACAAATAATGGATCTATTATTGTCATTTTTTAATTTGATTTTTATTACAAACAATCAGAGGTTTGTTTGATTAATTGATGTTTAAATATGATTAAAATATGGCTTTAACTCATAAATTCCCTCTTCATGTCATATGAAAAGGCAGGGAATGACAGAATGTGACAGAATGTGATAGAATGAACATTATACAATATTAACATAATAATATTATGTTTCTTTATCCTGTACATGTTCATACCAGCAGTATAATTACTAATTTAATCAATTACCGAAATAATCTACAAAGTTGAAGACAATTTACATTTTGATAGAATCGAATGTTTTGTCTATCTTACCATTCTGTTTGGAAGCAATCAAGTGTCCGATTCATCCCCATTCGTACCAAAAAGTTACGAACATAGTCATCAACCACTTCTTCTCTTTTAGTAACAGAGAAACGAGGAACAGACTCCTTCTTGATCTGAGAAGCAAATTAAAAATTGACTTGTCATCTTAACATATTGGTTTATATGTATACATTACTTGTGACATATTCTAATGTAGCTTTTATAGCTTCAAAAATTGAAAGATTTCTCACAATAAAAGTTATCATGTCATATTAATATACAGAGAATTGGACTGTACTGAGAATTGGAACTTGCAATACTGAATAGACATGTAAAATTACAGTCTTTTTTAGTTGGGATGTTTATGAACCAATAATTTTCAATGTTTTACAGATTTTGTCCATATTTTACATTATGATTAAGTCTAAACCTATATAAAACAGTAACAATAACACAGTTTAAGCTTACCCCAGCTTGTTTGTCATCTTCCACATCCTGAATTGTTTGTACAGCTATGTCCAAATCTTCCTGGAGATCTGTAATAGAATGATTTTTTTTTAATTCAAACTTTTTTATTGAATGTGGTATAAAATTGACATTGTTTATGCAATGGATTCACATTTTGATAGAGTGAATTCTTCACATTGTCTTTATAGTTGATGTCTTTATCAAGTGTGACAGCATTTAAGTAAAAGTTCATTGACTTACCAGCTGCTAAAAAATCTTCATCTACAGGGACCTCTTCATATGTGTACTCCTCATCTGAGTCAATAGCAATTTTCTCCTCTGTGTCATGAGTTAAGGGGTTTATAAACATACAAAACTTACATCTATAGGTACATACACTGTAGAGCAGATTTACCAATACATACAGATGAATGAGATGATCGGTAAGTGTCGCAATTACCACTTTAATTGGACACAGTGTTCAATTATGGTAGTAATTGCGACACGTGTTAGTTCTCTCATCTCATCAGAACATCTTTGCAAGCAAGTGAAAACAACATGTACAAGACATGATGAGCACAATGTACATTAACATGTACATTATATGTACATATCTTATGTAAAATGTACACTATACACCATGACCCATCATACAACCGGCTCTGACTGACATGTATACATAATGTATACTGGAAATACTTGGATACAACTGATTTAGCAGTCTGTCAAGTGATTTTGACAATTCTACTCACCAGTTCAAACACTGTACCACCATCTGATTACAAATATTATTGACAACAGGTTTTCATTTTACTCATTTAAATTTAGATCTACATTAAGGCGTGATACTCGAGGATACAGTACTAAAACACATGTAAACAAAACATGTTTCATACAATGTACTTGGCATTTACAAGGGCTTGGCGGGAATCTTACTTACGTGATCATGCAGTAAATGTAAAATATGCATAGCAAGTTCACCAACATTTAGAGTGGTATAATTTTTCTTTCGTTAAAATACAAAAATAAAGTGTATAAAGGATACTTTCAAGATAGTATTTCTCCGTTTCCCCGTTCGCCGCCATCTTGTTACTAGTGTGATCGCTATGGAGATTAGTCTGGATCAGTCAGATGCTTGATCACTATACACGCTCGACTGTGTAGGCCTCGCCCAACTCGCGCTATGTACAAATCACAGCCAATGCTGAACTAGCTGGAATGGAATTAACTTGGATGAAAAACTCCATACTACTAGCTGTAAATTAAGATTTCCAATACAGTGTATGAAGTTTTCAGTGGAACCATAAAAAACAGGCTTTCTATATATTGTCTTTAAAAATAATTCTTGAAGTTTAGCTAAAACTGCTGACCGTGAAATAATTTTCAGAAATGAAAAAATTGTATGAAAGGTCAGATACACTTACATTTGCTATCCAAGAAAATGCAATGTATGAAAAAGAGTCGATTAAGTTATCCCGTCAAATTTCGAAAATTTGGTATCTATACAATATAATTTATTTTTATCTTCACTAACAAATTGCAATTTGTGATAGGGATGTAAGAGTTGTTTCCCTTGCTATAATTTGTCACCTTTGAGACGATAACTTCTGTGACGTCACGTCTTTTCTGAAATTCCTATTATAGGCCTACCTTTCCGTAACGGCGCCAGGCGACAAAACAAGGAAATGAATCTTCACTGATTATTTGTTTGGTATTGTGATCTCATGTTAGACCTTCGATATATATATATATATATTTTTTCTTATTATCATTCTTTTTAATAAATCACCTTTATTTTTAGTTTCGGCCGGAAAGGTAGATAGTCAACTAACGCGCGGTAATTAGGACGACGACGGGAAATATAAGACGACCCGCGTTATGAAAATTACTACATTTTTGATTTTATATGAATTGAATTGTTAAGATGTGATGATAAACGTTGCATTAACGGTAATATAATATATGTGACTCTTAAAATGCCAATCAGGCTCGTTTTATATTCACAATTCAAAAATTGAAAGTAGTTTCTGAAAGGTAGTTTGCATTCAAGTAAGTCAACGGCTGATAGCATAGTTATTATCAGGTAATTTTAAACACATGTTTTCCTATATATCTTCCAGTCACTATAATGCTGTTATATTAGTACCAAGTATATGCTAGCATGTATATGCATGTGTATAATGTATAAGACTGCTGTAGTATTATATAATTGGTATGAATATAATATTTACTTTAAGAAATCTATCTCTTCTTTCTTCAAAATAAACGTCTGTCCTTTCCAGAGAATGCGCGATCTGTTTCCTTTTTTGCTGTTCAAAAAGTTATTACGTTTTTATCAAAATATTTTATTTTGCGAGAAAAAAATAATAATGTTCATTAAGGAAATAGTACATGGCATTTATGAATATTTGCCATAAACTTGAAATTTAATGTTGCAAAATTATCATTTATTAAATATATTTTATTTTGCGGGAAAAAATGAAATATTACATGAAATTTGTGGATGTTATTCCTAAACAAATTCCATGATAAAAGTCGTTAAAGATAATGTTACAATATGCGATCATTAAATATTGCAACAACAGAAGAAAAATGGTGTAGCATGCCCTTTAATGATATATCAGGCGTGATAGCCATTGTCGAACAGCATGGCGCATCTCCTTTGATTCAGTCGGATATTTTGATATTCATATCTCTGATTTAGTGTAAACAATATAAACACATATTTTTATGTGACAAACAACAAGCCGATATCTATTTTTATGACAGAGAAGGGAAATAAAATCAGCACATCAAATAAGCTATGAAGATGATGCAGGTTTAATACCGATTTATTCTTAGAGATACATGTAAATGAAAATGAATTGTATCATCGGCGATTTCATTATTCAGCCATCGAATTCGACAATGATTTGATCAGTTTCATTTTGCAACGTCGAACCAACTACAGTCACTTGCACGGGTAAGGTGATTGCGGAGACATGAAGACATGAAGACACACCCTTGGTTGTGTATCTCCACAGACGTCAGGCCCAACTCTCACAGCTCCTTTCGACTCTAATCCGGGAATATTTACCTTGATTATGAAGTATACGTGTGTGGCATCGGAAGGCATTATCAGTAAACACACATACACACACATGCCTATGATATCTTTTGTAGTCACCATTGCTGCACCAGACCATTGTCTAATTTGTAGTAAATACGTTAGCTAGGATCTACATTGACAGGTACACTGTAATAGGGAGTAACGAGGCATCATGACAATTAAATAACAAATGGATCAAACAGAATTCAATACAGTTACGTGTTGTTTGGAATATTTGTGTCGATACATGGGCATCAGCATTTTTATAATTATTTATGTTAGGAAACAGAAAGTTTGAACAAAGTAGTACGTGCCCATTTGTATTCATTAACAAGAGACCGGGTAGCCTCGAGTCATCTGACACATTTTACAGACTCAATTGGGTTGCAATCCATATGCAAGCGTTGAAGATGTGTAGGAGTTTAAAACAAAAAAGTAATAACGACCTTCCTCTTTTTAAATCTTAACGGTCATATGACAAATTTTATTTTAAAGAAAGACAACTTTTTAAAAGAACTGATATGAAATTTAATGACACTCACTTGTTATTATGAGAAGTATGAAACTTCAGGTTTAAAAGACCCTGTTTTAAAAACTGGTGATTTTCTGTATTCCTGTACTTGAACATAACTTAGCTGATATAAAGTATCTACGCATCCGTCCTAACCTTAGATGTTAATGTTGACTCGTAGATTGTTGTGTTGGCATTTGTAAATTTTGGCAAAATATCCAAAAATAATTGAACATTTCAGTATGGCGAGTCCACAGGGTTCAGTCACCAAATAACCAGGCCATTATGTTTACTAGTAGCGCTGGTTTGACCGGATTCTACTTTACAAAGGCGTATATACATCGAGTCCTGTTTGACCTTGTCAGGAAAAAACGGCGGCTGATTATAACAAGCAAATATGGTATATATGGGACGTCCCAATTGATACCAATGTACATATTCATTGTTAAATGTCATGTAATAGTGGGAATAATGTTTCTTTAAGAAAAAAAAATGTTTAATTTAGGAGTGTAAGTGCATTTCCACAAATCTGCATGTTTTGCCCCAAATACAACAGTTAAACTTTTTTTCCCCAAAACTAGTCTTCGTTTCATGTTCAATGTTCCTAAAATATTTAATAGACGTATTTGAGGTGATTGAAATGCCTTTCTTTATGCTAACTAATATTTGCATCATATAATCTACAGTAGCATGGATATAGACACTGTTTAGTAACTAAGCTAAGTTCAAGTACCCCTACATTTGTCAATGATATATTCACTAGATGCGATCAATATGTTATTATGACCAGAGTGAAAGAATTAAAATGCTATGTAATTTTTAGTATCCAAATAAGAATTAAAAAGTTAATCCGAGCACTTGACAATAGTAGGCTATATAAGCCTATCCAGTATATGTGCTAATTTGCCTATTTGGAGTTCGTCCTAATACATATTGATTTAATATGCCAGTAAATCAGTATTGTTGATTTCATGTACAGATGAGTTCGTCAAATGAAACATCCATTGTTATTTTCCATAATGTCATGCATATTGTTATATCATAGGCTAAAGCATTCACATAAATGCTGACGACTTTCCAATTTGTGCGCGGGTTTAATATTCATATATGTCTATATATAGTCTAGTAGCAACCGCCACCAGATTGTTCGCCATAAAGCCAGACCGACCGATCTACGTTCAAGGTTACATATGTGTACAAGAAACCAGTACTACCAGAGTACATCAGTACTACCAGAGTACATAAGGTGTCCCAATTCACTGTATCGGTAGTCAGCTTAGTCCTAAGGTCAGGTTGACGTTACAAGAAGAAATGACGTCCAACACCGAGTTACGGGGGATTGTGTACAATGGGACTAATTGTTATTCTTCTGGAATGGAAAACAGTAGAAAAGTTGTACGAACTTTCACCAAACAAATTCTGCAATGTGTCGGTAAGATATCAATTTAATTGCTATATATTTATGAACTATATGGAACGCGAATTTAAGAAATTTTGATATCTACGATGGGAATTATTTTTGTTTTGAAAAAGTTCATTTACATAATGTTTGGAAAGTTTTACATGCACTTGCAGTGAATATGCAATTGCTTATACAACTGGACATGCATAATAAAACATTAAAATGTAGATTATTTTGTTTTTATTTATATATATTTTTTCTGTTAGAACTGTACATAAATCGTGCGTCAAAAATATTTGTAACTTGTAACGATATTGCAGTTTTTATTATGACGAATTGTTGCTGTAAAATTGTACATATATGTCTAGAATATTTATGTATTGCATAGAATCGGTTATATCAAAGAAAAAGTGTTGTCTTGATCCTTTATATTTTTATGAAATGAATATATCATTGTTAAGAAAATCTCTTGGAACAAGACCACAAGAGCTCAGGGACGATATGCATAGCGGAATTTGGGGCTGCCGATGGAGGCGTGTCACTTGAGCTAATGGTCACTTTGATTGGTAAGAGCACTTCTCATTGTGATAGATCATGAGTTACTTCCCCTTGTATCTGACGGAGTACTGATGTAGTAAAATGAAGGAAAGTAACTCCGATAAATCAGAATGTCTTTTTTCTTGTCTATTGCAACTGTTGTTATTATATTGTACATATCCATAAACATGCGTGTGGATATTTCAACGACGTCGGTTTGTTTGATGAATTATACAAATGTACATGGAACACAAACTAGAAGACGTCAAATTTGAACGGATTAGTTATAAAATTAGATTATAATATTGTCTTTTAGAATTGATAAGTGCCTCTATACTAAGATAATGCCACTTAACCTTATTTGTTCAAGCCCACAACATACTCAGTTTTGGAGCTGGCTTTATCCCTTCATCAGCTGCTGCAAAGCACAGTTCAAAAAAGCTACCTTCTTATAGCTGATGAATTAATATTTATATTAGATATGCTCTGATTTTCAATATTTTCGTTGGCTAATACATGGCCACGTGACGTTCAATATATAGTATATTGACTCGGTGTTTCCATTTTTAGAAATAAAGAGTTAATATTCCTTTGTGAACTTCATTCCTCAAACTCTGCATTCTTCAGGGTGCCGTTCTTTGACCAACGCTTTTTATATTATTCATATGCACATACGAGATTGTTCTTGGCATTTGTTGAAGAAACGAAATATTTGATATGAAAGTAAAGGACCTTTGATTCGGCCCATATACAAAATAATGTAGTGTTATATCGCCCATGTAGATTTTGAAATAACGACCTCGGTCCATATAGTGTTATATCACCCATGTACAATTGTAGATTTTAAAATAACGACCTCGGGCTAAGCCCTTGGTCATTCTTTAATTTACGCGGGCGACATACATGTAACATCATATGGACCTCAACAAAGATCCATAAATGAGATATATTTCATAATCGATAACAGGCCGAAAGACCTGTCAGAAAAAGTATATCATCATTTCCGCTTTCGTGTGATTCCATCATAAGACGAACTTGAGCTTTAAATAAATCTTTCAGGATTTCTTTTGTACATTTAGATCACATTAACAAATTCTTGGACGATCTAAGGGATATCATAATAGTTTACGAGGACCAGCTGTTCAATGACTTCAATGTTTTATTTAAAACAGTTCATGGTAAGTTTCTTTTTTATATGTTTTTGGCTCCCACAAGATCATACTACATGTATAATGATTTAATTCCAATTGTTTAATAATTTTGATATACTTAGTACTTTCGATTAACCAAACGTCGACTGTTTACAATGATCAAACTAGTTTTCGGTGGATCATACATAGAAGTTTAAGGAAGAAAACTGACAACATAAGTTGGTATGATTATTTTGTAATCTGAATAACCTACATTGATAAAATATCCCTGAAAGAATATTTCTTAGTATGTTCAGTACTATAAAAAAAAAGAGAACAACATCTACCAAGATGTATATTTTTTCACTTCAATTCTAATTCTACAACTAACCTGCTACCCCCCCCCCCATATTAGTGGTAAATTATTTTCGCCTTTTCTGTCAATACGTTTTCGTTAAATATAATATTGTAACGTATTTTCGAAAAAGATAGAGGGATTTTTTTTGAGATCGAAAAACAAGCCATTTCGTAATTCAGTTCAAAATAAATTTTGCTCTTAAATTTAATTGTGCAGAAACAATTTCTAGTATTTTTTATGTTACACGGAAATGAGATTACAAGGACTGGAATCTGTAATATAAGGAAACACCACACCATGTGGTACACAAAGAGAGTAGTATAAAATATGGTAGGAAATAAAATAAGCCATCAATAAAATGGTATACTCACAAATTTTTTCACAACCCATTGCTCATGAAATTAAGACTTAATCCCGATTTCTGGAAGCAAACTGACTTGATGAATAACAATCATATAAGTTACATAAGGAGAAAACAAGTTTTGACTTAATCAGCACTTTTGTTTCGGCATATCGAAGCATGTTCTGACATTAACTTTTAGGGATGTCTTTGCTGAGTCAGAAAACGCGCACCTGGGACTGGTATTCCTGAGAATTTCATGAGCTTCCATATCACAGAGCTTTGCTATCACTAAATGTTTATGATTATTATGAAATTAAGTATGTATTCTTATTTTATTTCCAGCCACCAACTCGAACATGACAAATAAATTGGGCGATAATGTACATGTCCTAGCTAGTGCGACATCTATGTACAGAAAATGTGTTCCTTTTGCTTCGGTGGATCTAGCATTCTCTTCAATGGCTAACCACTGGCTGAGTGAAAAGTAGGTATGATTATGTTACCTACATTAAAACGGTAAGTCATTCCATTCTACGGTTATGGTATTGAGTGTTCGTTAATAGGAAGGAGTCAGTGTAACCGAGAATAAAATAGTTGGTCAAGGGAAAGAAAGAGAAAGAAAGAAATAAAGAAGAAAGAAGAAAGAAACAAAGAAAGAAAGAAAGAAAAGAAACAAACAAACAAAGAAAGAAAGAAAAAGAGGGGACATTTGTATATATTTAGAAGGCTGACCCCAAGACCCCAAACTTGACAGCCTTCAAACTGTGCAGCCTTCAAATGTATGTTCTAGGGATAATAAAATGTTTTTGTTTAAAAATAAGTTTGGTATAAATAGGGGCTATAATACACATATTTAGGATTTCTTTGTTCATAAATGAAACATATGCTCAATCTACGAGACTCATCGCTCTTTACATCAACACATGTTCGAATAGTTGACTAGTGAAAAATTATTGCTTATTTGCTGCAAAATCTGTTATTTCCCTTAAAAATAATATCCTACTTTAGACTAAGACCTGCCTTATTATCTTTAGAACAACTGGACCTTGATACAATATATCTAGTTCAGTATAGTTTTTGCGGTTGTCGTTCATGAATCATTATACTTCTTCTAGTTTTTAAATGTCTCTGTAATTATCGAGGGGCTACTTTCAAGTCTTTGCAATATGATCTTATTTTAACTGCTTCAACTTTTTTAGTATTTTAGTTTTTTACAAAACATATCAAGTTATTTCTTTCTTGACCGACGTGTGTAGTGTAAAATGAGGCCAAATGCAGTCAAGATGATAGAACATATAAATATAATGCAAAATCTAAATAACAAAACGCAACAGTACAATACATTTGCGTTATATTACATCATTATCATGAACTATATGAATGATATTTTTTTCTAGACCTTGTGAAAACCGAGACGGTATTTTTCAAACAGACTGTAACAATGAAGATCTGAAAGCATTTCGTCATCAATGGAAGACCGACTGGAAGCAATTCTTGTCGTGTCGTGCAAAAGAACTTCGTCAAGGTATCGCATAACATCCATAATTAATATCAAAATGTATACTTACACCTTAGATATGACTGTTCTAGTCTTATGAGGTACAAAAAAAGCAAAATTTGCTCCACTGCAAAATAGTTTTGTAGTCTTTTAAAATGTCTTTTAGTACATTGTATTATGTACAAGATAAATAGCATGCGGGATCTTTTTACCGTATAGATAAATTAAGTCTATGGCTAGAATTGTTGTCAGTGTGGTAATGAATAAGTGTAGAACAATTAGGTAGACAGAGTGTGTCCTTGGTCTACGCCAGGTGTAGTTTTACAGTAGTTTTACGAGATAAAAAGGGAACAATTACCCCGACACACATTTAGTTGAGAAGATAAGTGCAGTAATATGGCCAAATTGTGAATTTAATCGTAATTTTAGCAGAAGATGCTAGCCCTTTAAAAATAACAAAGGCATCAATTTAGGTGTATTCAGACCGTAGTTTATTGTGCTTTACATAATCATAAAATAACAATACAATAAAATAGATGTTTTCATTTATAGAATAAACTTAAACTATGATCCTCCAATTTTACGAATTACTTAAGCTACAACAATTATCTAATGTATTTATTCTAAGTAAAATAAAGGGGGGAATTAAAGAGTGGTTGGTAAAATAGGAAAAAAAAGACTTTTGCCTTCTGTAACCTAGCTTGTAAATTTCGAAGTGCTGATGTTTTCTCATCAGATGGGACATAGTTCCATTATTTTCATGATTTGCCATTGATCAGTTAGAATAATTTAGTGTTGGTTTACTAATATAAGGCTTTTAATCCCATTGTTCAGTCAGAGTATTTATCACTCTGAAACTGGCCTTATATAACCGGAAACACATGTTAGCAATAACTTAATTAATATTCCTCATTATGATAAAACCATGGCACAGATAAAGTTAATGCCAGAAGAAATAGGGCAAAAGAAATCTTTTTGGCCTCTGGGACGTCAATTTTTTCAAAAACCTCATTATAGATCAATGCTAAGTAATGTTTCTGATTTTTTTCAATTAATTCATTCCTGATTGATGTATGAATGAAAAGAAACATTTGCGACATTAATAGAATTTAAAGAAATTTCATATCAATTTGACGTCATTGGGCGGCATTTTTCAAGATGGCCGTCAAAAATTTTCACAAAAAGTTCATTATAGATCAATGGCAGCAGTTCTTTTATTATTATTTTTCATTTTATTTTTTCATAATTGATGTGTGAATGATGTATGAAAAATAAGATATTTGCGACACTAATTTAAAAAGAAATTTAAGATTTAAACGTCATTATGTGCCATTTTCCAAGATGGCCACCACATTTTTTCCAAAAAAAAACCCTCATTGTAGATCTATAGTAAGCATAATTTCATCTTATTCATTCATAATTGATGTATGAATGAAAAATAAAACATTTGTCACACATTTTTTTTATCATTGCTTTGATTTGTGATCAGGGGGTTCAGAAAAATATTGATTCAAAGATTTGGAGGGGGATCTTCCTAGCCCATGGCCTAATGTAATTGTGAGCGTAACGTCACACTTTTCAGAGAAAACATCGGGAATTTTGTTAACAAAATAATAAAGTCACCATAGAAACCTATGCACAAGGGACGCAACACTTTTGTCATAATATCATAAGATATCTTATTATATTTTGTTATGCAATATATATATGTATATTGGATTAAAATTGTTCGATGAATGATAGAATGACAAGTTGGACTCCTTGCCATTCAAGATTGAAGTTGTTTGTATACAATAAAATTAATAAGTACAAATGTACTTATAGGCGGCTACTTGGCTGTGGTTTCCTTTGTCACTGATGACAATGGTCGATGTAACAATCACGTGGGGGAAAACTCTTACCAAGTCTTCACCAGTATCTGGGAGGAATTCCAGCAGTGTGGCAAAATCACGCAGGTAACAAAAACGTAACATCTTAGATATCTTAATATTGCTAGATAAGGACATTATTTGGTTCATTTTATTTAACTACTATTCAAACTTTTTGAACATTCGCACGTGTGATCATGATGATTTCAAGGTGATGTATAAGTCTTAAAAAGCAAACACACCAAGAGGCACGTAGCTCAACTTTTTAAATTATATTTGATCCATCCATGGAACCGCTAAACGGTTGACTTCCAAATCTGCTTATTTTTGGATGAATTAATAAACAAAATTAAGCTTTAAATATGCATTTGCCTTTATGTAGGATGTGGTGTGTATACAATTTTGTCGTTGCCAGCATGTATAGGTGTTTGGTTTTTTATAGGAAGAATTTCTCCACACTTCTTCGGTGACATATCACCCTACTAAAGCCGAACTCGTGCAACCATTCCAGGACGACA
Organism: Argopecten irradians; assembly: GCF_041381155.1. Taxonomy (NCBI): domain Eukaryota; kingdom Metazoa; phylum Mollusca; class Bivalvia; order Pectinida; family Pectinidae; genus Argopecten; species Argopecten irradians. Next base: position 39,720,285 of record NC_091137.1, on the reverse strand, counting down.
TTAAAGGATGCCTAACGCTTGTTTCCTGTACACAAAGAGATATTGAAATTTTTCCTGATCTACCCAACAATGCCGGTAAAGTTGTTTGTAAACACTGTACATTTTTATGTATACTTGACCAAAAGAGTCTTTCAGTCATTTTGTCATCAAGTAAAAATAAAGACTTTATTATTATTATATAAGTTTTATTTTTTCAAACTGTTCAATGAACATCACACTTATGTGTATTTTTCGCTATATCTGACATGAATGGTGATTTGTTTTCAAAATTTATAAATTGTGAACGTTTATTGTCCATATGGTGTTATCCGCTCAGCTTGATAGAATAGAGAATTACGGAGGCCAAATATCCAGTTCCATGTGACCTTGCATAAGCCAACGAGAATAATGAAAAATCGATGCATATTAATTTTTATATTGTAAGGCCATGTTTTCGCTAATTATGAAAAGAAAGGTGATCAAAAAACAATTTTTGACAGTTTAAACAAATATATGTTCTAATGTACCCTGCAGGTATAGAGGAAAAGGAAATGTTTATTGAGAAATCCATAAAGTGTATCAAACCTTGGCTGTACAACATCCTCCAGTCAGGACTATCTAAAGACCGAACTGAAGAGGACAAAGCGAAAATAATGCAGGATTATTTCCGGAAACTCCGTAATATCCTCGCTCAAAAGTCAGAGTTTTGTCCAGTACTATACAGGACTGCTTGTGTTGTAGCTAAACGCACATGAAAAAACTTAGATATTTTTATTGCTACTTGTAGAAGAGAAATTAACTTATTACGGTCTTTATTTGATAGTTAATGAAAAACGAGTGTCGATAAATCATTTCAAATAAATTCACCCTATACTGGCCATACATTTGCTATAAACAAACATAGAACGAAATTTATTTGAAGATATTTCAGAATATGTTTTTGCTTGATATTGAAAAGTGCTTTAAACTCATGTAACCAAACTTTCTTCCGCGTGCAAATTTTCGAACAATTCGTGATTAAAGTAAAATCTCGAAAGTTAATCTCTCCGTGAATAGATATTCTGACCTATCAGATTTATTTCCCCTTGTTTACTATAACTGGTAAATGAGGATGTTATTAGATATCTACCAAGTTGTTAATGAAAAGAATTCAAATTCATTTTCTACTCCGAAAAAAACTACTACATAAATAAAGTCATAAGTATATACTCGGTAATCGCAAAATGTAGTAGCCATGAAAAAAATGGTGTTCTGTACGTTTCTTTTTATCTGTTTAAATACAATAAGTCAATCTACATGTTTTTTCTTCGTTTATGTATCTCCCTCTAAATACAAACAAAGGTAATTTGTTTATTTGATCGAGAATTTTGATACCATTGTTAGAAATTCTTTTCTATTTGGAATGACAAAGTTACAGTTACAATATTGACTAGAGACTTGGTCGTTATTCAGACCGGATTACATACTTTTGGCTGCGCTTATAAATACTGTCGTTGTATTTACGAAGCGAAGACTAGTGTAGATTAGAAACAAGTTTGGCAGACAATCTAGTATTTCTGCTGCATAACGGAATACGACAACAAAGGTCCGGAGAGAAGTATTCGCATGCTTGATTTCTTGCATTTTTTCATAAGGATTCTCGACGGATTTTATTGCAATTTCCGTGAACTGCTAGACTAATAGTTTTACACCTGGCAATATTTATAGCATTTTCCCATGTTGGGTTTTTCTGAAACCGAACAAGACAATGTAAAAATATATGACTAACTAAACTAACTAAAGATCATTAAGCGTACGAATAATTATGCCAGTCGGGGTTATAAATGTGTAAATGTAGTATGCATTTGTTTTCTGACACTACAGTGTCTGGCGAAAGAAAAACCAGGCCCCAATATCATGAAACGGCCTTAAGTCTTAAAATGTCTTAAGTTTAGACTTAGCGTTAGCCAATCACAGATTTTTTTTTTTTTAAAGTCGCATCACTTTTTATTGGCTCAGCAAGACTGTTTCATGATCCCGGGGCACGGGTGCAGCATTTTCATTAGTTATATGAAGATAAATACCTAGTGCTTAATATATGTGTGCTACAACATCATGTTCAAAATGAAGAAAAAAAGTTTTATGTTTTTATACGTACCTAGGGTACATATCATGCCGGTTCAGATTTCACAAACGTTGTTTTAATTTGTAAAATGACAAAAAAATCAAACCAGCTACGTTTCACGGTGGGCAACGTTCACAATCTCTTTCTAAAATGCTTTTACACGTCCTACATAGACATACATTTTATTGAATATACCATCGTTTTTTCAAACTTACATATCACTTAAGTGATCTTGGTATCTGAAATTACAAAAGCAGTAGGTAACAAATGTCAGTTGATCCAGCTAGAAGTCATTGGTTGGACATCATTCGCCGGCCTAACTTATACAGAAAACCACATCCATTGTACATGTGATATCGTTTTGTTATGATCTAGATGGCGGTATAGCATTTTTTTATTTTCCTATACATGGGAACGTAAGTAAATATCTGTAGATCATTTATACGGATCCGTGCCATATCAAGTGCGAAACTAGTATTTTAAAGTTTATAGGCTAATGCATTTCTAATAAAGGTGCAATATCGTTATTTCCGACAGAAAGAGTGTATTTTACCTTTTCCAGATTATTTGGAGATATAGCTGATTTCAGTGAATGAAACAAAATCAACTATTAAAAATCATGTAAGATCCTGATTTATTACTTTTAAATCAAAATGGGTTGGGTTTTTTAATCATAACATAAGTACATTTTTTTGTTAAAAGCAGGCTATAAATAATTGTTTTCTCAAATACGTTTTCGTTATTCGCAACCAAACACAATACTGGGTAAATGTTTACGAAATTATTGACACAAATGGATTAATATGAATAACCATTATTAATACCCGGCATAGCAAAATACAACCATTTTTCCATATCAAAATGTTATCATTTCAAATAGAATTTTAAAAAGAAAAAAGAAAAAGGTAAATAACAAAAATATCAAACCTTATACAACATTTAAGGAAACTGAGTATAGAATTTCATTACATACAGTTTGGTTTGGTTTGTTTATTTTTACGTCCTATTAACAGCCAGGGTCATGTAAGGACGTGCCAGGTTTGTTGGTGGAGGAAAGCCGGAGTACCCGGAGAAAAACCACCGACCAACGGTCAGTACCTGGCAACTGCCCCACATGGGATTCGAACCCGCTTCCCAGAGGTGGAGGGCTTGTGGTAATATGTCGGGACATCTTAACCACTCGGCCACCGCGGCCCCTCATTACATACAGATTGCCTGAAACAAAGCAAAATTTGTTAGTAGTGAATGTAAATGCATAACTCTTTGTTTTATTTTTTGTCCAAGACATTAATATAGCTTATGTCAAGATTTGATAAATATTATATATATAATTTATCTTTGTTAAGGACTTGTATCATATTTTTTTTTATTTATTTCACACGTGGTGACACGACATTTTCATTTATTTATATTTGTGTATTATTTACAAGTGTTTTTCTACCTATGTATTTGTCTTAAATATTTACATCTTTTTTAATTTACTTGATGATATTGTAAACTATTTTGGGTTCCGGCGTTATATGTCTGTGCTAGTTAACTATAATTGCTAATAGCTGCTCCATCTTTGACAAAACAAAAGGAGGCCATGTGACCTGGTACTTATTGTCGGGGTCTTTTTATCAGTTTGCACTGCCATCCGGATTCAATACAACATGGCCAGTTATTCCAATTTACAAAACAAAATATCTTCACAATACCATAATGCATATACAACGTAGGTGAAGTTCGATGTGCCGTCCATTAGTGCCACATTTTGGTGATTATGACATCATAGAAATCTTGTCAAAATATGACGTCACAATCACAGGAAGTCCGGACTAATTTATGAAAAATTCGTACTTCACCCACGCCCAGTTTAAGTATTTTGAAATCGACGTATTTTAAAAGTATCGTGGACCAAAGAACTAAAAAAAATAAAAGATAAATAGAATCTAAGAATTGAAGTCGGTTATGGCGTTGTCTTCCATATGTATTATGCTTTAACGACGATGAATTAGTATAGGTTTGAGTTTATCATAAGTAATTAATCAAGGTGCAATAACTCATTTTGTTAACCTTATATTGTGGTTTCCTTATAATAAATATTTTCCAAAAACTAATTTGTTTTGTTGTTTTTCTCATTTGTGCATTGCTCATATAAATCACTACTTTTCACAAATTTGTGTTTTGGGATGCAGTCATATTTTTGAATTGAGATTTTTATGAAAAGAACACTCGACCATGTCATTGCGCACCTTATATGTTTGTTCCGAGTTTAATCAGAGAATATTCGCCGATAATTTCATATTATCAACTCCCAGTTAACTTCGCAAACTTCGCACCACACTGCAGCTCTCCAAATGTATATTTGAACACCGTATCCCGGCAACCATGCATTCCAAACGCAAAGTTGTAATCGGAAAGCATTAATAGAATGTAAAGCCGTGATGACTTTCCGAAGCATCTTGGTGCACCATAAGGTTAAACCAGCAAAATAAGAAACGGGGGAATGTACGTATGATATATAAATTGAAAACCGTTGATGAATTGAACCGTTTATGAGAACTCCAAAGAGACGTGGAAACTCAAGTAGATAGAAAATTCATGAGATCTGAGCTCAAACAATAGTCTCTTATCAACGAATCATCAATCACAGATAACGTTACACAAAAAACAATAATAATTTAGAATACCAACTTGAGAAACTTCAAACAAAAATGATAGAGAGGAGAACAATTTGGTAAAAGAAATCATCTGTACACGGCGTTGTAGAAAAATAGCACATACAAACCCATAAGATTGTGTTAAATAAACATTTTACATTGAGCACTCTGAGTCTATGATAATATAACTGCAATGTCAAGGTTTTGGAATCTTACACAGAACCTGTACAATACGTCATTTTCTACACTACTTTATCCATTTATCCATTTTGAATTAGGAGTTTTTAATGGGACTTACTATCCAGATTAAGATAAACACCAAATCCTCCGTCTGCCATATAAAGTGACAACAAACCCGAATAAAGATTTGCAGTCAAACCATTGGTATTTGATAATTCTTATCTTAAAGTTATATTTCCTGCAAATTTCACTGTAACGATATGTTGCTAAAACATTTGATATTTGAATATGGACATGTAACTTGATGATTTAGCTCCCAAACTATATGTCGGTCTATATTTTTTACTAAAGCGCCTTCAATCACCGCCATGTTCAGTACCTTCGGGTTTTGTCAGAGTTCCGAATCGTATCACATGACCGACGTCGACACGACCTGCACGTGGTGATCCAGGTGTTTACGTTTTTCTTCTGGCTAATATGAGCAAATCATGCTGGTATATGTCCAAAGAGCGAGTATTTGAAACATCTAATTCACACATTTCCACGATTCAATATGGTGTGTATCAGATATTGTAATGTGCGAGCATTATTTTCTTTGTAGATCCAGTCTGCTGAGGTCGACCACATGTTTTGTTTACGAAAAACTGTTGACATTTTCTCTTGGTTTCACAACTCTCGTGTTACTTCGAGATTGTCGCGACGATGTTCGGAAGAGTTCGGAATGATTCGGCATCTTTCGAGCCTATTTTTTACGTGTACACGTTAAACAGATTTTTCACTTTTATAATTAAAATTACTTCCAGTACTACAACTTTATAAAAAGTGGTAAAATTGGAAAGTTTAAACCTCGGACACACCATACAACTTTCAGTGATCGTCGAATCTTGACTTACCCATACAGGATTACATTGACGTCTTCAGTCTTCTGACACTAGTATATGGCCTTAGGTAGCTCTTCTCACCAGAATTTCACCAGACAAACATTCATAGAAAGACTTTTGACCTGTGTAGACATATGGTTATATTTAAATTTATGGTTAAAATGACACTAGTGTTCGATTTGAGGTGTTTCTTCCAATATTTGACAGAAACAAAGCAAAGTGCTAAAAGGATCAACGGCATACTTTCAAGTAAGGCAAGTATCCCTAACACACTGAGAAATGTACTGCCGTTGACTGGTTGTTCATTTTTACATATTGTGTATCATAGAATATATAGCCCTTTATATTCATCAATAAAACAAGACATTAGACAGAAGACAACAGCATATGTTTCCGTCTCGAGTATTCTATTCATAAAACAATTGTACATATCATTTTAATAATATATTGTAAGATGTAAATAAAAAAAAAATGGGCAGCGGATAATGCCTATCTTAGTCCTCTTCCGTGGCACTGCTGTTTAAAAAGAAAACACTGTGTATCATATAACAATATTAAGATGCGTTCTGTCTAAAACGAACATGTTTGCAAAGAATCCAAGAAACCCCTGGTTATAATGTTATTATATTCATTTACAGAGGTTCGTTATAACCGTGTTCAGCTGCATGTTTAATTAGTAAAAAAATAAGTAAATAATACAATAACTTACAATTAAGCAGTAAACATTAAACGCGTTTAGCTACAATACAAACAGTTCTGTACAATATTGGACTAAACTCTGACTTCTGATCAAGAATATTACGGAGTTTCCAGAAATACTCCTCCACTATTCTCCCTTTGTCCTCCTCGGTTCGATCTGTAGACAGTCCTGAGTGGAGGATATTGTACAGCCAAGGTCTGATGCACTTCATTGATTGCTCTATAAACTTCTTCTTCTCTTCTATACCTGCAAGAACCAACTTGATCCGATAGTTATATAGCAAATGCTAGAAGGTTCATTCCAATAAGGTCTTATAATACACGCGTAGCCTGGTGTCTATTTTTTATTGTCAGTATCATCAAGACAAGAACAAAAAGAAACCATATTCATTGTCTGGAAAACAACAAATGGTGTTTGACAATTGAAAATGAGTACATGTATATGCATTTCAAAATACATTAAGAGTATGAGTTTATCATTACTCAGTTACTTGCAAGATGTTAGAACGAAGATATGAACCCAACCTATATAATTTCAGACCATCTAAAGATAATTTTCTTATCTGTCCTTAGTTTCTATAGAGTTATTTGCCCTTGTGGGTAGGTATTGATTGTTACGTCATATGTTTGCGGGCGTGACGTCATAATTTTCAGTGAAAACTACGTAAATTGCGCTCACAAAATAATTACGTCACAATAGATACCTACCCCCAGGGGATCTAACTCTGTATTATACAAAGACGGAATTGCAGCTATCAATAAGAACATCATTGATATTGAAACCAAGGTGCACTAGGTACATGCACGTGTCAATCAAACGTGTCCCGAGTGTACGTTAGCTCATGCTTTACGTCATCGTGTTAGTTGCGAAAGATTGGATGAGAGAGTTTCACGGACTTCCATTATACCATCAGGGCGAACGAATGGAATAATGTACATATGTAGCTACTCCTAGTAAGTCCATCCTCGATATTCATGGGTTTATTATCACTGTCATAATATCCACCCCTGGAGGCTCCGTTTGCAACATTAGATGTACATCTAAAGCTTCGAATAACATTAGGTTGTGGTTTACGTACAACTTTGAACTTGGACGTCGCTTTCTACATAATCTTTACAGGAAGACTCTATAGGCCTATGATTGGTCAGCTTTTTTTTCTTGAATTGCCAGCTTTACTATAATATGGTCCATGGGTGATATTACGACATTAATAGTAATAAGTATATAACACGTGCTGCATGTTTTCGCGTCTTCTATTTGTATAATAATGGTTTCAGTTAATGTGCTACATTCGTGTTGTATGGGCGGAAGGTTTTATTTGGATTAATTTGAACATTAAAAAAAATCTCAAGCGCAATATTGTATATCAAGACCTGGGTTATTCTATGTCTTTGGTAATAACCTCACCTGCATTACTAGATAGGCCAGGTGATAGTTCCACTCTTTCCGAGTATGATTAACCAGATGAAGATTGGTTTGCATATTGTCGTGGAATGGTTCTAAAAGCTCCGTCTCACTTGGTGTATATGTCGAACTGGTTGTCTGAAGGAATTCCTCCTAAAATAACAAAGAAGAGCGTAATAAAATATCAAATATACATAATCACTTATCATTTTAGTTATCATTGGTATTTAGCCTTTGTACTTTTAGAGGTTGTTCATGAGAAAATACGTAGTATCACATTATGTGTGACACAATGTTAAAGGTACTTTGTTTTTTAACTTTCTCATGCTGCCTCATGCTGTTGCACATCTTTTCGGAACCTACGAGAGCGAGATAATATTTCCAACATGTTATATCAAGACAGACACTTTTCTTCAATAGCAAATTTTGTTTATTCAATAATTCTTTAATTACTACACCTTTACACTAGAAGTGATTCTTTAACTTCTACAGGACATTTTCAAAGAGCTCTGAATGCTAGTATTTCAAAAATAGAATTACAATATATATTTTCCTCATTTCCTTTTTTCCTTTATTCACCTGAGTGATTTTGCTACTCTGCTCGAACTCCTTCCAGATACTGGTGAAGAATTGGAAAGAGTTCTCCCCCACATGGTCGTTTAATCGTCCCTCCGCATCTGTGACAAAGGAAACTACAACCAGGTAGCCCCCTGTATAACATAATAGATATATGGTAGCCACGAAACCCAACTGATGAATCAGTCATTTAACTTATATCTTATAGGCAGATGATTGTTTTCAATTTCAAGTTACGGAGTTTTGAGTTGGCAATACTATTTGCACTATGGCATCACTGACGCCTTCTAATGGGTAGAAACAGCTGTTGTATATGTTTTTCAATGGTTCTTTATATTTATTTATACATAAATATGTATTGATTTATGTAATGTGTAAGATTTATCTATAAGAGATATAAATGTATATGTAATAACTGATTTATGGTATTGTTTAAGTAGTTGACTCATACTGTACAAGTAAAAATTATCCGCCTCATACACATATCAAAATCAAAATAATTTGAAATGTTAAAAAGAGAAGGACGCTGAACATGGGTCGATCATGCGTGTTATTCAATAACATTCAATAGAAAAACATGACGTAGTCACGGTACTGTAAATAATAATGATATGCAAAGAAATCAAACATGTCATGGTTTTATATCACGGCTTTAACAAGAACATCTACACCACAAGAATGCTACAGATTGGGGAAATTGTAAATTACCTAGCCTGAGTTCCTGAGCTCGACACATTAGAAACTGTTTCCAGTCCTTTTTCCACTGTTGTCGATACGCCTCCAGTTCCTCGGTGTCACAGTCAGACTGAAATATCCCTGCTCGGATGTGGCAGGGCCTGGGTATAAAACATACAGGATATTGAAAGAGTGTTCATCTCATGAAAGTTTTGTTATATAAACGAGTCTTCAAAAGCAACAAAAATATTCAAAACATACACAGTAACATTCACACACATATTTATAGTCAAACTTTTTTTCAAAGTTCTAATTTTCCAAAGTCATTATTCAAAGTTATCTTTCATTCATAATGGAGAATAATAAACACATACACTAAAAAGGAGATTGGGGATTAAGTAAGGTAGGAGTTGGAGGGAGGTAGGGGAGATAAATCTGTCGTATGTTAATACTAAAAATTGACCCGAGTTCTATGCAGAGAAATATAAATGTCTTGTTCATGAAAACAAATTAGGTTGAATAACTAAAATAAATATACACAATGTACTTATATCAAAAGTTCAACAACATTGCAGTTATCAAAGTGTGATGACATAAAATTCGATCTTGTGATATAACAATAGTGACACATGTAAAACTAGTAAATGAATACTTGATATTAGATAAAAAATAAATAAAGGTTTTAGTAAAGAATCATTGTCTTACATTTCACTCAGCCACTGGTTTGACATTGAGGAGAACGCTAGATCGACAAAGCCGGTCGGTAGGCACTTTTTGTACATAGATGTAGCACTAGCTAGCACATGGACATTCTCCTTACTTTGAAATTCAGATGGGAAGTTTGAGCTTTCAGCTGAAATGAAACACATAGATCTTCAAGATGACTGCTGCATTGTATTAAATATCAAAAAGACAAAAAAAAACATTATTGTCATGGAATAATGGTCTGGATGCTTGAAAAATGTTTCATTAAAGATGCTTCACTGCTGACAAATTGTATTTTTTTCATTATCAAAAACAGGGGCAGATGATTTAATATTTTTCTTCAGTTACAAAAGTTACTTATCTTTACACCATTATCACCATTGAAAAGTTTGAGCTTCTAATTTTACTTCAAGTTAAAAATATGAAAAATAATTAATTGCATCCCGAAAAAATTCCATGGAACTATATTCTATATGAAATGAAGTACTGAATGGTCATGCATCAAAGGCGAAATGAATTATTTTATATTATTTTTTTTTCGTGTTTAATAAGGCATATATATACTGGATTAAACACCAATAATTGTTCAAATGATGAATATCATTTATGGTCTGTCGGCGGTGGAGGATCTTTGAATTTGTTGCCTCTTTTTTATTTTTGAACGCATTGCCTTCAAAATCAACTAAAATATTTAGTGTCGAGGGATTACAGAACATGAATATCGGAAAGACATGTGAATTTAATTTAATTAGAACTTTTTCGTAAATGTTCAACAAAAAATCTTACAATTTTAGCATGCAAGTAAAATAATGACTCGGACAAAATTGACTTACTATGAACGGTCCTAAATAGAACGTTGTAATCGTTGAGTAACTGGTCTTCGTATACGAGTAGGACTTCTGTGTGGTCGTCGACTAACTTGGTTATATGATCTGCAGGAGAAACAAAACAAGTTTGAATGTGCTGCACTATTTCTTCTAAGCATATTACCGAGTTATCTCCCTTGTGGATAAGTATCACTTGGGACATCATTACCTCGTGAGCAAAACATACGTCTTTTTCATTAAAAAAACAGGATGTAACATTACCTACCCACAAAGACAAAGCCTTGTAATACAGTAAGCAAATGCAGAATATACGAAAAATCCGCGGTTATAGACTGATAATGATAATACTGGAAAGTATCGTTATTGAGTCCATGTCACTTCAAACAGTAAATATTTAAATATTAAATGATTTGCTGGAACTGTTCAATGTTCGATCAAACCTACCTATTAAGGTATCCATCAGTTCTAGTGACACGCCTCCGTCGGCCGATCCAAACTCGGCTATACATACCGTGCTTCTGATTCTGTCTTCTTCTAATAGGAATTCTTCAATACAAACGTAGAGAATGATAGCATGGCGCCTTAGAATGTTGAAAAACAACAACATCACCTATTGTTATTTTAGCGTCTGTCAGGAAAAACATTTCTGATTCATTAATTTACAATTATGTTATGCAATGCCCGGTATGTCGGGTTGCATACTGCAGTGATATGGCACTATAAAACAGGAACATACTGCAGGCTCCCAAAACACACGTACTTCACACACATAACACACCGCATACACGGTCTTCCCTGGTCGTTAATAGGACATTGATCTAATCTATCAACCAACCAATGTCAATATATCATGTAATCACCTCGATATTTTTCCTCACCTACACATTCGAGTACTTGTTTGATGAATGTCCGAACTACTTTTCTGCTGTTCTCCATTCCCGCGGAGTAAGTCTCGCTTCCATTATGCACTACTCCACGGGGCTCTGGCTTGGAGGTCATAACAATGTCTTAGATTCAGGATTGAAGATACTGTAAAAGTACACATTTTGGTTGTAATCCGTTTTTGTTACGAAATCAGTATTTAAAAAAAAAAATTTTTTTTTAATTTGTCTATTGCATGCTATGCGTAAATGTATTTCCAGTATCTCGTACCTGGTTAATACTACAAAATGCCTATGTATGAGATTCAAGCATTTTTTATAATTTTAACTTGTTCTCAAATATAAACCAATTAGACATCGTTTAATTGTTCATGTTAACATTATGTTTTCAAATATGTTCTATATCAAATACACAGAATAACACGTGTGTTATACATATTTAACATACTTATTTAAATACAGTGTACCAAAACTTTGCTAGAAAAAACAACACATAATATTTTCAAAGAAATATTTTTGTCAATATCCCAAACTTATTCTGTAGATATGTAACTGAAAATCAAATCATATAAAACGAGGAATATCAAAGATACCGAAATAAGTCAATTATGAATATTCAAATAAAGATACGCAAAGAAAGCAAAATAACAATACATTACTAAATATAGCATGAAATAACAAACCTTCATGTATCTGTGATGATAAATACCCAATACACATCATAGTAGAAATTCCGTGTAATAATGTTTTGTACTTTTACACAGATGGCCTTTTAAAAGACAGAAGAGTTATAATGCTCAACAGTGCGAAATCATTAGATTAACACAGAGAGAAATTGGCGGATCAATGGTATTTGAAATGTGATGTTATTCATTTATCTTTCCACATGATATTGTTGTGTTTATAAACGTTTATATAAAGGAAGACAGTGATTTGCAACTATAAACATGAACTGAGTGACGATAATTTAAAACATTATTTAACATATTCAGTTTTGATTCCCCCTCTCTTTTTTAGAAGGATGCTTATAATGGTGTTGTCTATGGCGTCAAATACTGAGTTGTCTTCTTCAATAATGTGCAAAATAATTGAATAAAGATGATGTTTGTTTCCAAAAAAAGTGTAAAATTCTAATCACATTTACATTAAATTAAACAATGGTGTTTTTATACAGTAACTCTGTATAGGTTTGGGGAAAACCATCCCTTAGCCTTGAAAAAGCCAGCAGTGTCGACAAAGGATCTGGTGGAACAAAAGTATAGATACTGCACATTGATTAGTTTCCTTTATTTGAAGAAGTTATGGTGAGCTACAGACCTCCCTGGTAAGCCTCAATCATTCAAACAAATGTCGATTTCGTGAACAATGAGGCTTACCTTCCTGGTAAGCCTCAATCATTCAAACAAATGTCGATTTCGTGAACAATGAGGCTTACCTTCCTGGTAAGCCTCAATCATTCAAACAAATGTCGATTTCGTAAACCTCAATCATTCAAACAAATGTCGATTTCGTGAACAATGAGGCTTACCTTCCTGGTAAGCCTCAATCATTCAAACAAATGTCGATTTCAATGAACGAAGAAAACCCAAATACCTGTATTATTTCTTCCCAACCAATTTTGCGGACGAAAGGTGTGATTTTGTATATCTATCTGGTTGCAACGCAAAGGCTTTGTTTTACCATTAATTCCATAATGTGTGTGCATTGTATTCCATAATGTGTGTGCATTGTATATACATATATAATTCATATTATATATTTGATATATTTGTATATTTATCTGAGATACAAACTTTAGAAATCTACTGAGATATTTGTGAAACAAGACGCATGTATATTGACAAAAACATTTTTAACACATGTGCCAAACGGAGTATATATTAAAATATACCGTATATCCCAGATATACACTGAAATCAGTGGGCCCAGATGATGTGCTCATTATAAGCAGGGTTTTACATAATGAGGTTTTACCATTTGTCGAATACAACTTTTATTAAATAAAAGAAATTAACTAAACGAAATTATTTCATAGATTCTGAAATTACACACATTCGATCAATACATTTAAATGACTAAATATTTAGATAAGAAATTAAGATAAAGTAAATAAAACATATAATAAACACTTTTGTAACAGTCGCTTATACGGAGCTGCTCTTTTCAATATATTATTGACTGGATGACAATGTTGATGTGACATTTCTTCACAATAAAACATCACCTATGGACACGTAAACACATAGTCAACACAGAAGTGCATGAAGTTTAACTTTGTATTTCATACCTGATACATTCATTTTTGTACATATGGTTTCTTCTTTATATCCAACGATAATAATAATAAAATTCCTATGTTTGTAAATCATCATCTACTAAATCGATTTTTTTGTTGAGAATAGTGGCCTCTTCAAAAAGTTTCCTTGAAAGAGATAAAGGTAATATATACTACAATGTATGAATATACGTCGAACACAGTTGAATTTCAAGTACTTGTTTTATTTGTTTACTCATGTAACTATAAGAAAGTATTCCATATACATATGTATATTTGGAAAATTGGTTTAAGATCATTTACATTGTCCATACCTTTTTATTAGTCGTTTCATCTCTCATGGAATTGCTGCTTTAGATTTAAACTGTACACCGAAAAATGAAGTTATAATGGTATGAGTTGTATCTTCTTAGTTTATCGATTTACACATTATGAAAACATCTTCTGAGATATGAATTATGCATTGAATTATTCATAGGCAACTCAATGTAGTTAATATATGTACTGTATGTACAACGAAAAGAAAATGTTCTTTCTACAGCATCCCGTATATACCAATATTTGACATTATTGTTTCCGGTTGTCCGGATTATTTAACGGATTAACAAAATTCAATCTGGGTTATTTTAAAGAGATCGCAAGCGGTCAGTCAGTCAATGGAGAAATTGAATAATTACAAGCGCGCTTTTAATGCCAGAAAATAATATATTTTCCAAACCAGCTTACATTTCATCAGCGTTAGAGACTTAACAAAAAGTATTGCCATTTAAAATATCTGCAAGATTAGAAATGTCTCAAGATATAAAGGAATATCTATTTAATTCCCCCCCCCCCCCCCAAAAAAAAAATCAAAAAAAAAATCCTCCATTTAGTGATATCGATCTCAGATGTTGTGCACTATCCCACCCAGCATGACAGACTATTAGCTGACGTATGTACAAATGTACCTACAAACAAGTTTACGGCGGTCATGTACACGTACTTAACAATGATAAATATCAGATTGTTCTTTGCTTGAAGCTTTTCATACATTAGAAAAAATTCAAATGGCCTTCTGTTATATCTGTTATCGTGACGACCATTTTTGTTTATACCACATATTACTATAGAATCGGTGGGTATAAAATACGTGTTACTTGTCAAACCGATGAGAAATATTCAATAATGCATGCCTGTATAAAGGATTTAAGGGTTACCTTCAAATGGTCGTAGTGACTATTACAAGTTTATTATTAGTTTAACTACATGGTATTGTGCTGCGTTGAGTATCACTAGTACAAAAACAAACTTTACCGATAACCACCTTTCAAAAAGGGGATACCTTGAAGCCCACTGTCTTTACCCTACTTGGCACTACGCATTCACAGATGTAAAAAATAAATGAAAAACGTCAAACAATTGTACTATTACTATCATTGAAATAAAAGTTTAGCAATGCAACAGTCATATAAATAATTACGAATATGGTGATTACAAAACCAGCACATTGTTTTTCTAAGTAATCGTTCAAAGTTGTGTCTATAGTTTCTTATTTCATCACAAAACTATGGTGTATATTTAAAACATGCTTATTTGATATGTATGCTTTTTATGTAGTTAATTAGCTTGACTACAGTAAACTTCTTTGTAAGCACGCAACATAAAGTAAAGGACGTGTTCAAAAAGAACCTCACAAACTTCTGAGGACCCTTTCTCGATAAAGGGAAGGGAAATAGTGCAATGAACCTCTTTATCGTTTTGATTACAAAGATATCAAAGACAGCTGGAATCGCTTCTTGTTTGAAACTAGCTTCAATATTTTAGCTCAATAGACGTTCTGACAGAAAATAGTGCCGGCCGAAAGGCATAGTAGGCCGGGTACGTAAATTGGTTCTAGTTTTAAACTTACAATTGTAAAGGTTTTTTGCAAAACCGGATTTTCACAGAATTCTTTTCAAAGTGTTAAGCCGTAAATACAACCTAGTAGAAAGCAGCACGTTTAATGGCATCGGTATAGGTCGATGCTTGGAAATACAGAGCTAATGCTGTTTGTTACTCAATATGCGACGTTAGATAAAACTTCTTGTTTTTTGTACATGTATCTAGTAAAATGTTAAGATCAAACATTATGTCCAATCTCTGAGATTTCACTGTGGCGAGCTTTACACATCTATAGGTAAATATGCATATCATGGGTTCAGCAACATCTGGATTTATTATACGACTTGCTGCAATATCACCAATATGTAAACTATCTATTAGATAGATCTCGCACACATGAATACGAAATAGAATATGATTATCAAATTTTAATTATCTATAAGCAAATGATCCTGTTACCAGTTTTGATATAATCACAGTACATATCATAGATGTTACTAATATTACAAATATAAAACGAGTTAATGAAAGTTGTCGATACATAAAACTTACTTCATGTACTATGTACTATCGTTAACATAAAGTGTCACTAAATGTAGGTAAAGATGTCTCGACATATTACCACAAGCCCTCCATCTCTGGTCGCGAATTCGAATCCCAGTTGGGGCAGTTGCCAGGTATTGACCGCTGGTCGGTGGTTTTTCTTCGGATACTTCGTCTTTCCTGCACCAACAAACCTAGCACGTCCTTACATGACCGTGCCAAGCTTTAATAGGACGTTACATAGATAAACCCAGGCCAAGTATGTATAAGAGGTCTAGGGGAGCGAACTATACCTACATGTATGGTCATTGCGATAAGATGTCTATGATCAATCATATTTGGTACATTCGTCAGCAAAAGTTGATCTTGTCTAATCGTGAACCACTTTGTCAACGTTTCCAATCATCGACCAATACAGATTAAACGTGCTGCATCAGTACTAATAAAAACTGTGTAAAAAGTTACCGAGACGTTTGTTAATAACTACAAGTTGTCATTTGCCAATTTTATAAACACTACATCACTGCAGTCAAATGACATCGAACATATATCGATAGCTTTTAATACTACAGCAAAACAAACCTTAAGGGCTATTGGACTTGACTATGTCAGGTGTATACGGGTATATGCAGAATATCTGAAAGACGATTTTTAACTTAAGAATTCAAATTATTAGTACACCATATGTCTAAAATCAAGTAAAGAACACAATGGTGTTGTCAAAAAATAAATATATATTCCAATTTAATATTTAACTTAATTTAAATCAAATTCCAGCAGTTTACGAAATTCTAAGACACCATTATATGTTATGGTCTAAAATATCAATAATTATCCTATCATATCTTCAAACTATGCGTATTTACTTTTCGAATTTAATGATAACACCATATGCTAAAATAACAGACCTAAACTTGAGCCGGATATCTGTCAAAAATGGCTTCACAAGGCAGACATGTTGTTTCCATAAGAATAGTTCGTATGAGGCCATTTAGGGTAAATTGCGTGAAGAAATTATAACAAATAACAATATTCCTACTTTCTGAACTAGTAACGATGATAGTATTCATATATTTATTGGGTTGATATATTGTAAAGCACGAAAATACCGCTCCCAACATTTTCAACACACAATCATAACCTGTGGTACACCCTTGGAAATGTCAACAACGCACCTGTCACAATTCTGTCATTTTGACGACGAGCTTAACATTTTCTGCTGAATGTTGGGAAATATGGCTTGCGATTGTTTGCTTAATCTATGCATGACAAGCATATACTTATAAGTCAATGTCATGTTACATCATGTCTCGCCATTTAAATCCGTTAGACCGAAAAAATACAATTTGTAAAAAATTTAAAACCGAAAGTACGTAAACCGGAAATGGTTGCCCAATATGTCATCGCAAAAATAAGATTATGTTTTATCGGTAAACTCATATCGGGTTGACATTTGATGCTAAAATAATGTTAAGTATAAATAAATAAAACATGGCAAATAAACATAGTGCTGTGATTAGATGTTTCACTGGATATTTCCCTTCGAAGACTTTGCCGTGGCTTAGTATTTTTAATGACATAAACGGCAAAATGGCGAGAAGAAAGTGAAAGTTATAAGCATGCCGACGACAGAAACGTAATCGTGGATGCCGGCATTTGTTGATTGCAAGCTATTTGCGTTATTTGTTACCGGGAAAACGTCATCCTTTGATTTGGCGAAGGATTTGTTCGAGATTGGCATAGTTTCTGTTGTAATAGGTTTTTATTCCAGCCACGTGTTCCGTCCCACATTGCTTGTGTGTACGGCAAATGTGTCCAAAAATCAAACTAACGTGTAGCTTGCACAGGCGAAAAAGTAAACAAAACTCGGTAAATACATGTAACCACAATAACACTGAACATGTATGGAAGGGTTTTTGTTTACAAATATGCATTATTATGATGAATTTCAAACAGTTCTTAACACCGACAAAAGTTAGAATTTTGTTGTTACAAAGTTATTTTTTTCATAAATGTCGAGTTTCAACGTTTATGTATGTATTTTAAACAAAGTGAGGAAAATGTTAGAACATTCCGTGCAGTTAATAGCTTGTTTGACAAAATACGTTTCACAACCTCCAAAATGGCGATAGTGTTGTCCAATAGCCCTTAATTATGAAATAGTTCAGGTATCAAGTAAAACCATATTAGAATTATCATAAGTTCGGGCGCTTCACGCTGATATGAGAGCTCCCAGGTCGGTATGGTTAAGTGAAGGTCGTCCAAGAGGTTTTCAATTTAAATCGTATTCGAATTACAGTGTAAACTTTGTGGTAAAACAAGCAGCGATATTTATACTTAACTCATGATAAATTAATGGATGGCGTGGTAATGCGATAAATGTAATGTCTTATGTGCAGTTTTCAATTTATGTATTGATGAACAATGTTATTTTTACTTGTGATCGTTCGAATATGCTTGTCTGATGAAGAATGGGAAATAATGATGATTAATGCGGCAGTGAATATAAAATATATGTTATGCGAGATGGAGAGCCCGTTATAACCCAAATATTGTAAAATTATAAATAAGTCATATGACTTAGTCAAAGTTCAAACGAGAAACAAATATATGTAAACAATTGATATGAAATGGATATTTAGTATAGAAGTAAGGCTCCGATAATATTGTATTACAATGCATGTACAATCTATTTACGTTTTGTGAAACTAATATTATGTAAAAATGTCGATAACGGTAAACTCTTAATCAGGAGGAAATAAAGATTGTCTGTCTGTCTGTCTGTCTGTCTAATAACACGTATGTGAAAGTAAATAAAATCATTTGAAATCGAAATCCATCACCTTTGCATTGGTAATGAACACCTTCACGTTGAAATACATTGTTTTGTATAAATGACCTCTTTCGCGAACAATGGAAATTTGCCCACGAACCAAATTTATTAAAATTAAATGTTATATGTAGCAGATTTTTTTTTCGTTCTAAGTTGTATTAATTTTACTGCATATATTACTTCCTAGCAGTTTAAGATTTTGATTGTTCAGAACATTTTGTGATCAATCAACTGAAGTTTGGTTTTGAGTTTTGGATTTCCTTAGAATTTTCATTAATTCCATAAAGGTTAACTAAGAATTGTTTTTCAGTTTAAAAACTAATAGCATCTTTTATGATTAATGAAACAGTCAAAAGTGTTTGTGGTTCGCAGTTTTATTTTTCATAATTAGCTTTGGGTATCGTAAACACATCATACTATCAATCAAAATGGCTTTAGATTTATCATTTGAGGTGTTAAATTTTCATTTTATAAGAAGTTTGGTTATTACAACATGAATTATACATGTCAGGGGAGCAAAATGAATTAATTTATATGTGAGACAAAGCTAAGTAACATAAAGTATATGCATACACTGTATCTAAATGATTTTCAGTTTGATCAGACACTCTCATTTTCTGTTTGACTGTTTCTCCATTATCTCTGTACGATTAATGCCATATCCGCCAATTAACATTTTAGAGATATTTTTAGGATATTTTTTAGGATTACTTCAAAATTACTTACAAAATTCATGTAAGTTTAAAGCCAAAGTCAGTTTATATAGTATGGAATAAAACGGTTTCATCGCCACACGCTCTTTACCGCAAGGATATACACCATGTACATTTGTACTGTGATCGAAGCCTTTCTTTTGTGTCTAATACTCAGCAAAGCTATTTCATTTTCTAATCATCAAATAATACTAACATGGAATTCAAATATGATTATTGACAATAAAGATATAATCAAGTTTTGATGATATACTTATAGATAACATGCATTTTCATTATCAAAGCTGCTACATCCAGTTCGTTATTTTGCATGATTAAAGAAGTGGCATGAATGTATCTGAATTTGAAATAATACAAAAAGAGTTTCCCGACCAAATTAAACTTTAAATCTAAAACATTATAATATGTAAAAGTGATGAGATTTAGATTTTTGTTAGCATGAATCAACATAAATGTTAATCTCTCAGAAGTGTTAGCCCTGCAAATAATGGAACTACTGTAGGTTTGTTAACCTGGTAACTCTTCCCTCTCATACCACACAGTTACAGAATCGTATTTCACTGTAAATATGCTCTAAAATTACAAAATAAAACATTAGAACAGGACATATAAGTAAAGCTACTTCAAATGCAAAACAGCTTATTATGGTCTTAAACACCTAAATGTTTTTGTAATTTTGAATATGTAAAACTTCATTTTTCTTCAAAGTATCACTAAATAAACCAATTTGAAATCATATGA
Source organism: Argopecten irradians (assembly GCF_041381155.1). Taxonomy (NCBI): domain Eukaryota; kingdom Metazoa; phylum Mollusca; class Bivalvia; order Pectinida; family Pectinidae; genus Argopecten; species Argopecten irradians. The sequence goes on along the minus strand of NC_091137.1, from coordinate 39,699,766 downwards.
AGCATTAAATGAGTATTTGATTACATATTAATGTTGACACCGTTTGATTCGTAATTAATGATCCAAAATAAGCATTTTCATATCTTTATGTATCATTACTAAAAATAGACCTTGCAATATTATAACTTTGAAACGACAAATTTACCGGTCCGCAATTCTTCTGAAATTTTCACAATATTTATTTCAAGTAATGAGCCAACCTTGTAGAAAATATTTTTGGTGCACTCAAACTATAAGTGGGTGAATCACCATTATTAATAAATGACATGGTCGAAAATAACACCCAAAATTTCAACATTTTCTGTCTTAAAAATGTAGCCAAAATTCTATTTGTTACATTTTGCCTAAATATTTGTGATCATAATATGTAATTATTTTTACTCTTTAGAAAATAATACAGTTTGATGACATAAAACATTATTTTGATCCTTTTTTGGATCAAAAAGAGAACCCTGGCATACACCTCTACTGGGAAACTTTAATTTGGCCATAGCACATGCCCCTGGGACCTTTTGAATTTTTTAAACGTATTTCGAGGGTTTGCATTTATGTCGCTACATTTAATTTTAATAAAATTGGTTCGTGGGCAAATTTCCATTGTTCGTGAAAGAGGTCCATTTTCTTTGAAAGATTTTGATATCAAGAATGCAATTTGCATCCCTCACGTAAAAGGTTATCTTTAAAATATCAATTCACATGTGTTTAAGTTGAGCTTAGTACTTGCAAACGATTACAAAAATGATTTGGTTCTTCTGCGGTCTCTACTATTAAGTAACTTTAGGTTAGCCATATAACTCACCATTTAGTGTATAGTCAAGGACAGAAGATGATTTCCAACAAGTGGGTTTTAAAGCTATTTAATACACTAATAACTCCTGTTTGTGATAAGCACATCCATTATCTACAAAGTTCGGTCGGAATACGTCACAGTTTTAGGAAAATCTTGACAGATGTTAAAGTCCCGTGTAAATCACGTGTGACTATCGGAACAAAAAGATAAGTAAAAATCAAACACAGATATCGATACCGCATGTAAATGTTAAGATTAATAGGTTGTATCAAGAAAATCTACACAAAATTCTTAGTAGCATTGATAGAGCAATTGTAGAAACTCGATGGTTGCATACCGTCAATTTAAAGTCGTCACCATAGAAGTCGCGAGTTTGCCGCATGGAATGGTCCTTTCCTGTGAGAGGTCAATAAGACGGCAAATAGTCACGTGGTGTTCTCGGCTAACTAGGGTTCGTTTCAAAAGTGGGGCCAACTTGTGAGATTATCAATTCATAGGATTTTTTCAGAGATTTCGGATCGTTTCCATTTGCCTTGACATAGATCACGATTTTCGTGACAATAGATAATATTTGTTTGTTGATATTTTTATTACCGTGTATTTGATAATAAAAACACATAAAAAGTGAAATCTTTTTTTATTGTTTTGATATCTTGTTATTTCCAAGACACGCGAAACGCTAACAAAGTAACACGGAAGACATTACCAATTCTATGAAACGGTGTCAGTAAATTATTCAACATACTTCCATCAGAATCCTTCTGTTAACTAACTGATGTGCTCACACACTCTTTGACTGACGATGTTGATTAATTATCGAGTACTGTAATCCAATATATTTTCGCGGAGACTGAATCACGCGTTTTCACGCCGAACGACATTAACGAGGTGATTAAATATTTTCGTCTTTTAGTATTTCCAAAATCCGCGAAATTTAACAGTATGTAATGCCGGAAAATGGTCTAAATTATCGTAATAGTTCACAAAATGACTCAAAATAATCGTACATGGATATTATATGGTTTATTAGTGTTTACTATCTTGTTTTCTCACCGCGATTCATTAGCCCACTCAAGCCATCCTCGATACTCCAGGGGTTCCGATCACCTACGATCTCTACACCCCTGGACTATCTCATAGTGGGGGCACAGAACAGAACAGGTAATTTAGTCCTTTGGTGTACATCAAAAGAGCCGTATGGTACATTGTGGTTGACAGTGTGGCCTTGATGTTAGGCGTCGCTCTCTCTCTGTAGTCTTCATAGGAATTTTTTGCTGGCCTGTGATTGGTCAAATGTTTTTCGCTGAGCTGCGTTCAATTTTACTATGAGATAGTCCAGGGGTGTAGAGATCGTAGGTGATCGGAACCCCTGGAATATCGAGGATGCACTCAAGCATATATACATATATGTTATACTTTCAGTGAGCAATTAGCTACAAGGTATCAGTCATATGTTTATAGATCATCAGTAGATATAACTAGAATGAAAATCACCATCAAATCTCTGTAAGCTGGTCAACAAACATACGACTACACATTGTTAACAGGCATTCTGAAACGTCCTATTTTCAATATCTAACACGTGTCCACTGTTTTATAGAAATAGTACTATGATGGGCTTACGAGGAAACACTTCAAATAATTTCTGTCATTTCTGAATTTATAACTTAATCATAAATATGATTTCATTACATGACCAAAGAGCCAGAGTAGTGTGGTCAACGTCAGAGATAACCGTATTGTCCCTGCTGCACACGTGACCGGATTGACACTGAAATGCAAAAAAAAAAAAGTATTTATTATATAATTTTTGTATAAACCTTGTATTTTAAACGAAATATGGAGATAACATAAAACGGGTTGAGATTCTCCTGTCTCACTCCTAAGGTGGTGAAAGATTCTATTAATCTTACACAGGTGGGCTGTAAGACAACTCAATCGCGCTAGACAATTAATACATCAATACATGGGGCGTAACTGCGGCGCGCATTGTAGATGACGTCATCAATTTTGACGCATAACGACGTTTCTGCGATAATGGCGCATGAAAAAGCTGGAAACCAAGTGGAATTTCATCATTTTTTCTACTAAGTATGGGAGAAAAAAATCAAACATGGGTCTGTGAAGTGGACAGGGATATCTCATCCCTCGTGAAAGATTTTGGCCGTCAACCCTGGCTAAGTCTCGGTTTGACCAGCCAAAATCTTTCACTCGGGTTGAGATATCCCTGTCCACTTTACAGACCTATGTAAGATTCTATTAGTCCTTGATCAATAAAATATTTTGAATTCAATTTGATATTTCTGTCCTGTTACACAGAATCTGTTACAAATGATACAAACCTCTTTGGGACGATTTTCAGGAGTGTAGAGGAAGGTCCACTCGTACCGAAAGTCGTGGTCATAACATACAGCTCACCTGTATAACAACAATCACAATTCTATTTTCATTGTTGTTTATTCATGTATAACAACAATCACAATTCTATTTTCATTGTTGTTTATTCATTACGATGTGTTAATTATTGTTTGGAATGACAGACAAATTCTGGTAAGAATATCGTGCAATAGTGATATCAAATTAGACATTGTAATATTATTTTGGATTCCAAATTAATATTGAAATAATCATTATATTAATCATATGATAATCATAATATATTACCATCATTATCCTGACTGAGCGTGCGCAGAAACGTGCCGTACTCGGCGCGTGCGCCACATGGACATGCACCCTTGGGACAGAATGATATGTTGCGTTGTACTAGCTGACCTGTAGCGTTGTCAAGGCTCATCAACCCACTGAAAGACAAGGAGAACATAGTTTCAGTATACCTGTTGCTTCTGACCAATAGATCCGAATGTTTTCTATGTTTTTTTATTGGTAATAATTAAGTTTGAATATTTGTAATAAGTTCACATTTGAAAACCAGGTAAACACAAAACGTATAGATGGCTTCTTTTGTGGGTAAAACAATCCTCGCGAAAATAATACAACAATAGGTTAGTATAACCTATATGGATGGATAGGTTCATAAAGTAACTGAATGACGAAGACAAATAGAAGGACAATGGGACAGTGTCCACTTTCACGAACATTCCTTAACTTTAAGTAACTCATTAACTTAAAATACTTCATAGGAAAGCATTACTGGTTATAAGGAAGGTCCCTCAACTTTAAATGTTTTCCTTAATTCCTGCAATGCTTTCCAATGAAGAATTATTATAAGTTAAGGAGTTCCTTAAGAGTTAAGGAATGTTTTTGAAACTGGGCTTTGATCGCAAATCTAATGATAAACCCGCAACAGGTCTTGTCGTTTATTTAAATATGATGTCATTTATACCTAGTTAACAATTTCATTATGTCTCAGCCAGAGAAAACAAATGTAATCAGTAAGCGCTGAGCATATGGACTGGTATCATCACAAAATTCGCCAACATTTACATGCAATAGCAATATTTCTGACACTCAGAAAAGTCTTTAATATTCATGCAAATGATAAAGACAGACAGATGGTCATATTTGAAATCTACATTTCCTGGTTATTTTTCCAAATAAATAGACTTCAAACTCTGGGTGAACACTGTGTATATTACAGTCATTCTATTCTTTCTTTTACATTTTTAGATGTCATCTTTTTTACCTTACTATAGTGAGTCATCTAACTATATATAGGACAGAATTACTTACGTTAATAAAGAGGTTCTTACCCAGAAACATCCCCGAACAGATACTGTCCGACAAACTCCGGGAAGTCGGATCCGTGGTACACATACCCTCCTATCACGGCACGGTGGGTAGCCGAGTTATTGTACGTGTATATAGGTAGTACTTCATTTTCTGAGTGTAGAACATCAATGTTAAAACGTTTGGAGTTTTTTCTTTCTATTATCATTTAAAGTTAACAAAATATATATCAATAGTCACTGATTAGAAGAAATCATCATTCTTTGCATTACCGTGACACACAATGAACATCCATCCATAAAAATGTGTGTTCTATTTCATGTTGTTCTTGAATGCCATTGGTTACATGTTTTGTCATCAATTTCTATGCAAAAAGTAGGTCGTTTTACGCTCACATATACATGACGTAATTATCAGAACCACTCACCTAGATTACAGTTTCCCGGAGAAAAACATATTCTATTTCATGTGCCGTGACTAATATTGAATACCATTCCCAAAGGCCTTTGTTCTTGAATGCCATTGGTTACATGTTTTGTCATCAATTTCTATGCAAAAAGTAGGTCGTTTTACGCTCACATATACATGACGTAATTTTCAGAACCACTCACCTAGATTACAGTTTCCCGGAGAAAAACATATATTTCCTTCCTTTTTGTTCCAGCCGTAGTTTCCTCCTTTCTGGATGATATTGATTTCCTCCTGGTCGTTATTTCCGGTGTCCCCACAGTATAGCTCCGTACCAGGACTTTCTGTACAGAAACAGATTGTTTAAGTTTAACGGCCTATCTAAAGCCACGGTGATAAATTTACGTTCAATCATGTAGAACGCTCAATACATTTCTGGCTGAAGAGGATGGTGATTTGAATTTTATTTAATATGAGCTTCGAAACAAAAGTTCTAGTTTTAACTGATATATTTAAATAATATATAATGATAAGGTTTTGGCGAGACTTGTATACAAATAGAGTAAAGGAAATGAAAAGGTGCTAATAAATAGCAATCCTAAAGATCAACTGACAAAAGAAAAAATACCAATAAATGATGTGAATAATGAACAAAGAACAAAGAGAATTAAAACAAATGAAAATAGGATGTGGAGGGATGAACGAACGAAAGGGAGGAATTCATTTTAATTGATAATCTAGTTAATATTCATATGGTACATGTTGTCCCTATTTTGGATACTCACTTCGGTCAAAGCTACATCGGAACATGTTCCTGCAGCCATACGCATACACTTCCGACCGGAAGCTCTGATTGCCGATGAATGGGTTATCAGGTGGGACCCGGAAGTAACGTAAAATGCCGTCTACCACCTCTCGTTTGTTTACGTCTATTCGCAAGATTTTGCCCAAAAGACTGTTACTGGGGAATAATAACATACAACATAAAATCAAAATTCGGCTTGGCGATCAAAGAATCATCTCTATGGCATGTCCAATTAAGCTTATGTTGTGTGATGTCCTACCACTGTAACTAAGGTCATGCAATGGCAACCTACCCTGTATGTGGTGCATGCGTGTTCTGGAAGTAGTGCTGTAAATTTACGTCGTGTCTCCTTGTGAAAGCAGAATCCCTAGCTACCCCCTAGTGCTACCCCATCAAAGAATATTGTCAAACACGCCATGCAATTTACCCCATGTTATTTTACAATGATAATCCAGCTGTTTCGCTCCCCTCTTAATTTTCTCGACAAGATAAACTACCTTAAACCGATTGTTTTAGATGTTTGTGTATCTAAGTTTTGAAAAAAGGAATATCCATTATATTCAAAAAAACGTTCAACTCAAAGGCCAAAACTTCTGTATGCTTATTCATATTTCGACATTCAACCAGGGACGCTTAATTCAGCAGTTTGTCCACAGCTATATATATCCATGGCTTGTGCGTTAACTTTGTTGCCTTATTTTAGAAAAGGATGCCAGGAACAGATAATTTTACCCAGATCGCTAAATTCTGCGGCATATTATAATGGTTCATATATGGAATAACAATGTCAGCTCATGCTAGTAGTTTTACTATATCCTGTAAAGCTGTAAATCTGTCGCCACCCCAATACATACCCATCTTGAGCCTGGTCAGCCATTTGTTCGTTGCCCGTGTTTCCCGGTACCCCTCCGTCCCCTACGCTGATATACAGGAAGCCATCGGGACCAAACACCACCTAGAGAACCAAAGGTTTTAATTAAGATATATCTTTGAAAAGCTAAAGAACAGGACTGAGTTTCACTAAAGGTCGTAAGTCTACACGTAGACGTAGACGTAAACGTAGACCTTACGTCCGAACTTACGTGTGCGTAAGATGTGTTTCACTAAAGGGCGTAACTCTGCACGTACGTGTAAACGTAGACGTAGGATTTTGCGTAACTTACGTCCGAAAATCAATTTGTATCATCGCGTCTGATTGGCTGATGTGACTTGGTACCCGATCAAATTTGGCGGGTGTTTTATATTCCGGCTTGTTGTCTATTTGATTAGTATTCTTATGTTTTATCGTGTACAAATCAAAACATGCCATTTATTTGACATGAAAAAAATATTTGTATAAAAATCGATGCGTTCTCTATATATCAAATTGTCAGGAGCGAATTTGAAAATGATTTTTGCATGACTGAATTTACATGTATACATGTATTTAAAAAATCGTTAATTATTATTAAAAAGAGGACAGTTATGCAATAACATGTACATTATGTTTACTTTACTCGCATTGCCGTCAAGACAGAGATTTATCGGAATATCCTACTATTTGGTCACCATTTAACAGGATATATAATTACCTATCGACCATTTATCGGAATATTCCACTATTTCCACAATTTTATTTTATCAAACTTTTTTTTTTCTCATATAGATTTTTGGATCTATGAGTTCATACCATAAAAGAAAATGGAAGAAAAAACATATGTCCATGTGCTCGTTTTTACGGTGGCTGGGAGCGGACATGAAATAAATATAAGACTCTTTCATATGTGGATATGAAGGATAGGGATATTCTACCCGAGGGTCACAAAATGTAGTAAAACCCGAGGCTTGCCGAGGGTTTTGCAACATTTTGTGATCCCGAGGGTAGAATATCCCTATCCTTCATATCCACTTATGAAAGAGTATTTTTCTTTCATACCACAACGTTTTACTGCAATTTTACAACTATAATATCCCGCCATTTTGAAATAAATTCGAAGAAATCCACGACTGGAAGTCAATTTCCATACATGAAAAATTACGTGATATTTTCAACACAAATTCCGTTGCTTGCATCTTTTATAGTAAAACCAGTCAATTTTGTGAAAAAAATGTTAAAATTTTACCGAGGAAATAGAGATTTTGTTGACGCCGTGACGTCACGAGGCTTTATTGCATGGGTAGCCATGCAATACAGCCTCAGGCGACATGAGTGTATTGCCCTAGACCAGCCAGTATTACACGTGTAGGTATGAAATAAATAAAATTATTGCGTAGGAACGAAATATCATTGCGTGGGAACGAAATATTATTGCGTTCGAACGAAATATTATTGCGTGGGAACGAAATAGTATTGCGTTTGAACGAAATATTATTGCGTGGGAACGAAATATTATTGCGTTCGAACGAATAATTATTGCGTTCAAACGAAATAACTATTGAGCTCATTATCATACACTTTATCTAAAAAGATGTTTTCCTTATTTTTAACGTTTTAAAGTTTTGTTTATTGTATTACACTTTATATATTCAATTGAATTATATATATAATTGTATTTATCTTGTACGTACAACATAGTATCTTGTACATGTATGAACAACTGAGTGTATAAACATGTACGTACAAGATACTGTAATAACTTGTACGTACTTGTAAGATATGAAGTTATACGTACAAGATAATAACTTGTACGTACAAGATACTAGGTTGTACGTACATGATACAACGATGTACAATGTACGTACAGACGTACAAGATAATAGTTTGTGCATACGTACCTACAAACGTACACGATACTGTAATAATAGATATTAATAAAATACTAAGTTATACGTACAGGATTATAAGTTGTACGGACATGATAAATAAAATTATATACTTTAGTATTGGTCCTAATACGCTGGCGTAAATAAAAGCAGTCTATGTACTTTTATATCACTGTTTATATGACTTTAACACATCGGATTATTATGTTTCAATATTGCCGTTTGAATGTGTGCAAATTGTGTTACAACGAACATTATTTTGTATCAGTACTTAGTCAACTAATTTTAAGAAGTAAAATAATGAATTTCCATGACTTTTCCCACAATTTAAATGCAAATCATTGAAGGCAAGTACTGATAGAATACAAATCTAAATAATATATGCAATAAACTTTAAAGTAAAGGTTTCGAAGCAAAATATGCTATATAAAATATACTTGATTAAGAAGGTTAACACAGAACCACTTTAAATGACCAATAACAAAGAATATCGATATGAAATTGCAGACTCCCACATTTGAAATAGCCAAATGTGAACTGTTGATATTTCGTTCGAACGCAATAATTATTTCGTTTCCACGATGTAATTTTATTTATTTCATGTCCGCTCCCAGCCATCGTACGTTTTTGAGCTATTGTCACTCAAAGATACCTAGTTGACAAAATATTGGATTTTATGGAAATTTTGCCGTTTTAAACATATACACAAGAAATTTAAGTCATATTTTCCTAATGAGGTGTGTGATATGTATGGATGTTTGTGGAATTTATTTTCCACTATTCTTCTTTAAGAATATACCAGTTTTAATTAATAAGACTATATGCTATCCCTACCCCTTAATTTTGAGCTACAAAACGCACCATTTTCGGCCATTTTTGCCAAATTTAACCCTTTATAGAAAAGTTCTGGTATTAAACTTTTGTTAATATTGCCGTCATATTATGAATTTCATGAAATAACGAAATCAATGTTTTACTTTTAAACTACTAAATTATGACAAATCGGCAAATCGTTGGCTAATAATCGAAATCAACAAGATAATAATACCTGTATACCAATTGATAAATCAAAAAATAAAATCGATATACGCTCTTATGTGATTAAAAAACATGGTTATGCTGTTAACATGTTTAGTTTATTCAACTGACCACCAATGAATGTAATTTTGAAGCAATCTGTGAATGATATTTATACTGTAGTAAGAATTAAAGTGAACAGTCGGGCAAGGATGGCTAAAGTCGGTAAAAATGGTGTGAATGTATCCAGTATAATTTCTTATGAAATGGAAAAATAAAATCTCTCGTCAAAATCTGTCTGCGTACGAAGAAATTAATTTAAAGTATGGGAATTCTAAAACGTCCTCCCGGCTCACTATGTCCGTGGTTACATTTCCACGCAGCCTCGCTTTCAATGCTTTCAACTTTTCTTTACTTTAATGGTCATAACTGGGAAACTAAGCAGAACTTGACCGTCGTATTAATATGTGAGAACTTTTGGAAGGCCAATGAACGCATTTAGAGTGGTTTTCTTTGCCCGACTATTCAAGCCGCGGAAGGTGCTGCGTGTCTCCGATGTTATGTAAACTATAATTTTAAGTCAGATTACTATAATATAAACTTCCATCAATGCTTAAATGATAAAAGTAACAGATTCTTGGGTCATGTACGGTACTCATTATTAGAGAAGACTTACTTAGTTATCGTTTCAATCAGTTTCATATTCAATTCAGAAAATGTACAATGCGTATTTGCTATAACATCATGCAATGCAATAATAAACTACACATTTTCGGCTAACATTCAACAAGAGACTTTGATTTATTTATATCTCTATTAGATTAATTTATATTTGTTAAAACTTTCATCCGCATGTATTCTTCGGTAGTGTAACGATACATCTACATGTACATATGCACATGTATGCACAATACATAACAGGCGAATTTATTCCTAAATAGTTTTATATTAAACCTTTTTTGGTCCCATTACAATATTATTGTTCTGAAAAATCCAACATTTATAACAGCTGCATAGGACTTGGTATTTCTAATTTTTTTTCATTTTGCATTTTTTAAGTGTTGGGTGAATATGCATCCGGATCAAAGATCCGTCACTAGGTTTTTCCTTTAGTTTGACGTGATTGCATCCGTAATCAACAAAGACGTCTGCTGTTGTTGATTTTAAACCTGTTTGAACGACCAGTGTTGTAAATGACCGGCTTAAGTATCTAAAATATCGATTTCTACTCGACCGGAAACTTATTCGATGTTCTCTCAGTCAGAAAACTAGCGTAATGTTGTTGTGAAGTGGGTTACGTTTAATTCTACGTGTACTCCAAAGTAGACGTAGATTTACGTGTAAAATTAATCGTAACTTCGCTGCACGTAAAGTTACGACCTTTAGTGAAACACGTTTTAGACGTAACTTACGTCTACGTCTACGTTTACGTCTACGTGTAGACTTACGACCTTTAGTGAAACTCAGTCCTGTACCTTAGTTACCTCCTACTTCCTAAGGTCGATGGCTTCTTTTAGTAATCAACGACGTATTAGATGGCGGCAGAGGAAGACTATCGCAACGTTTTATGGACGTCTATGGAATCCATTGGTATCAGCCGACTGAATTCATTTGTGGTCAGCTTTGTACTTTGCAATGTTCTGAGTTATTATCATAGAAATGAATTCTGTTTCGAAATCATTTGATTATGGTCTTACCAAAAACGTAACTGTATTTAAGAGTTCAAAATCAGAAAAAAAATCTTGCAATATAATAATTCATGATATTAAGGTTTAATCCCTATTGATAATGAGTCCAATGTATTGACATATCGGTGTGTTTCTGGAAGCTATCTTCAAAATTTTCAAATCGTGCGTCATGTAGACATCCTTATGTAAACAATCTTATCAGGAAATGACTTAATCGGCGGTTTCAATTACATACATTTATTTATAACCTATAAAAATCTTTTAAAGAATGAAAAATGTCATTTCGTGTTCTTTAATTTTGATTTCTATTGTTCAGCTTTTATGATTTTGGTTAATTGTATTTATGTTATATTGACCGCCTCCGCTGTATGCGGTGTGTTTTGGGAGACTGCGGCAGTATGTCCGTAATAGTGGCACTCTTATCCTTCTGTAGTGCTATCTACCTGTAACGTCCTGTCAGAGACACAGGACAAGCACACTCCAGCCTGATTACAAATAAACCAATCATCATTTCCTTTATACAGGAGCAGTTCAACCGAGGGCCAAAAGTGAGGTGTTGTCAAGGGAGACATTAGGAAGAATAAAGTCAGTGAGGAAGAAAGAAAAGACAAATTCATAAAGTTTGTCGCCTGTTACGGTCATGCAATAAGGGCAGCAGGTACAATTCTTACGTCCTACCTGCAACTCGCGCCCCGTGAAGTAGGCTCTGGGTTCTGTCCTCTAGTCAAGACTATAAAAGTGGTAGTTTCTGCTCCTGCTTAGCGTTCAGCATTAAGGGAGTGGGACGACTGGTTCGCCCATTGTCAGTATTATGTGACCGGGTGGGGTGTATTGGTAGGTGTCTTCGACGACAAGCTTCATTGAGTTCCACTATACAAGAAGACACAACACGAAAATACTGCAGTCTCACACAGCACACACTTGCACTTCATACACGCAACACACCGCATACATTTGAGTCAGTCCTTTCATGACACTGGATGTTAATAGGACGTTAATTTAATCAAAGTGCCAAAATACAGAAGCAGTAACTATTTTACTTTTATAAATTATGATGTGCTTCGACCAGAGGACAGAACTCAGAGCCGAGAAAAGTGAGGTGGTGTCAATGATGATGTTTGGAAGAAGCAAATACCGCAAATTTAGTCGCCTTTTATAATTAGTACTGCAAAAAAATTCTTTATGTTATTGGACTGTTGGGAATAAATTACAAATGACATGCCATCGCTGGAAACAAGCGAAATTTCATAATATATGAAACATTTTATAGCATATCATGCAACTGCCCCTTGCAGGTGGAGTGTTAGAATTGTACCTTCAGTCTCCATTACATGTTCATAAAAGGCGACTAAAGGATTTTATCTTTTTTCTTCTTTCCTACTCAGTCACCCTCCTTCCCCACCTCCCTAACGTCTTCTTTGACACGGCCTGATGGCTTTGAGTTGAGCGCTCGCCGCTGTAGTGTTTGGTGTCTTTGGCGGTACGCTTCAGTAAGTTAGCGCTATAAATCTCACTATCGCAAGGAGACACAACATGTTCATACATGGAAGGTCGCCTTAAATGACCTTAGCCGTTAATAAAAAAAAACATTAGATGAATGCAAGTGTATCCTACCGTTCCACCGTTCCGTTGAGGAGACGGTTGCTTGATGGCTAAGAGAATTTTCTCCGTGGATATGTCCCCTTGTCCGCCCTTCTCGGTAATTTCCGACACCACAATGTAATCCTGTCCATCGTACGTCCGTGTGGAATACGTATAGAACTTCCGGTTATTCCGGTATTCCGGATGTAGCGCAAAAGACAGCAATCCTCGCTCATCGGCGGGGTCTGTGTCGTCAAATGCTACATACTCACTCAAATCTAGGAACAACTTCTCACGCTTCTTCCACGATGACGTATATGCATATATCTTGCCGTTCTGTTCGGCCACGAGAAATCCGCCATTTTTGTCTGTGTTTTCTAGAAGAAGGATTGGACTGTCCAGAGATCCGGATTTCACAGGTTCTGTCAGACAAACACATGGCGTACAGGAAGCTGGTCGATTAAACAGCTGTATGATACATAGAATCACCCACAGATAACAGGAGGTCCGTTTTACAGGAGTTCGAATCATGATGATAAATGTTCTATCTCGGTGGTAACTGCCGGATTTCTGACGGATGTTCAGCTTATAAATAAGTAAACTAGTGTCACTGCCCAAGTTTCACGAGTTTACTACCTTTACATCCCGTATAAGCGTACCTGTTGTGTTCACTCGAGTGTGACGATTGATTATGAAACCATTAAGTCTAGAGTGCACTCGATACCCTGGATAACCCTATGGTAAGTTGATAATCACTCCGGGTTTGTGCATAGAGTAATACTCAGAAAAGTATGGCATCTTCCAGACTTAAATGTATGAGCTGTATAAAACCTATGGTTTCCAAACTCTTCTCGGAAGCTTAAGTCCATAGATCATCCTATTACAATAAGCCTTTGTAGATAAGCTGGCATTTAGAGTCCAGTATTTGTCCGTCGATGACCAGCCGTCAATATTCCCAGGGGAACCGGTGATCACACAAACAATGTGACGTTTATCATTAAACGTCTTATATTAAAATGTATTAACAGCGTAAGTCATCGTGTTGTCCAATGAGTATAGATTAAAGTGGATTGGAAGACAATTCCTTAATTAATAGTTCCTACTATAGATATTTCAGATGTAGTCATATTTAATCGTTTCTTTCACGCTGGGCATTTTGCGACAAATTATGATATCGTTAGTGTATAATCAGTTACCGTTTAACCGATTATTTTTGCGGGCCAATATTTTTGCGGTTGGAACCTAAAACTAGAAAATTAAGTATTAGTGAATCAAATTTCGCGATTTGGCATACAGTGTATACATCAGTTCTTTATATTTTGTCAGTCGAAATTTAAAGACCAAGGCAATGGCCCTCAAAATCGCGAAAATAACCGACTAGAAGGTATTAAGAATGCGCGAATTAATTATATACTAACCTATCAAAATTAATTTTTCACGAAGATTTGATTGCTCTGAAATATGTACGTCAGCATAATTTGTAAGTACCGGGTGGGGTATGCTGCTCGGTATCTTCAACATGCTTCATACCGCAGTATACCACAGGGACCTGGCACGATTTTTTTTAAACTAACAGTATGCATACTATAATATATATATGTATACTAATGGTTAAAAATTTTCGTGCCAGGTCCCTGTGTAGTATACCAACAATGCGAATACACGAGGACGTTCTTAAACGACCTATAGCTGGTTTAGAACTTGAGCAATACCTCGCCATCCCATACTCATACCGATTAAAATGCATCTATTCAATACGCCTACTTAATACAAACAGTATCGTGAGTTATATCCGGTTGAAATAAGATTGAAAACATTTGACAGGCCGTTACCTGTAGTCAAGGGTGATTGGTTATGATATAGATATATACGTATCACCGGTGTTTTAAAACTCCTAGACCTGAGAATGTTAAATACCAATATGAGACATGGCTAGATCACTTGATATACAATAATATCACATACATTACATTGCAATTCACTAGAAAGTGACCAATAATGCAACCATTTCCTTAAAAAATACATTTAAAGTTGCATGTGCTGTAACTCGGCGAAAATGTTCGCATGTTCATTCTTCTTCATTAATCTGTTGATAAGGTAAGGTTTGATGAATAAAGTTGTGAAAAATCATTCAAATGGCTTCAGATGCCTTATAGACGTTAGTTACAACACAGAAATTATGTACTATAAAAGTTGTTGTTATTTATGCCTTATGTATGTTTAGATGGAAACTTTCCTGTAGGAAATCACTTTACAATTACTAGCAACACTGTAAAAATGTGAAATGAAATTGTAGACCACAAAATTGACTTCATTGTCTGACCGTAGGTACTCACTTCGCTTCACTATTGATGAACATATAATGATTTTTGGCAGTACTGCTAATAATCATTTTCTGCTATTTCTACTTGTAAAATTAAAACCAATTCATTGAAAGTACTGTAATTTTCAAAATTTTAGCAAATTTTGGTCATGAATAGCATATTACAAGCTTATCTTGATTCATGAGTATGAAAAATTCGGCACATATAACTTTAAACCAAAACATACAAATCACTGGAAATTTTTATTTAACTTCAACATCTTATTTCACTTTACAAGATGCAATATGTAATTAATGCATACACACATTAATATTCAAACAAAATTGGTAACATCTGATACAAACTCTATCTGCATACTATAACTTATTGATAATGACAAAGGCTGGAGTTCTGTTTCATATTTAGCTTATAAATCATCTTTGTAGATGGAAAAAAACGTTTGGAAGTATGCATGGTTACGGTTCAGAGTTTATGATTAAAATGATAATTGATTTTGAACTGATACCAGGATACCAAATTGAAATACAAAAAAAAGAGTGCAATGAGGAGATATTATATTATAAGTATATTTTATGGCAACCAACTAGTCTTCATTTCTTCTGAAACAATCACTATGATCACATAGTAAATATTTGACGTCATAATGTGCTGTAAAATATACAGCATAAGGTATTTTCGTACATTTACGACAAAGGGGAACTAACTAAGTTGACCTAAAGCATGCATCACAACAATAATTCAAATCGTTTAGTTTCCATGGAGAAATACAGAGCATGTAATTGTGTCAAAGAAACACACGCAGAATCAAGCACATGTAACCGTGGCATGGTTTTCATTGGGACACTCATGGGGACCCCAGCCACGATGTCCACACTGGAAAATGTCCGGTTCGTCTCCATAACAACGGACATTGGTCATCCAGGCTGGTCTTTCCGCGATGCCATAGACTCCTGGTCTATTCCGGAACCCGCCGAAGTTACTGCAACATTAATTTCATTGTAGATGATATACTACATGTGTCATTTCCATAAAATATTATTGACATAATTATGGCTTATACATAACAAACATATGTAGTTTTCATTAAAGGCAAATTTCATCTTGGAGGCGAACACCTTTGTATGATCTGAAGACTGTCTTGGTTAATAAGACTGCTCTTAATACAATTAACATTTACAAGTATAATTTCTTTGTCAATTGGCTGATCTCTATTGACAAGGCTGACAATAAGTTGGCGAAATTAATTAAAAATATTAATTATTATAATAGTAATTAATCATTTTCTCCAGCAATTCATCGTCTTGTCAAGATTCGACTTAAATTTTAACTTTGTGGGGATGATATTATCGACAATCTTCGAAAATGATGTAATAGCCTTGATTTCGTTCATTTGCATGTCACGTGATACTTACAAACCCATCATGCGACACACCACGGTGGCGTCCCTGTCGTCCCATCCGTCATCACAGATGGCGCCCCAGATCCCCATCCGGTTCATCTCCACACGACCTTCACCTGGCAGTCGTCCACCAGACAACCGCAACCCTCCAACTACAGGCCAAACATTCACATTTATCTCATTTATCTCAAATTAGTACATTGCGAAACAAATAAGAACCTTGGGCATTTCTGTTACTGAGAAAAGCTCAATTGAATGGGAAGTTCAAAAGTGGAAAGGTGGACGAAGCACAACCACTGGCGAGGCACATGCCTATAGGTCACCCTGACCTTTCTCAGGTCATATGACCTAAAAATGAATCCGAATTTGAAATATGTATGTATATGGTCAAAAAGGCTATCCAATGTTGATATCAGTCGTATGCTGTCCTGTGGTCGTCACACAATAGGAACTGTAGGAAATAAAGATTAGCACATCACAATTTAGAAATAAATACCTTGCCATTAATAGCATTTTAATCACAGATTTACATTTACTGACTTATCGATAGGTACGTACAGAATGGTAGATCCACATAACAGATGACCCCAGCGTCCTCTTGATGGTAACACGAGTGATCTCCCCATGGATTGGAGATACATTCCTCCAGAGTGTCTTCCTCTCCCGTACAGTTCACATCGTCCAACCAGATGGCTCCACTTCCGGTTCCGAAATAAGCTTTTGATTTGGCGACACCGCCAGCCCTGTGGAAACCATTGGTGAAAGTGACATTGTTAAGTGTCTGATATTATCATGTCGGTAAACATCATTGTTAAATCGCTGTAGAAGGCTGCCAAATCTGAAATTTCAGTCAATGGGGAGAAGTTACTTACGTGAAGCCCGCCATTCGACAAACGACCTTAGCATCCTCATCGTCCCAGCCATCATCACATACGGTCCCCCATCGGTTCCGGTACAGTACCTCTACACGTCCCTCAAACAAACCTGTACCCCCTACCAATCGGACACGCACCATGGATTCTGAAAGAGGTGCATAGCTTATAGCAGCGATACTAGTACTTAACTGACAGTAAAATGTTTCCAGAAATCTATAATTAGATAACGACATAGCACATACGAGTATACTTGGTCTATATGAACGTAAACGTACCCCAAGGTATTCATCGTGATGAAAAATATACTCATGTAATGTTTCTCAATAAAAAAAAATATTTCCCGTAAGCTATATAAAATTGTTAGTGTTGTTGGAAAATGTTTTAAAAAACATTCTAATATGTGTACAATGTGTCTTCATTATGGCCAAAGCACAGGCGTTTGGCTCTAAACATCTTTTTCTCTATATATGTAATACTGTGTCAGTTTCCTCTCTATATATATGTAATACTGTGTCAGTTTTCTCTCTATATCTATGTAATTCTGTGTCAGTTTTCTCTCTATATATATGTAATACTGTGTCAGTTTTATCTCTCTATATATGTAATACTGTGTCAGTTTTCTCTCTATATCTATGTAATTCTGTGTCAGCATTACATATATATATTTAAGCATTAAACTATATCTTCCAGTGCCATCTATGGTCTATATATATGCCAGAGCTTTGCAGACAATCTTCATAATGCGTGCTAGCTCTGGCATCTATATAAATTATAGATGCCATAGGAAGATAGTTTAATGCTTATATTTACATTATCAACTCATTTTGTGGTCTCTGTATTAAAACTGTATAAGCTAGACCAGGAAAACCGAGATGGAACAGCCATTTTGACGGTGCTCAGTTGACGTCACCACGTTAACATTAGTGACGTCATAATAGTCACATTTTGGGTGTCAGTTATACCGTCATATCCTTCACTTTGCCTTGGTTAGTTTATATAGTAGAAGTAACAAGTTAATGTAAATACATATTAAAAGTGACATGTAAATGTAAATATATATAGAGAGAAATGTCGATAGAGCCAAACGCCTATGGCCAAAGCATCTGTTTGATCAAAACCAACATTCCGTTTCTATGATATTGGGTGTAGACAATTACAGCGCCATCATTTCACAGGCATTGATTTTATCTGCAATTTGATTGGCTGAGCGGACAGTGCATTTCAAAGTTGATAGTTCTTACAGAAAGACTGTTCCCGATAGATTTGAAGATACATATTGTTGATCAAAGATTGATTTCCCCAACCAGACTTCAGTATTCGTAAATTCGAATGTTTTCTAACTAAATATTCCTTTATTAACATGTTGGTACATTTTGCATAATGACATAAAAACTGAGTTACGAAAAGATAGATGACCTTTTTTCACCTGGAGTCTGATGACGCCTGGGTTCACTACCATTTCCGTTATGTTGACGTCACAGACATACGTCCCAGCATCCCTCATCGTCACGTCATATATGACCAGTTTGTCGTCATTTATGAAGGACTGAGGTGGAAGTACCTGTGACAGAACCAAATTCATTAACTGTCTGTATAATGTTAGTATTACACAAATTGATTGAAGCGTTCCAGTGCTATTTTGTTGAATTAGCTATTGTCCAGTTGGCATTCGAAGTTTAATGCTTATTTTTACATTTGATAACAATTTTATAATAAAATCTAGAGAAATTTTGAAATTGTAATGAATAATGACGACAATTGTGACGTCACAATGATAATGAAGTAAAATAATCAGATGGCACTTCATGAGTTGAATAATGCCAACTGCGTTTTGTAAGGTTACATAGTGGGGTTACAGTGAAAATGAAAAATTTTAATCATAAATACTAGAATTCTATGGAAGTGGGTGTGTCGCCTACATAGCAGATAACTAAGTGATGTTATCAAGTCTCGTAACTCTAGCAAATATTGGATTATATAATAATAAATAAGCAAAGTTTTCGCACGGAAACCACGAAATTGTCTCTTTTGACGATTTTAAAGCCCCGTAACTCTTGGAAATATTAACGGATTTTGACCAGTATCAAACCAATCCGAGATCTTATTGATATAAAGCAATATACCAAAGGTTGAAATTGGGAATAAATACTAAAGTGGAAATAAATACTAAAGGTATCGAGCGGTAACCATGGATTTATCTGTCTTGACGATTTTAAAGTTCCGTCACTCCCGCAGATATTGACGGATTTTGACCGGTATCAAACCCATCAAAGACCTCATTAATATGAAGCAACACACCTTTAGTTAAAATCAGACAATAAATATGAAAGTTATCGAGCAGAAACCATTGATTTATCTGTTTTGTATGGTGGCTGATTACGGCCATCTCGTGTTGTTGTGTTGTCGCCTTGTCGTGTTGTCGCCTTGTCGAGTTGTCGCGGTCTCAAACTGCGACAACCCGAGATTTAACAGTTAAAATGTCGACTTGTCGCGTTCATATCGGAAGATGTCGACATAAACAGAAGAATATGTCGACTGACACCGACTTGTCAGTTATTGATGTCGACATCTAAACTAAAAGACGTCGACATCTGGTCTTGAAAGTGGAAATCAAAGGCCACCCTTTCATAGGGCACTGTGTATATGCAGCAAGGCACCATACAGCAGAGTTCGACGTTGATTTTGTTAATTCAGAAAAGTTTTTATTTATTTGATTTCAAAATTAAAAAATGTGATCCTGCACATCCCGGCCATGCAGCTGAAGCCTGCGTGTATGTACACATTGTAACTGTTAGTCCGAGCTGAGGAAGTTAGAGTGCAAAAGGACTCTGCTTTGTACAACAAATTTCCATCTTCTTGGCCATAATCATTTATTCATATATATAACCGTGGGTTGAAAATTCGTTTAAAAGCTGTGTTTGTGCTTTGTGGATTAGCATTCGTACCAAGTCCATGTGGTACATACCGTACTATACTATATTACAATGATTTTTTCAAGATTTCATTTTTTTGCGAATCACGAAAAATACCAGTTACGTAATTTAAAAGCCAAAAAGGTCACAGTACAGATACACAATACCCATTTGGAAACCAGCTTTACTTGTTAGCTTGCCCTGTCCATATATACATGTATACATAAATATTTACATCCCTCGATACACTTAAATAAAGGCACAACGAATTTTTGTTACGGTCTTAATGGCCAGATTCAACCTTTGGGCTAAAAATCCTCCCGCGGGACGCGGTTTTAGCTCCAAACTCGGGATATACATTGTATCTGCATCTATTTTTTGTAGTAAAAACGTAGTAAAAAAAAGTCACGTGCTTATACCTCATTCATGCCATTGGCCGGAATATACAATTGTATTATGGGTAACTAGTGATCACGTGATTTTGTGTTTACTTCCAAATATGGTGATAGTTTGCTTGCCATTTCTTCGGAGAAATTGATTTATTTGAAAATATTTAGACTCCAAAATGTTATTAATATTGCATGCATATCATTTTGACTTGCACATATGTATTATTTTACTATAAATAATGAACTGAAATGAGTTATAAAACTGTCATTTCCACGTTTTGTAAATAAATGATATAATGCGAATTGACCAATTCAATAGGTCTAACCGTCTAATCTAGGATCAGCGAAGATCGGCTACTCCCGGCTAAATTCGTAGAATTCTAAATTTATATTTATATGTATTATTACCTGCTTTAGGGTTCAGAACATATACATATAACACAGAGAAAATAAGATCTTCTTCAAAAGGCCTAATTATGTATAAATACCAGATCAGAGAAATCACTCTATTTGGAAGTAAACACACACTCATGTGATCACTATTTACCTACTAATACAATTCCATATTTATTTCGGCCTATGGCATGAATGAGGTATAATCACGTGACTTGTTTTACTACGTTTTACTACAAAGAACGCGTGTTTTGTACCATTATGGGGGAAATCCTCCGCGGATCGTGGTTTCATTTCCACCATTTGAAACAGAAGGCTTAGAGTAGACTTTGATTGTGAAACATTGATAAATTGAAGATTACATGTTGTGCCATGGCAGATGTCAAAGTTCATGTATATATACTCGACAATTACTTCATCTAATAAATTTGTGTTAATGTACCAGGCTAAATTTTGGTTGAATAATGCATGGGAAGTGAATTAATCCAGAGATTTAAATAGTAAATCTCTGATTAATCTTAACTTTTCCACTTTGTGGAAAATCCTTCAAAACGGATTTATCTCCCTTGATTAAAACTTGAATTTTTTTCATTTTTTTTTTTAAATTCAATAATGAATGCAGATCAAATATATTAATCAAATATGTGTATTAATTTAATTTGAAACATGTTTGTTTTGCTGAAAATTTGCAAAAAAAATAATATCAATACAAAATATTCATGATTGTAATTTGATTGTTGTTGTTTTTGTACTTGCTGTAAAATGAGAAAAACCGTGTTGTGGAGAAGAAGTTTGTTAAAATTTGAATTGTTTACAAATGGATGAGAGTTGAGAATGAGCAGAAGGCAATAAGGATATATATGTCTAACAGTCACCTAAATTCCGATATGCACAGTTATAAATAATGTTTTGCTTTTAAACAAACAAATAAATATGTCTCAGCCCTGTGACTTGGCACATAGGTCAAGATCATTGATTTGAACAAACTTTGTATTCCTTCATCCCAGCATGCTATGGCCCAATAACATGTCCATGTATGAGGTTCTTGGTTATTAAGAAGATTGTAAATTGTTTACAACAGACACTGGATGTTGCCGGCCAAAAGACAATTGCAATAGGTCACACAGAGGGAGATTAATTCAACACACAACCATTATATACTTTATATACTTTTTCTCATAAATCATTACATATAATCATTGTTCACATCCATATCAATGGCGACGCTAACAGGAAATTAATGAATATGCAAAATGGCGTGCGAGCGTCGAAGGGTCGAGATTTTGGTGTTTGGAGGTCCGGGGGTCTCTCCTGGAAAAAAAATTATTACGATTTAGAATGGCTGAGATAATTTTTACGATGTATTTTGATGATTTTGCGAACGCCGAATGCGCGAGATTTTGGTGTTTTGGGGGTCTGGGGATCTCCCCCGGAAAAAATTACGATTTTGATGATTTTGCGAGCGCCGAATGCGCGAGACTTTGGTGTTCTGGGGGTCCGGGGGTCTCCCCCGCGAAAAATATTACGATTTGGAATGGCCAAGATGAGTTTTACGGTGTATTTTGAGGATTTTAATGCGTTCTTAACGTGGTAATTTTTCGATTTACATTTACCTGCATTTAGAAATTATAATTGTGAATGTCGTCATATCATTATGCAACCCTGCTCGATCTGAACATACGACTTCACACCATCAGCACATTGTTGTTTAACTAATAAAATAATGAATTGATTTAATTGTCTTGCTTAGACATATAAGGATGTAACCATTATGCATTATGAGCGTAATCCCATGTTAAGTTGCAGAGAAAAAGTCATTTATATGGAAATTGACCACTTTTGGGACCCCGCCCCTCAGGCCCCCGGGGGGTTAGCCCTATCATTTGCACAATTTTGAATCCCCACACTATAAGGATACTACCATTGTATTATGGGTGCTATACCGTGCTTAGTTTCAGAGAAGAAGTCGTTTATATGGAAAGAGCCAAATTGGCCACTTTCGACCCCGCCCCTCAGGCCCCCTGGGGGTCAGCCCCATCATTTGCACAATTTTGAATCCCCACCCTATAAAGATGCTACCATTGCATTATGGGTGCTATACCATGCTTAGTTTCAGAGAAGAAGTCGTTTATATGGAAATAGCCAAATTGGCCCCTTTTGACCCCGCCCCTCAGGCCCCCTGGGGGTCAGCCCCATCATTTGTACAATTTTGAATCCCCATCCTATAAGGATGCTACCATTGCATTATGGGTGCTATCCCATGCTTGGTTTCAGAGAAGAAGTCGTTTATATGGAAATAGCCAAATTGAACCCTTTTGACCCCGCCCCTCAGGCCCCCCGGGGGTCAGCCACATCATTTGTACAATTTTGAATCCCCAACCTATAAAGATACTACCATTGCATTATGAGTGCTATCTCATGCTTAGTTTCAGAGAAGAAGTCGTTTATATGGAAATAGCCAAATTGACCCCATTTGACCCCGCCCCTCAGGCCCCCGGGGGGTCAGCCCCATCATTTGTACAATTTTGAATCCCCACCCTATAAGGATGCTACCATTGCATTATGGGTGCTATCCAATGCTTGGTTTCAGAGAAGAAGTCGTTTATATGGAAATAGCCAAATTGACCCCATTTGACCCCGCCCCTCAGGCCCCCGGGGGGTCAGCCACATCATTTGTACAATTTTTAATCCCTACCCTATAACGATACTACCATTGCATTATGAGTGCTATCTCATGCTTAGTTTCAGAGAAGAAGTCGTTTATATGGAAATAGCCAAATTGACCCCATTTGACCCCGCCCCTCAGGCCCCCGGGGGGTCAGCCCCATCATTTGTACAATTTTGAATCCCCACCCTATAAGGATGCTACCATTGCATTATGGGTGCTATCCCATGCTTAGTTTCAGAGAAGAAGTCGTTTATATGGAAATAGCCAAATTGACCCCATTTGACCCCGCCCCTCAGGCCCCCGGGGGGTCAGCCCCATCATTTGTACAATTTTGAATCCCCACCCTATAAGGATGCTACCATTGCATTATGGGTGCTATCCCATGCTTGGTTTCAGAGAAGAAGTCGTTTATATGGAAATAGCCAAATTGACCCCTTTTGGCCCCGCCTCTCAGGCCCCTGGGGGGTCAGCCCCATCATTTGTACAATTTTCAGTTAGTAGCCCATAAGGATGCTACCAGTCAAATTTTGTTGAAATCCGACCAGCGGTTATGGAGAAGAAGTCGATTGTTGACGGACGGACGGACGGACGGACGACGGACGACGGACGACGGACGACGGACGACGGACGCCGGACGCCACGGTATGGCATAAGCTCACCTTGGTCCTTCGGACCAGGTGAGCTAAAAATATTTTAAGAAACATTTTTGAAATAGTAGAACCCCGTTGATGGACATTTTTTAGTCTAGTTCATGTGTATTTAATTTTTTATTATTAAAGGTTTGAACATTACGTGCTTGAACTTTTAGGAAATGCGCCGCAAAGCGGCAAAATTTTCTAAAATGAAGTACGAAAAATGTGCAGGAGGACCCTTTTCTTCCTACGCCCCTGCAGTTGCACATTTAAAAAGTTTAATGAACTTGGTACCCATTACTGACTGATGTAAATCATGCCAATAAAAGATGGATCTTTTCTCTATTTCTGTTGTTCTTTACCTTTTTCTTTCATCTTGGAAAATGTTTTATAACATGGGAAAAACTAAAAATGAAGTCTATATAGCAGGAATAACAAAACACATAGCCACCTGTCAGCCATGCATGTTTTTTTTTCTGATTGGTCACCCGAGTTCGGATAAAGAATGAAACAAATACATACACTGTATATAAGCACCATATATTTGGCCTATCAGGCCCATGAAATCAGCCAGTGATGATACCCATTTAACCTTTTAATATATGAAGAGTATTTGATTCATTTGTATCTGTTTCTATGAAAATTGAGCAAATAATGCTCATAAATGTGTTTCCCTATATAAACTATGGTACAGACCCTATCCCCTGGAGAAATTCCGAGACCCCAGGGCCATGAAATTCACAATTATTGGTAGAGGGCCTTGAGACCTTTCAATCTATGAAGAGTTATTCTGACCACAGGTGCTCGTTTCTAATATAAGTATAAGTATATAATACTGGGTCAAGGTCTATAACTCGGCCGGCCATATAACACTACCCAATTTCAGAAAAAGTATGATTATTATCCAACCGTATAGAACATGATAATAGGAATACTCTCAATCGACAAGCCAGATAATTTATCTTTAATTTGGTATATGATACAATATAAATCACGCCGTATAAATGTCACTAGGTATACAGAAACATCGGAAAACAGCCAGATTTCAACTGGTCGGACACTGTGGTGTCCTCCGATAAACACGCCAGGGCTCTAATGGGTAGCTCAAAAACCACTGCATGTCAACATTTCAGCTTCATAGGAATTAAAGTTTGGTGAAAAACAAACTTACCGGTATGTTAGTGTTTATCTATATACCATCCATTTGCTCAATACAGCCTTTTGAAATTTCCAATTGAAAAATTGTGTCTCTAGCCGTCATGTTGATATGTGTGTAGTACATTTGTTTTCTCGGCGTTGATTGGTCAATTAATTTTCGAGAGCCAATCAACGCCGACAAAACAAATCTACTGCACACATACTTACATGGCGGCTAGAGACATAAATTTTTCAATCGGAAATTTCAAAGGGCTACGTTAGGCAAATGGATGGTATTTATCCATGGAATCTATATGAAGAGTTATTCTGACAAACAAAATGATACATTTTCGTACGGAACCTACCGAAGCATAATGAGTTTAGGTCCCGATAGGTCCCAAATTTACCAGGCGGGAAGCTGCCATGTAAGCACATAAGCCCGTGTTTTCTTAGTATATGTGTACATACATGTATGTATTTATAATTAGAATTCCCAAAAAGCTAAGTGGGGCTATGCGGAAGCTTATACTATTTGTTTGGAAATAATATGGAAAATAAACTATGATATGATAGTATTGCTAACAACTTCAAATGGTGGAAATGAAACCACGATCCGCGGAGGATTTCCCCCATAATGGTACAAAACACGCGTTCTTTGTAGTAAAACGTAGTAAAACAAGTCACGTGATTATACCTCATTCATGCCATTGGCTGAAATAAATATGGAATTGTATTAGTGGGTAACTAGTGATCACATGAGTGTGTGTTTACTTCCAAATAGAGTGATTTCTCTGACCTGGTATTTATACATAATTAGGCCTTTTGAAGAAGATCTTATTTTCTCTGTGTTATATGTATATGTTCTGAACCCTAAAGCAGGTAATAATATATATAAATATAAATTTAGAATTCTACGAATTTAGCCGGGAGTAGCCGATCTTCGCTGATTTTAGATTAGACGGTTAGACCTATTGAATTGGTCAATTCGTATTGTATCATTTATTTACAAAACGGGGAAAATGGCAGTTTTACAACTCATTTCAGTTCATTATTTATAGTAAAACAGTGCATATGTGCAAGTCAAAATGATATGCATGACAATATTAATAGCATTTTGGAGTCTAAATATTTTCAAATAAATCAATTTCCCGAAGAAATGGCAAGCAAACTATCACCATATTTGGAAGTAAACACAAAATCACGTGATCACTAGTTACCCATAATACAATTGTATATTCCGGCCGATGGCATGAATGTGGTACAAGCACGTGACTTTTTTTTTTTACTACGTTTGACTACAAAGAATGCATGTTTTTACTACGAAAAATAGATGCAGATGTATCGCGAGTTGGGAGTTTAAAGCCGCGTCCCTGGAGGATTTTTAGCCCAAAGGTTGTATCTGACCATTGAGACCGTAACAAAAATTCGTTGTGCCTTTATATAAGTGTATCGACGGATGTAAATATTTATGTATAAATATATATAATATGGACAGGCCAAGCTAACAAGTAAAGCTGGTTTCCCAATGTGTATTGTGTACCTGTACTGTGACCTTTATGGCTTTTAAATTACGTAACTGGTATTTTTCGGGATTCACAAGAAAATACAACATAATTTTTTTTTTTTTCATTCATTCTTTTAATATAGTATAGTACGGTATGTACTACATGGACTTGGTACGAATGGCAATCAACAAAACACACACACAGCTTTGAAACGAATTTTCAACACACGGTTATATATATTAATAATTCGTTGTACACTTCCTTAGCTCGGGCTAACAGCTACGTACACGCAGGCTACAGTTTCATGGCCGGGATGTGCAGGATCACAATTTTTGGTGTTTTTTTTTTTAAATCAAATAAATAAAAACTTTAATTAACAATCAACGTCGATCTCTGCTGTATGGCTTTTGCTGCATATACACAGTGCTTTATGAAAGGTTGGCCTTTGATTTCCACTTTCAAGACCAGATGTCGACATCTTTTAGTTTAGATGTCGACATCAATAACTGACAAGTCGGTGTCACACCCGAGTATAAACACATTAATCGCCGAGTTACCGACTGTCTACATAAATATCTTGGAATCATTATGTGGGCATGTACATGTGGTAAGTCGACATATTCTTCTGTTTTATGTCGACATCTATCGATATGATATCGACTTAATGCCTTAACGATGTCGACATTATTAAGTCGTAAGTCGACAAATCGATGGCAGTCATATGCCACCTTAAAATTGCAATATTTTCTAATTTTCGGATTAACGGGCCTTCGAACTATTAGGCCTTAGCGGTTCAAGTGACCTTAAAATTAACAGATGACGATCACTGCGTACTAATCAGACGGCGTGACCAGACCATTATTACACGATTATAATATAATAAACAAATTATTGAAATTCATAGTTCAGAAAAAAATACTTTGACAACTCTCGGTAAAGAAATTGCTATCAAATATCTTCATATAGCTACAAACACATGCACACAATTATTTTCATTAGCAATCCAATATGGCGAGTGTTATCCATTGTTTGCGCATGTGTAACAGGAAGGCGACAAGTCGACAACTCGACAACACGACAAGTCGACAACTCGACAACACGACAAGTCGACATTTTACCGCGACAACACGAGATTCTGTACGCGCTAATTAGCGTGTTTGAAATGTCGACTTGTCGTGTTGTCGACTTGTCGTGTTGTCGTGTTGTCGACTTGTCGCGGCTCGAAAACGCGACTAGTCGACATTTTAACCGTTAAATCTCGGGTTGTCGCAGTTTGAGACGGCGACAACTCGACAAGGTGACAACACGACATGCGACAACACAACAACACGAGATGGCCGTAATCAGCCACCATAGTTTTGACGATTTCAAAGTCCTTTAACTCTTGCAAATATTGACGGATTTTGACCAATATCGAACTCATCCGAGATCTTATTGATATAAAGCAACATACCAAGTTTGGTTGAAATCGGACGATAAATACTTAAGTTATCGCACGGAAACATTTTTCCGGACGCCGACACCGACACAGACGCTGACACAGTGATACCTATGTGTTGCACTTGCGTTGCAGGCGACACAATAAAACCAACTGGACAACGGTAGATTAATAAAGCCCTCTAGCGCTTCAAGTTGAATTTGCCGCCATTCATACTCCCATATTGCCCACTGAATATAATTTAATGTTTAAATTTACATTTGATAAAAATTTTATTATAAAATCTCGAGAGATCAAAAATCATTATCGTCAAGGACGGAAGAAACATTACAACAGCTATAGTCCGTGATCGCTGATAATGACGTCAAAATAAGCGAATGACAGTTCATGCACTGAACAACGCCAACTGCACTTGGTAAGATTATAAGTTTGGTTATAGTGATAATGTGTGAACATGACGTCTTGAAAGCATTATACTGTATAGTATATGACATACATAAGAATTCTAGTATACCATACAGTATGTAAGAGATGCAAGTGTAAGGTCGTTTAGACCTCTTGTGACGTCATACTTACGCCGTTTGACCGTGTCCAGTATACCGGAGCAGTGAGCATGACGTCCCCTGTGATCTCACACTCTAGAACGGCCTTACTACCGCGGTAGACTGCGATGTCCTGTCGCTGGACCTTCATCGTTAGGGTGGGCACTAGATAAAATGGTTAAAATTATGGTAAAAGTTTGGTCAAAACATTTTCGGTAAGAGCTTACAATGGAATATGAGCCAAAATTACCTTCCATAATTTGTACCAAAATTCATTAAATAAATACAAAATATTGACTAGGAAAACAATAGCTTCTAATATATTTTACAATCTTTACACCGACTTAATTAATAAGCAAGGTTAATCAATTTGCTAGGTCCTACCTTTCACGATAAGTTCAACAGAGGTCGGCGTGACGTCATCGCTACGTTCGCTATGACGACATAAGTAAATTCCACTGTCATTGTAGTCAACGTCACGTATTATCAAATTTCCATTCTCTGTTACATTCTCAAGTGGCAGCACCTGTCATACATTTTAATAATGTATACGCTCATTTTAAAATATTTATTTATCATATCTATCAATTTCATGTTCACAAAATTCTAATGTAAGTTATGCTGCAGCACATTTAACCGGAAATAAAATTCAAAAGGCGATTTACTGTGACAGTATTTATTGATATACTTCTTCCAGATTAAAGAAATTTCTAGTTAATCAACACTTCATTTATACACAATTTAAAAGAGTAAAACGTAGTAAAAAGTTGCCAACTCTCACGATTTTGGCGGGAGTCTCACGATTTTCAGTTATGTCTCCCACGACGCGAGACAAAACCTAACGATATAAGAAAATCTGGTCTTATTATTTAAACATAAATGGCCCTTTTGGTTCTTGTCTAGTTATTGGCGATATAAGTAAAAACAATTTGATCAAATATCCTTCAAGACTAAGTATTCCAGACGCAGAAAAAGTTTCCGCTCTACTGTAGAATACTATTTAGGAGTGACTAATTAATATACGATTAATTATACATCAGAAAGTTATTCCTATGCATGGTTTATTTTATACAAGCCAAGTTGTCATGCAAATAAAATTAATGTACTTAATCAATTTGAGTAATAAAATGACATTTAAACACCTACCCCGTCCGCCTTTGACCAGGAGATAGAAATATTGGGTTGGTCAACTCCGTCCACACTCCAAACACACCTCAGCACGGCCGTCTGTCCACGGACAGTGGTCACTACAGGACTGATCGCTCGCATGGCCAAAACTGGCTCTGTAACCAGAGTTAGATCATGTACCATAGGCACAACGTAATTGTATTTCTTGTACCAAGAGAGATTTTGACATTGAAATTGAATGTTTACGTCTGTTTGAGTCATGATCAGAGCATGCAATTTCAATATTCAATAAAATAAAAAATATTTAACTTTTATAAAATAATTACAAATACCAAAGTTAATTTGTGTTGGTATATATTTATATACCTTTTGTTGGCACCGTTATCCCAGCATTCCTCATGCCTTCCTCCAAAGCACCAACACGTGACGTCATAACATCCATGACGTCCGACATATTGGACATCGAACCAATGACGCCATCAAACTTGTCACCAAAGTTAGTTTTAGTGTTATTGAGCGAGATTTCAAATCCTTTCTTCATGTAAATAGTCTGGTAATGGAGTTGCCGGATGTCTAAACTGAGTCTGCGCATGTGATTTATTATCTGTCGGAGTTGTTTCCGGTTGGATTTTACCTTAAGGTGTCCGTCCTTGTGCAAAAGTTCATGACTTTTATTCAGAACATTGGTGATCTCATCATGCATGAGTTTCTTGTTTCGGAAAACCTGAAGCTTCAGTGCATGCAACTCCGACACCACGTCCTGAAGTGTCATATTGGTATCCATGGAGACATGGTCCGTTTCCATTGATATATCATCAATATACGTTGTATTCGTTGCTAAGCAATTTGTGCCAAAAAATATGACAAACACACCTGAAATGGCACAAACATCCATGATGATGGCTCCAAAGTAACAACCAGCTATCTTGAACACTTGACTATCCTTTCATACATGCTTCTGTCGCGACGCCTTCGCTTTCTGTATTAACGTTCATGAAATATTCCGTGCAGAATATAATTGAATTGTTTTAAGGTATCCAATTGGCTTCAATCCCGTTTTCTATTTTAATTGTGTTAAATTTCACGTCTATTTTGTCTGGAGACATCAATTTTTCAAGTACTCCTGGCCAGACACGGTGTATTCCAATTTTAAGTGATAGTCTGTTACTTGATTTTGACTTTTTCTCTGGATGCCATTTTTAACCGGAGTATTGTTCGTCCATGAACTGCGTTATCTTTTCGGAAAACATTCGCCGGAAACTCCAGAGTGAATGTCCAGTATGACGGAAAATGACCAAGTCAGTCTCGGTATTACTCACACTTCACCCATCCCCCTTTTCCTGATGACCTCTGCGCAACCACCTTGATATGGAAGTCCATACACGCCGTAAATGTATCTCACTATATTAGCAGTCTATCTTAGGTATTTGTATGGATGGCAAAATACACGTATAACGTTAAGTATCAGAAGAAATGTTTGATGTCGTAATCATGTGATGTTGGAGCGATTCGAAAATTAGATTTCGAAATCACATTTTAAGAATGTTTGATAAAGAAAACATGATTTCTCTGTCCAGCGAAAAATGGGAAAACGCAAATGAATTGATAAAGTCTAATAATTATTCATTCATTACGTCGGATAATATTGAATAATTATTGTAATATTGAATGTATCGAGTTTGATGCTAAACGGTGTCACCGTGCATACACGTGCTTATGACGGGCGTAATATTGCGGTTTTGAGATACAAGTAGTAATGTGACGACGTTTAGATACGATTACTCCCACATTCAGCGACTGTTGCTTTCGTGAAACCGACGTTATAAACACCATAAGGCCATCTCTATCAGTCAGTCATCGTTTCTGACACTGTCATATATGGGTATACACACTGAACAGAGTTTATTAGCCTAAATGTTATGCTAATCTACCAGAGTACTGACGGAGAAAGGTTGCATTAATTAATCGGACTCCAACCAATTTTTGCCATCTCGAAACCAATGTATTCCGGATGGTGGAGTGATTTTTATACATGTCTACCACTCACTTTGCATGAAGTACAGGCGCGGATCCAAGGGGGGGCGGACCCGGCGTACGCCCCCCCCCCCCCCTAAAATAGGAGAGAGTAAAAGAAAAGAAAAAAGGAAAAAGAAGGGAAAAAGGTAGAGGGGAAGGAAGGAAAATAAGGAAGAAAGAAAAAAATAGAAGGAGAAAGGGAAACAATTAACGATACATAGGGACCAATTTCGTACCCGGCCTAAAGGCCATAGTAGGCGGGTACGTATTATTCGTTCTAGGCGGCCCCTAGACCCCCATCCTTTTCTTTGCTTCGTGCCTCTATGCATAGATATTCAGAATTTTAGGCAGTGCAATTCTGAAACTTTATATTCAAAATATGACATTAGTCGTCAAAAATAATAAACGAACATTTTTACATGGCTTCAATTATTTTTTGGAAAAAGTGTACATTTATTCGAGGGCTTCTGGGGGCCTAGGCGGCCCCACCCAGACCCCCGCCCTTCTTAGCTTTATGTCCATATAAATATTAAGATTTTGATATTGCAATTCTGTAAGTAAAAAAAAAAAACTAAATCAAAACTTCAAATAAAAAATATGACACTTGACACGAAAACCATAAATAAACATCCTTAATGTGTTCATGAAATCCTCAGAATGCAGGATTTTGCACCATTTATTCAAGAGCTTCTGGGGGCTAGGCGGCCCCCAGACCCCTCGCCTGATTTGCTTTGTCCCACGCCCCCTCTAACTCAAAACCTAAATCCGCCCCTGAAGTATGTGATGAATTGTTTGATAACGTTGTTTTGACTATCATAAAACCGGATTGTAATCATATCAAAAGTCGGTAAATAAATTGTAGAATACGAATTTTGCCGATTTTTCATTTTTTTTTATTATTATTTGGTCTATAAAATTGATATAAACTGTAACTAATTCTCAGACCTCTGTGATTGTAAATGTTCCGTCTATCTTTGTGATGTGGACTCGATTGGCTTCCATACTTAGATAAGAGCTGCATGCTGTTTCTAAATTCTACCCTCTGATAAAATTTCTCATCAATGTGATAGGCCGGAGTTTGATTGAAATATCGTATCAATTATGTCATGAGTTGGGAAGTTCCGGGTCCATTTAACAACCATTACCCCAGCTGGTCATTTCCCGGGAGACTAGTGGTCAGTACGAGCGTTCTCTGGTGGTCACGCGCCATTTATTCCTGATTTACAGTTTAGTCATGATCTGTGGCGTGTTTAATTAAGTTCAGCATAGTTCGAACATCCGTCGGACTTTTGTGTTTCCGCAATAACTATGTGCGTGTACCGCGCAGAAAAAATTACAGGTGCAATTTTTATAGATTCCAGCATTGCAGCATGGTATTACTCTGAAGATTTTTGTCTTTTTTAATTTAAAGTTACCCTTATGAGCCCATGTCCTTGAAACTACCATTAGTATGAAAAACTTAACAACCCCGTAATTTCATCATTATCAGATTTGCAGTTGTCTCCCCTTCAATGAGAAATCGTACTTCAAGGCAGTATCATCAGCAGAAACAATTTATTGACAAACAAAAAAATTGAATTCTAGAAAAAAAATCATTATCATTTATAGATTATGAAATTCATTACAACATGAAACGCTGGCAAACCACATACACACGTATAACATTTACAATGTAGGCACGCCCAAGGTTTTGGTGATGGAAATTAACAATGTCACATTTTCGTCAAAATGTGTCTTGATACAAGATAAAACTCATTCGTCTGACATCATGTTATCAAATATTACGTTTCAAAAAGTCATTCCTCTCTGACTTCCTGAGATCAAGCAGGTACCTATACATGTATATAATATTTATTAAACCCCCAATTTTCGCGGGTCAAAAATAATTTGTGATAAGCGATTTTAACTTCGAATTAGAAAATTGAACTTCGAATTAGAAAATTGATTTCTAAGAATTTCAATTTAACAACCATGTTGTAACAGTTTTTATCAATTTCTTCTTATTACCAAATTTCGAAGACCATAGGAATGTCCCACGAAATCCCCTTTCAAAATAACCGACTATACAATAACACCATCTACTGTACTGATCAGAGGTACATGTAGGAACTCGGACATCTAGCAATGAATGTCTCTACAAGTACTGTTAACATCAAATATTTTTGTGGAAACAGGTACAGAATGTTACCTACAGATTAAAGTGACTTAACATATCTCATGTGGTCAATATAGTAATAGTATAGACATTCACATAGCCTTTGCTATTACCACTGCTCTCGTTCTTTCCATGGTAGTAGAGTTGTTGTCACACATCATCTGAAACATAAAGAAGGGAATTAAATGCACACACAGATACATACCGGGGACCAAAATAAAATATGTTTTACACCTATCATGTATTATAAAGAGGCCAAAAGTATGACTAATGAAGCCTAAATAACTACTTTATCATGGGACACTGCTATACAGTAAGGGGAATGAAGACCTACAGTCTTTCTGTTTGGGTGATCAAAATATATACAAAAAGGGAACCACAATACACTCCCCATGTCCATATAAGGGGCAACAATACACTCCCCTGTCCATATAAGGGACCACAATACACTCCCGCTGTCCATATAAGGGACCACAATACACTCCCCATGTCCATATAAGGGGCAACAATACACTCCCTGTCCATATAAGGGACCACAATACACTCCCCATGTCCATATAAGGGACCACAATACACCCCCATGTCCATATAAGGGACCACAATACACTCCAACTGTCCATATAGGTGACCACAACACACTCCCCCTGTCCATATAGGTGACCACAATACACTCCCCCTGTCCATATAGATGACCACATTACACTCCCCCTATCCATAAAGGTGACCACAATACACTCCCCCTGTCCATGTAAGGCACCACAATACACTCCCCCTGTCCATATAAGGGAGCACAATACACTCTCCTTGTTCATATTAGGGACTACAATACACTCCCCCTTTCCATATAAGGGACCACATTACACTCCCCATGTCCTTATAAGGGACCACATTACACTCTACTTGTCCATATAAGGTGACCACAATACATTCTCCCTGTCCATATAAGGCACCACAATACACTTCCCCTGCCCATATACATGTAGGTGACCACAATACACTTCCCCTGCCCATATAGGTGACCACAATACACTTCCCCTGCCCATATAGGTGACCACAATACACTTCTCCTGCCCATATAGGTGACCACAATACACTTCCCCTGCCCATATAAGGGACCACAATACACTCCCCTCCCATATATGTAACCTCAATACCATCACACACCCAACCATAAAGGGGACCAAACTTTGAAAGGTATTACCTGGTAATGTCAATTGATAAAATGAATTTGCAAAAGACTTAAACCAAATATAATTAACAGAATCACAAATCAAAATTGGTGCAGTATATGATGAATTGTATACTGTGTAAATACACATATGATCACTTTGTGTTTATTGCACATGTATTTAGAAGATAACATCACACTTTCCATTATATATAGTGTAGTTTATCCCAATATAAAAACTACACACAACTAAATAAATTGATTTAAAGAATAGAAATATACCATCAAATTCTGTTGACTTTTGACTAGGCTTTTTTATTGTCGCTTTATCTTTGATAAGTTGTGGATAGTCTTTGATCACTTCATTTCTACAGCGGATAAAGACACTTATAAAGTAGCTGTACGAGACAACTAGAGCTGTTCCAAATGGTAGGAAAAACCGATTCTTGTACTTCAAAAATTTCTTTGTGTTGTACATATATATTTGTTGTGCAGCATAAACGGTACCAAGTGCTGAGGAAAGAAGAAAATGATTAAAATACACATCATAACATATACATGCTTCATGAAAAAGCTTTAACTCTTTGTTTACATACAGAATATTTGACCTTGTTCATGGTTCCTTATGCTCAAAATGTATGAAATATCTAATGAAATATCTACATGTTATGTCCAATAAAAACTAACAAAAACTAAAAAAAATATCACAATACAATGCATGTCCATATATTATACAGTGTATAGTCTTCTGATGCTTCTAGTAGATGTTTGCTATAAATACTGTAAAGGTTTATTCAGACAACCAATTTCTCCTATATTCATTAGTTTCCTGCAATAACAATTTCTCTCAAACTTTTATTTATGAAAAAACTTAATAATATTCACAACATGTTTCTGTACAAGAACCATCCTCAATGTCCCAGGGGTTACTATCACTGATGTAATATCCACCCCAGGAACTGTTCTTAAAAGGCAGTTCATGAGAAAAGAAAGTGACCAATCACTGGCCTGCAGTGACTCATTTGAAAATCACTGAGAGAATGACGCCCAATTTCAAAGTCATACAGTGTACCTAAATGAACATCAACACTTTTCTTTGTCAGATGTCTTTATTATGATTTGATTCTTTTGATGTTGATCAAAGGACCAAGTTACACCTGTATTTTCCGTTGCCTTCAATTTTGCTTTGCTATGGAACATTCAAAGGGTGGATATGATGACAGTGATACTAACCCCTAGAGTATACAGGATGTACAAGAACCTATACCTATATTATCATTTATATGAAATGCATAAAAAGTGCTCCTTACTTGCAACAAATATTCCCATGGATGCATATTTTCCAGGTTGCATACAGGCAATAATGTCATCACGCTGTGTATAAAATAATATCGTAATTAGTCACAGCTTGGCTATTTTTTTGTTTATTTTGGTGATGTTGATAAAGCTTGAATTTATCATTTTACTTTAACATTTCTTGTTTGTTCTTTTTTATTTAGAATCTACTTGTAAGTCATAATTCTTTTAATTTTGAAATCAAGATTGCTTGAAATCAAATCGTATATTATCGACAAGTTATACTTGGTTTAGCAACACCTATATGTAGAGCATTGAATGAAGCAGTACAGTATGGGAGGCCTACAGAATAGCTAGTTGTGTAACCATGACGTGCTTTGGGATGCATTTTTACAGCAGTCTACATCATATAGTAATATTTATACAATAAATTGAACTACTTACTGCATCAGTTCTGTCTATTTCCAGCTGTGTTTTCTCACTGGAACTTTTACTCATTTTTATTGTTCTGTTGTCACATACATAACGTTTAACCTATGCCTTCATTTAGTGCATCGACAAAGTGAAAGTAGGTCAATATTAATTAGATCTTTTGGGCGTTTGCTTTTGACGACGCTCTAACACGTCGTGGATTCAAGCATGTAGATAACCAAGATTTTGAGAAGCATGGTCGACGTTAGGATAGCCGGTGGTCGTTCATCAACGAAACCAAATGTTTCCGCGGAAATAACTAACCTTGTAACGCCTGGTGATGTAATAACTGCAGATACAGGTTTTATGCGGTATGTGTGCCTAGCGACGCTTTTCTAACCACATCGTATTCTATAATCTGGTATTATGCGTGTAGGCCTATATATAACTTTACCGTATATATATATATAGTGAGAATTCAATATTGACTGTTGGTAATATATCAACATGTAAATTTACAATGTATGTATCATTAACACTTTCATACATCTACATTACAATCTAGACTATTAAATCTTATATGTAGTAATTAAGTACTGGTATACAAAATGTACATGTATAGTGGTATTTGACACTGTTAAATTTTGTTTTGTTTATATGAATAATACAATAGAAATGTTAAGTATATAAGATAGGTGAACGTACTAAATTATGTTTAATTTGCGACTTGTGTGGATGTTTCAGTGGACATGGAACCTACATGGAAGATGAAAAGCTATACGCTTCAGTGGCTGGAGTTGTGGAACGAGTCAATAAACTCATTTGTGTTAAACCTTTGAAAACCAGGTGCATCAACTGACATTCACAATTTTCACTTGCACCTCAAAATCACACAAGATAAATGAAATAATGTTACAAGCATTTGAAACAATCTACTCGGTCATATCAAGCTATCATGATTAATACATAATCATATACATTGATACCCGCGTTATTGACCACCTCTATATAAAGACTACTTGCTGAAGAAGACCACTTTTCTATGTTTCAATTTACTAATTTCAATACAATTCTACCTGTGTATAAAGACCACTTGATTGTAAGCACCATTATTCCCTCTGTATTTGGGTGGTCTTTATAGACAGGTATGAGGTTTGATTGGATGTAATAGTTAATTTATGACTAAATCATTGGAGAAACTGTCAATTAACATTTTAACTTTAATATATGCTTATTAACTCAAATGAACATTAAATTACATGTATATATTATATATACTGTATAGTCTACAGATAGCGAGTAGAAGAATATGGATACAAAGAACATTTATAATTACACTAGAAGTAGTAATCATTGTATAATTGAATTCATGTACTATTCATATGGATATAGATCCATTATATGTCATATTAAATCCTATTAAAGATAACCAAGATCCATTTTCATGAACATTCCTTAACCTATAATTCTTCATAGGAAAGCACGACATAATTAGTAAGGAAATTTTCTTAACTTAAGAAAAAAAAAATCTCTTTAACTAAATATAATGCTTTCCTATAGAATATTTTAAGTTAAAGAAATTCCTAAAGTTAAATTATGTTCATGAAACAAACTGGGCCTTAACTACCCAGTCTGAGTTATAAATAAACTTAGAAATGTAATAAGAACATAATATTCTTCATTTGTATTTATAAATCCAGTTGATAAGAATGTCAATTTCACAGGTACAATGGTGAGATAGGAGACGTAGTTATTGGTCGGATCCTGGAGGTTGGTACTCGTCGTTGGAAGGTGGACACCCATGCTAAATTGGACTCAGTACTAATGCTGTCCTCAGTTAATCTTCCTGGCGGTGAACTGGTAGGTTTCCATTGTAACTGTATCTGACATAGACATAGTCCTATTTACATATACAGTCCCTATTTACATAAGGTGTATACAGTGTAACATTAATAAAAGACAAAATTGAACTTAAGAGGATGTCTATTAGCAAGAAATTAATCTTATCCCAAACAAATGTAAGGCATTCTGATCTATCAAGATTTACCTCCTTTTATTTTGTTTCATTCCATACATGTACTGATGAAGTGAAACAAGGGGAAGTAACTCTGATAAATCAGTACAAAGAAAAATAGCTGTAGACATTTGGATATCTGTCTAGTCAATAAAGCAATATGAGATGTTCATGTGGTCAATCTGTATAATTATAAACACACAAAGTAGCATAGGATTATAAGGGAAGAAAGAGGTGACTTCAAAGGAAACAAATGCACAAAATTACAGAAATGTTGGTGAAGTTTGATAGACAATCTGATGTTTGCCTCAGATCTTTCTTTGTTATAGTAATTTCAGCTCACTCTCAAGATGTGTCCAACCTGCAGGGTGTTTATTAATTAGCATGATTTTGAAACCCTAAGATTGGTAGAATTTATTCTTATAAAAACCATTCCAGAAGTATCAGGTACTTCAAGAACCAGGTCATGGCCGAGATATATTTTTGCCTATTGAATGACAATGTTTATGTCACAAAGAAAATTGTTTCCTCTTCCAGAGACGGCGATCAGAGGAAGATGAAAAGATGATGAGACATTACCTCAAAGAAGGAGATCTGATCAGTGTATCCTTTTTGTCATTTCATTGAATGATATGTTAGGTAGACGATTACTATGCCACACTGGTTGTGTGGAGATTAAAAAATGATGTAGCTCTGATATGATTAATCTTCTTGATATTACCTGTTCTTTTCTGTCTTAATTTGCATATTACAGAGTTGCCTCCTTTGTGGTTTGGTATCTACTGTGACATACCAGTAATTGTTCTGTAAGTGAACTTGTATGGTTTTCTCTGAAAAGTATAATGTTACGTTTGCAAACACAACGTCACAATCAAGACCTACCCACAAAGGCAGATAACTCTGTAATATGCAAAAATTGAATATTTCTTGATGCACATAGACAAGGAAATGTGGGATATAAAACAATTGGGTTACAGTGACCTACATTTCAACCTTTGACCTATATGAGAGACCAACATGTCTAGACTATATCTCCTGTACTGATTGTTTACCTTAACAAGACACCAGGCAGAGGTTCAGTCTGTGTTTTCTGATGGAGCCTTATCACTCCACACCAGGAGTCTCAAATATGGCAAAGTAAGTGAGACATCAAGTATGGTTACTATCCTGAATGTTGATGGTGATGATTGTTTGTAGACATTGGATATTGTTTTTAACTTGAAAACATGTTTGGGGAATCTGTTTGATATCACGTACATTGTATTAGGCTATTAGCCATTAACCAACTTAAAGTATTTCATTTTTCAAAACTATTTAACATGATTATAACAAACCTCTGTGGACCAACCATATCAATTGGCTACATAAAAGCATGATCCATTATATACATGTACAAATATTACAAGGATATTATAGAAACCTTGACAGAGAATGAAAGTTCTTATGTTATAAGCATGGATTTGTTGTAGGCATATTCAATATAAAAAGTTTTACTATATATATACCAGTAACTTAAGGCCTTACTACTTCACTCCAAAAAATTAGCAATTATGCATTGAAACATTACGAAATTATTTCTATGAATTTAAATCGAGTACATAGAAAATAAAAAGTGATGCCAGGTAATACTGATACCTTTCTCTCTATAGTTATCGCAAGGCCAGCTGGTGTCGATTTCACCTTCTCTCATCAAGCGTCGTAAGACCCACTTCCATAACCTGCCATGTGGAGCCAGTATAATCCTGGGTAACAATGGTTACGTATGGATCTGTCCGACCATCAACGAGGAGACCGAGCAGACGGGCGGGTACGAACAAAACTATGAGGTAAGTTAGGGCAGATCATGGCCAGGATCTCTTGTTATAAAACTACGAGGTATTAGTAATGGCAGACCATGGCCAGGATCTCTTGTTATAAAACTACGAGGTAAGTAATGGCAGACCATGGCCAGGATCTCTTGTTATAAAACTACGAGGTAAGTAATGGCAGACCATGGCCAGGATCTCTTGTTATAGAACTACGAGGTATTAGTAATGGCAGATCATGGCCAGGATCTCTTGTTATAAAACTATGAGGTAAGTAATGGCAGACCAAGGCCAGGATCTCTTGTTATAAAACTATGAGGTAAGTAATGGCAGACCAAGGCCAGGATCTCTTGTTATAGAACTACGAGGTATTAGTAATGGCAGATCATGGCCAGGGTCTCTTGCTGGTTAACAGCAGACGTGCTCCTGTAATTTATCCTTTTTCTCAAGAAATCTTAATATACATATTCTAAATCTCTTACAAAATAGATTTGGTAATGTCATTGATGTCAGTATTAAATTATTAGGAGATTCTATTTCATGTCATCTTCCATAATCAATAAAGAAAATTGAAATGGGAGGCAAACAAAGTTATTCTTGAAAACCATTATAAAACATAAATTGATAAAGTCTATTCTGTCTTTGCATATAAC
Source organism: Argopecten irradians (assembly GCF_041381155.1). Lineage (NCBI taxonomy): Eukaryota > Metazoa > Mollusca > Bivalvia > Pectinida > Pectinidae > Argopecten > Argopecten irradians. The sequence goes on along the minus strand of NC_091137.1, from coordinate 39,658,188 downwards.
AGATTTATCTGCCCTTGCGGGAAGGTATCAATTGTGATGTCATGGGTTTGAGAGTATAACATCATACATCTTCTCAGAGAAAAATGATGGGAGTTTCGCTCACCAAACAAAGATACCTACTTGTAATTGAAGTAACACTGTTGTAGGAAATACCAAATTCAAATTAATATGGAAGTACCCAAACTGAAGTTAATTGATCATGATATGAGGAAACACTGGAATATTGCAAACATATGTCTGTAGGCTACAAAAACAAACCACTGTTTATATGAGTTATCTGCCCTTGTTTACAGCCAGTCCAGAAGTCGGACCGAGAAGTGATAGCCAGATTACGTAACTGTATATTAGCCCTGGCTGAACACAAGATGATGTTGTATGATACAAGTGTACTCTATACATTCGAGGCCTCTCTCAAATACGCGGTAAGTAGAAATTACATAGAATTGATTTTGTGTAAAGTTAGAATACATAAATATTAGGCAAACTTTGTAGTTATTGCTGTGGCTATAGATATACTGTATGCATATCAGGGGAATTACGTATATCTGTTCTGAAGTTTTGTCAAATAAAGAGGGAAACTGTTTTTGCATGTGATCAACATAATGTGACTGGATGGAGTGTGCTGATCGGTATCTTTGGCGGTTTGTTTCAGTAAGACACACTATCATGTGGGCAAAAGTTTCTACTAATACAGACAAAATGAACATACAGCAGTCTCCCAAAACATTATATACAGTGGGGGTCTGTCCTTAAATGACCTAGCTAAGCTGTTCATAGAACATAGAAGTGTTTAAACATTTTCAGTCAATATCTAGACATTAAACTTTATTTATTTTACATTGATTACGAAACAAACAAGTTATACAACTTATGCAAATCACTCTCGATGGCCTGGATGTAAGCGTGCGAGGGATCTTACTGTGGGAGGAAACCGGAGTGCCCAGAGAAAACCTACGAGATCGGGCAGGTGACCCCTAACCTTTTCACGTCCGTGCCGGGGATCGAACCCCGGCCGGCTAGGTGAAAGGCGAGTGGCTTAACCACTACTCCATCCGCTCACGCAACAATCTAGACATTTCAGATGAATCACCTCATGAATTTTGTTGATACATCTGTACTGTGTTTTTTCAGGTGAAGGATACACTGAAGCCTGAAGTAATGGCCGACGTTATAGAGATAGCTCAACAGAGACTGGAGAGAGAAGGCACATGAAGAATCCAACTCTAAGTACATCTATATCTCCATAGCTGTATAGAGATGGCTTTACGACCTCGGTCATCACCAATTGTATTGACTCTATTGGATACACAGACTGGTCATCAATGAGGCTATAAAGGTCAAGGTCAGATGCTACAGACCTGTACCAGTATATCACGTTGATATTTCTTATGGTCCATGAACTGGTTTGTGTTCTCCATGCATTGATATGGAAAAGAGACTGTCCGTTCCATATATGACTGATTTGTGAGATTCTGTATTTCCTGTAGATTGATCTGCCAAATATGCTTCATTGAACAGATGTGAAAACATTTTGCACATGTTGAAATGTGAGAATCTTGGAATGCCTTCCTCATGCAATTAGTGATGTAATTGCCATTTCATGAATTTTGATTATCAGAATGCCATTTCATTTTATGTACAACGATGTAGACTACATCGTATACAAGTACATTGTACCTGTACTGTGAATGTACTTGACTGATATTTGATAATCTAAATTGAAGGAGAGAAGAATAATTTGTATGTTTAGGAAAGGAATTTCCTGTTGTATCTTTCAATTTACTTGAAATTATTTGAACACCTTGAGCTAAGCTTATCCAGGTATAATTGTAAACATATGGGAAAAAAAAGGTAAACTGGGACCAACGAAATACTTCTAAATCAAACCAAGACTTTGAGGTATACAAGTTTTTACTGTATTATACACACACTTATCACTGTAATCATGGGTACCTGGCAGCTATCAAAATTAACAATAAAATGAACTATTGGCTAAGCATGTGTTTTCATTGTCTTGATTGTAAAAGAAGCAACTACTAGTTGTCACCTTCTTAGCTCCAACTGTTTGGAATTCAATTCCTGTCATGGTCTGTGATGATGAGGTACAGTGAACATTCATATCGTAGCGGTAATCTTATATTAGCGTTTTTCGCGCAAGCAACGCTTTGCAAAAAATATCTTTTGTATACATGCCGTTATGGTGATTACGTGAATAATCATTGCTCAAACTTGTTCCAAATTGCCTTTACAAAGTTCAAGGGACCGATTGTAAATACATGTATGTATATTTTTGCCATTTTTGTATTCTTTGTTATATAATTAATTAGAATTCTGTAGGGAGAGGGCTTCATATAAGTTGGAAAACTTGTGCCCAATCCCATTGTATATAAAACAAGGACATAGTCATTCAGATCCCCCGCCAATGGAGATATCAAAGCTGAAGTAAGTTTGATTGTGGAGATTTATGTGTATGGAAAAAAAACAGGAAAAAGGAAGTTGAGCTAAAGAAAGATGGAGTATAATTCAAGTAGAGCGGGGCTGCAATTGTTGAATCAGGTATACAGCCTTGACATTTATATTAGACTATATACACAAAGATGGGTGGAGTTTTGCAAAGTAACATTTACCATTTACCATGATTATTGTCAGCAATGTTTCCATGGTAACGGAAAAAGTGCATGAAGTTTCGTGGAAATATCTATGCTGGTTTTAGAGTTATGCTCCGGAAATGAACCTGCTACAAAAATATGATATTTTCAGCAATGTTTCTATGGTTACAGAAAAAAAGCACAAAAAGTGAAACCTAAAAATAGCAAAAGGCACTACTAGACCAAGAGAACAATGTGTCTATGAAGTTTCATGGAAATATCTCTGCTGGTTTTAGAGTTGTGCTCTGGAAACAATTCTTACACAAAAATCTGCCATTTTCAGCAATGTTTCCATGGTTACAGAAAAAAATACAAAAAGTGAAAACTTTAAAATAGCAAAAGGCACTACTAGACCATAAGACCAATGTGTCTATGAAGTTTTGTTGAAATATCTCTTCTGGTTTTAGAGTTATGGTCCGGAAACAAACCTGGTACAAAAAATATGATATTTTCAGCAATGTTTCCATGGTTACGGAAAATATGCAAAAAATGAAAACCTAAAAATAGCAAAAGGCACTACTAGACCATAAGACCAATGTGTGTATGAAGTTTCGTGGAAATATCTCTTCTGGTTTTAGAGTTATGCTCCGGAAACGAACCTGGTACAAAAATATGATATTTTCAGCAATGTTTCCACAATGGTTACGGAAAATATGCAAAATATGAAAACCTAAAAATAGCAAAAGGCACTACTAGACCATAAGACCAATGTGTGTATGAAGTTTCGTGGAAATATCTCTACTGGTTTTTTTAGAGTTATGCTCCGGAAACCATTCGTACGGACGGACGGACGGACGGACGGAGGGACAGAACCCATTTGTATATCCCCCGCCAACTTCGTTGGGCGGTGGATAATTACACAACAAAATATGCTTAAATAAAAAAAAAAAATTTGATTACGCCAAAATAAGTCCGGCGAGGTATTCTCATTATCTCTTAATCAGGGGCATGTTCATGAGTTTACTCCAGGTACTCTGGCATACCAGGCCTTAAATGAATCTTACTGTTAAGAAGGAATACAAAACAAAACTAACCTAAACCCATGATTGCCCCTGGTGTCTCCAAGTATTGAGGTCCAAGCAGCAAATTTTTTCTCTACTTCATCTGCTATATTTGTATGTTGAAATGGGATTTCCCATAACAAAATTTACATACATGTACTATTCACAGTTTGAGGAGGCTGTTAGCGCCAAATAAGGTATCCTATACATGACACCTTCGGGAGCAATGTCCTCTTCTTTTCCACCACTTTCCACAATCTTTCATAAAGAAGACACAAAATGAAAATGTACTTAATTGTTTTATTTTCACATTAATGTACAACCATATACATTGACTTTTTTGGACAAAAATGGCTTGCATGTCTATTAAAGAGCTCTCATCACAATGCACTCTGTACACGGGTTATAAAGCTATCATACAGAAACAGAACATGCAGACTTGATACACACACACTTTCTCGCTATTATAAAACATGCATTCTTCACTCACACAAAATATAGTTAGGTGACAACCTTGATTTCTTCTCAACATCAGACAATGTTTCAAGAAATAAAGATCTCCAAGTTTCATGAAAGACAACTTCAATGTCATTTTTGAGAAGAAATCAAGGTTGCAGGATTAATTAATTATTTTAAGATAAAAAAGTATTTTTGCACTTAAACCAACCATGAGCACTGTACACGTTCTTGTACATAATCACAAGCATTTCATGTTCTCGTATGGTCATAACCCAAACTATTTCATACTCCTATTGGTCTACCATCAACTGGTTCTAGAAGCACAGAAGAGTCCGTCAAAAGGCCAAAGCCATTTAAAGCAAGCAGAATGTACAGGAAGTCTATCAGCAATGGAGAAGTTAATTACAAATATTCAGTCATTTCGTTAAGTAGGAATTTATCAAAACAACGACAAACAGTTTTTTTGTCTAAAAAGAATTAGGATTTTCTGTAAAAATGTTACCACAAATAAATAAATATAAAACAACATATGGTATCACATTTAAGCACATACAGTCAGTCTCTTAAGGTTTTCCCATCTCAAGGAAGGGAACGTACATTCAGCCAATTTACCTCCATGTACGGTGGAAGGGTTCATACAGCCAGATATCAAGGCTTTCTAATGTTGGGAGGCCTCAAACACCCAGATATAATGTTTTGCCCTTTTCTGTATTAAGGAAGGCCACATGTAGCCAGAGCTCTATCATCAAGGCTTTCCCCTCTGTGTACAGGAAGGGCACTGTGCAATACAGATATTACACTATTTGTTCCCATGTAATCATATTTAGTTTTCTAGAATCATTACAAATCAAAGAACACTGGGCCACAGTCATCATTTTACATTTACACTTGAGGTACAGATGTAGAGTAGGACTAATTCATGTACCACTTGATACCCAATAGCGTTTGTGTGGGACTAGGACTAATTCATGTACCACAGCGCAAGTCTTTGTAATTTTCCCCCTGTAATGACATTAGCTCGGGATATCATCTTTTAATATCATTCCATCACCAATAGAAACAATAGTCCTGCACGTCAGGTTTCATGTGGTATGTGAATTAGTCCGTTAGAAAGAGAGGGACAGTGTAGAACTAAAGAACTTTTTTTAAAAGAACAAAAAGCTTGCAAAGAGAAACCCTCAGTCTATCTTAATTCCTTCAGGTACTCTCCTTGACTTAACAGGTAATTTAAAACAGAAAGTGATAGAAATCCTAACAATGTAAAATCAATTATGAGTATCTGAGATTATCACAGGTTTATATATACCTACATATATTATTGATTAAGGGACATTTCTATAATATACCTGTACAGCTAGTGATGCCTGACTTCATAATTGTTGATCACAATTCATATATCTTCATATCAACACATGTCACGACATTAAAATTTGAATTCGGTATCTTAAGGTAGTTAGTTTAATTTTGACTTAACTACATAATATGTTCTGTTGGGACGTGAGTTTTTCCATGACTTGTAATTTTTCCTAATTCAAAACAACGACAAACAGTTTTTTTGTCTAAAAAGAATTAGGATTTTCTGTAAAAAAAAACACAACAGTTACCACAAATAAATAAATATAAAACAACATATGGTATCACATTTAAGCACATACAGTCAGTCTCTTAAGGTTTTCCCATCTCAAGGAAGGGAACGTACATTCAGCCAATTTACCTCCATGTACGGTGGAAGGGTTCGTACAGCCAGATATCAAGGCTTTCTAATGTTGGGAGGCCTCAAACACCCAGATATAATGTTTTGCCCTTTTCTGTATTAAGGAAGGCCACATGTAGCCAGAGCTCTATCATCAAGGCTTTCCCCTCTGTGTACAGGAAGGGCACTGTGCAATACAGATATTACACTATTTGTTCCCATGTAATCATATTTAGTTTTCTAGAATCATTACAAATCAAAGAACACTGGGCCACAGTCATCATTGTACATTTACACTTGAGGTACAGATGTAGAATAGGACTAATTCATGTACCACAGCGCAAGTCTTTGTAATTTTCCCAGCGCAAGTCTTTGTAATTTTCCCCCTGTAATGACATTAGCTCGGGATATCATCTTTTAATATCATTCCATCACCAATAGAAACAATAGTCCTGCACGTCAGGTTTCATGTGGTATGTGAATTAGTCCGTTAGAAAGAGAGGGACAGTGTAGAACTAAAGAACTTTTTTTGAAAGAACAAAAAGCTTGCAAAGAGAAACCCTCAGTCTATCTTAATTCCTTCAGGTACTCTCCTTGACTTAACAGGTAATTTAAAACAGAAAGTGATAGAAATCCTAACAATGTAAAATCAATTATGAGTATCTGAGATTATCACAGGTTTATATATACCTACATATATTATTGATTAAGGGACATTTCTATAATATACCTGTACAGCTAGTGATGCCTGACTTCATAATTGTTGATCACAATTCATATATCTTCATATCAACACATGTCACGACATTAAAATTTGAATTCGGTATCTTAAGGTAGTTAGTTTAATTTTGACTTTACTACATAAAATGTTCTGTTGGGCCGTGAGTTTTTCCATGACTTGTATTTTTCCTAATTCCTAAAAACTTTTCAAACTAATAATATATGTAATCAGCCATATAGGTAAGAGGAAGTTCTTAAGTATAAATCATCTTTTCCCCCAAATATTATTATTTTTCTAATTTTGCATAACTTATAAATTTTTATGAGATCAAATCCATAAGGTATTTGTCATAGTGCATTGATACAAAATGTCCAATTTTACACAAAATATCAGATATTATACAGTATAAGCCTAGAAAATGTGGATCAAAAATTCTTATCACTAAGGAAGTTTTCAATATATTTCTGATGATAATGTATAACAGTCCAGCATTGTCTGATCTTAATATGCTGTCAGCTTTATCAAATTTGATTCAAAACACAACTCATTTTACGGCGATTTATAATTAATGTAAAAATCCTGGGGGAAAAAAACAACCGTGAATGCGTACTAAACAACCACCATGTAATTTGTATATATATAATGCCAGTATATGGAAGTTGTATAAATAATGTCTTTCCCCGATGTCTAAATGTTAGTATAAATATCTGGTATTTACAACTACATGAAATGTGTACATACAAATGTACATATATATATATATATATATATATGAAGATGAAAGATTTACAATGTATGATTGGCAATGAAGCAGAAATCATTTCTTCTCTCACAACCATTTTTTCCAATAGTTTGTATTGTATATAGCTAAAACTCATTCACCCCTAAAAAATTATGAACTGTTCCAGCCATTGCATTAGAAGAGTCCAAATGTGTATCCAGGGGTGAATGAGTATGTTTTATAATATATATTCATAAAACAGTTGAAAAAAGTTGCTTGAGAGACTAAACAAATTGTCCAAAAGTTATACAAGGCTTTTAATGAGTGTGGTCCCATACACTAGTAATTTAGATTCTATTTATAACTCTACAGAATTCAAAGTGAGAGAAAAGACCCTATTTAAATATCTTACTCTAAATTGAGGTTCAATGTAGATATATCAGATATCTACATTGTATATTGAAAATAAACATGCCATTAAATTGCAATTATCATTGTGTTGTTAGCAAGAAGTGCATTATCATTTGATATACCTTTCATTAAATGTATTATGCTGTATTATATAGGGCAGTAAGAACATATATTAGCTCCCTAAAAAGAACACAAGCAGTACTGACTGCTAACTCATATATGTATATATATCAAATAAACAAGGAAAATGTTTATGGAATCAGAAATAAAACGATAATACACTAGGTAAATACATGTATGTATACCAGGGTAGTTCCTTAATGATATCATATATTTTGATGTAATTGATTAAATTTAACATCACAAACTAGGATTTAGTCGTATCGAGGTTAAGAACCCTACACAGAACTCCTGATGATTTATAGATGAGGGGACAACTGCTGGTGTTATCCTCAATAGGTACAGATCACTGGACTAGACGAAGAAAGACAAGTTACTGATTGTACAGGACAAGGGGAAGTAACTCTTCAAGAGCCTATTATCTGATCATTCACTCTCGCATTCTCTCTTTCTCTGTATATCATAATATACACTCACTCCAAAGCACATAAACAGATCTGTACACTTATTTCAGAATCATTTATTTTGTATTCAAACAAAGAAAAGAGAAAATTGTAATATGTTGTAATAGTTCACAAGCTTTTTATAGTATACTCATATTTAAATCGTGCGAGTTAGGCATTAAAAAGAGCAGGCCTTTTTGGATTGTTCTTAACTTTCGGTTATATATGTATAAATTTATTTAATGGAATATTCTTTTATTTTATTACATTAATGAGGTAGGAGAATTTAAAATGACTGTTTCATGACCGTAGTCACATTTCTACAATATCTGTCTGTGGAGAGATCTTAAACCAATTTAAGATATAAATGTGATATTTATATATATATATATATTTGAGTGCATCATAGCTACAGATACCAAAATGATCACAACAAACATTTTCCAACAGAGTGCCATATTTTGTTTCCCTTATCAGTACTGACCTAGGACTATAAATGGACAACCTACACCTTATACCACAGCTTATACGAAATATAATCCATCTTCTTTATATAGAGATTTATATACCGGTAATTGATTGTATTAGATAAATAGATTGACAACCGGGTTATCAAGCTCAGCAGTGAAATATTCAGTATAAAACACATTAGGGAAAACAGTATGCCAGGTACTGTTGTCTAAAGTTTATAAATCAAACATTGAGGGAAATGTTTATTTTGAATAGCACTTTTAAATAGAGAAAATCTACTGTAAGACTATAGAAGGATTGCAAAAAATGTTTCTTAATGTAACTGAAACCCTACTGCATGTGTTTAAATGCAAAACATAGCAGTTTAGAATAGTTAAGATAGTTAGAATCAAGGGGAGATAACTCACATCTATAACCTGGATCTATTAGAAAGGCAAATATAAAAGGTACCAAATCATTCCCTCTAATTACAAACTATGTGTTCTTTAATTTGTTTGATTTCAGAAAAAATCTGCAATCAGATCTGCAATACATTTTTACTTATTTTATGTCAGTAAAATAATAATTCATGATTTCATGTAGTTATAGGTTAGTCTACGTTTCCATGTAAATTATAGGAAATAACTTGTTTTTCACATTGTCAGCTTATGTAAATAATCTTGAAACAAATTGTCAGAACAACCTTAAGTTATCATTTATTAAAGTGAAATCATTACTATGCATAAAATGTAAATCTTAACAGGTTTATATGATATATGATTGAATAGATAGTATTATTTGCCATATGTGTATAATATCAATGTAAATCATAATGTTACTTTTCACTTGTTACATGGCATTTATAAAGTTTGTTTAATGCTGTTAATACAACCAAATTTTGAATTTCATTTGAACAGGTTAAGCAGTAGTGTTGTGGGAGAGCTTTACAAACATATAATGGACCAAACTAAACTATAAATACTCAAGAAGAACCACCAAGTATATATAGCCGTTAATTTTTAATTGAATATAATTTTTAAATATTTTAGAGGATATACTAATGGCCACGAAAAAAATGAATCCCTGAAATAATAATAATAAGCAAATTGATTTTCCAATTTGCAAAATCAATTAAAACATTTTTTCAAGTTTTTTTTACCAACTGAAACCACAGGCTATATATATGGTACACCTCTATAAAAACAAATACATGTACAGATTGTGTAGCTTTATAAGTAAGACTCAGACTGTTTGGCAAAAGGTATATGTATGCTATAGAAACGTATCAAGAACACAGAAGATATCTTTATGATTGGTCACCTCTAATACTGGCAGTAAGATCCATCACTCAAATCACAGGTGATGAAAATGATAAAATCAAGTGGTCCTAGTTTGTTAATAATATTAAAAACAAAGTTTTGTATAAGGCTGAAAGGATATGTTGAATGAAAAAAATAATGGAGATTTTGATCTTTCTACAAAACAATTAAAATGACAATATTGTACAATAATATTAGATTATTTATGAGTTGACATGATTAGTACAGAAACATGTCACACACCGACACAATGCTATATTTAGATCTCTGACTTGTACCTCATTTGCAAGAATAACTAGGTGCAAAGCTCCTAACACCAGGAACTCAACACGCATTTCATTTGACCTTTCACCTCTCGAATGTAAATATATGAAGGACCTTTCACGTTTTGGAATCATTGACTCTTGCAAACGTTTGACCTTTCACATCCATGAAGGATATCTTTGCACTTATTAAATGATATACCAGATAGAACTTACATCACATTTCACTTTTAAGATCTATTGAATGCCACGAACACAACATGGTCCCATTCTCTTGAAAAATAAAAATAATAATTGAACTTAAGTAGACGTTAAGCAAATCCAAATACCTCAGCCAATTTTTACGATTTTTTTCTTCTTCAGAAATGGAAACATCACTTTTCACCTTTGTATAAGATCACTAACTTCCTGTACTGTCATCTTAATATCACCGATAAGTTTGCCTCCTCCCGATGGGTTAGTGCTACTAAATTTTTTCAGATTTTCACTATGTGACTGTAGGCGCGACAGAAGCTCTCGAGCATGAAACTTTGCATGCGGAGGAAGAGAGTCTATAAAATGTGAACACTGCTCATGGAAATTTAAAACCTGTTCCGAGAGAACCATGAAATTTGTGCTAGATTTATTTCCAGTTGCTTGTAAGGAATCAATACATCCTTTAAGATTACTGGAGGAGTCTAGTATTGTTTCCCGTGAAACCTTGGGTGTGTCTGAATCGGAGCTCTGTCCATGTAAGTAACTTTCCGGTACAGTATCCAGGGTATCTATCATCGACTTTGACATCAGCGGGTTTATACCGCCAGATGACGCAGCCATCTTTGGTAATACAGGTTTGTATATATTGTCGTCCTTACTAGCTGTGGGTTTGTAGGGTTGCATTTCTACACGAGGTTCATTTTTTCTCGTCACAATGTCCGACTTATTACTACTCGTTGACTTGTCATCCCTCAGCGACTCTCTCCCACTTTCCCCGCGTGTGAATGGTTTGAAGGAACTAAACTCACTCGACCCTGGTCCCTGTGACTGAAACATGGCAACTTTAGATAAGAAAGAGGCACCCTGTTTATCCTCCGACGGGTTTTGAGCGATTTGCATGTGTTGTTGCATGGCTGCGTTAACACTTGCCCACTGGTTTTCATCTGGTGTCGTATCGTCTGGTCGAGGATAATCCCCCGTGGATTGGGAACGTAACTTGTGGCTGAACTGAGGCCGTACAGGCTGAACTTTGTTTTCAGCATTGTGCTTAAGCCTTGCCTCGACAGATTCCGGACTTTCTATAACAGTAGAGTCTGTGTTACTACCAGGGCTGTAGTCCAGAGGGGCCCCTAGAGACTTATACACAGGGGTCGGTACAGATGATAGAGGCTCATGGCCCTCGTGATTATTAGCCTCGCTATGGTCAGTGAACATGCGAGACAGTCGGGGACTGGGTTTAGGTTTGGGGTCATTGTAATGTTTTGGGGGTTGTGAGGGGTCAATACTTATAGGCATGGCTCCATGCGTAAGATCAGACTTATGTCTTTGTAGGAGACCTCCATGATGTGATGTGGAGTTCTCCACAATGGTATGCTGTGATTGGGATTTCACAAAAGCTGAAGGCTTTACATTCGGTTCTGGTTTAATGATGTTTGACTCTGAACTGGCCACCACCTTGGCTGCTGAAGGCTCAGGTAGAAGCACAGGACAAGAGGAAATGCTGGCAGTATCTGTCCCAGAATCGTGGTCCTCAACTTGGGGAAGCTCCTGAACTGGATTTCTCTCGGTTCCACTTTCCATTGATGCAAGATACGCCTCTATTCTACGTCCCTTTGGAATGGTTCCATACCTACTAATGGCTTTGGTAACATTATCCACATCTAGCTTACCTATGGTTACACTCTCACTCTCAGCATCCAATGAGCCTCGCCCTCGTATCAACTGGGCCGACTCAAATCGTTGCACATTATCAGATGAGTATTTTCTACGTGGCATGCCCAGTGCCTGTTGCGGGAGGGGCAGGGCCTTTTTTGGGTACTGTTTACCTTTATAAGTTACTAAAGGAGTTGCGTCCGTTCCTTCATCAAAAGTACTAGTGCCCTGGTCTACTTTTTTACTTTCTAGGTCCGATTGCCTAACAGTCTCACGGTGGTATGGCAGTGAAAACTTTCTACCACTACTCCGTTCCTGCGTGTGTTCGAATTGTCCAGATTTAACTGCACTGTCTGTATTTATCAAGTATTTTGATTTGTCAATCTGTGCACGTTTCAGACTCTCCGTACTACTCTGTGAAATACCACTATCCTCCATCCTGTTCTCCTTAAGAGCTTCCTTTGAATCCATCCTTTGGAAAGTTTTCGGAGAACCAAGTTCAAATCGTTTTGATGGTTGGAGTGTAACCATCATTGGGGTAAAATCCCCAGTAGAGGAATCCCGTTCCACATTCTCCTGTTCATCATACTGTTCGACTAGGGTAGAACTTTCTATCTTAGCTTTTTGTAGTTTCATTTTAGCCTTTAGTTCATTCTCCATGTCCTTAGGATTTTCTGGTGTATCCTTACATGATGTTGTCCTACGAGGCGGGGCAGGAGCCCCCTTTTTGCGTGATTTTGATAAAGATTTGCTGTTTTGTCGTAGTGCTAGTTCTGTTTCCTCCATGGAAGGTAACACTCGCCTGCCTGCAGGGGGTGTTGGACCTGTAGAAAAACAACACAGTATCAAATTAGTAGACGTGTTTTGGATGATCATTGTTAACAAATCAACATTTGCTCAAATTTTTCTTTCTGCAACCTTATTTAGGTGAAACTTAATTTTCCATTTTAATTCCAAACAACTTTTTCAAAGTGATTCCATGATCAAAAGTTGCAAAATTTTATTTGGCTTGTATGTTTTTGCAGCAATTCATTTTTCTACCATCTTGAGCCCAAATACTCAAAAGTTTTACCATACAGTTCCGCTGTTTTCAGATTAATTAATGAAGTCAAGCTATATCGTTTTAAAGGCATAGCAGCAAAAAAAAGTTGATATCGTACCTGCACTGATACGGCCTTCTAAATGTTCACTGCCGTCCATACTTGGGGGCTGTCGAGCTTTCTTAGTGGGGGCTCGTTTGGTATCATTCTTCTCCAACTCCTTTTCTACCTCTGTTACAGACAAGAAAAGAGAACATTTTAAAGTTGAGCTTGGTCATCAAAGATCTATTCTAGGCTGGATCGCTACTGGTTTGAAAATTACAACAAGCAAAATATATCCTTACAGCCAACTTAATTTCAAGCTCTACTGGAGTTAAGTTTCAAAAATTACAACTTGTAAAATATGCCCTTACAACCTTATAAAAGCACACATGCTAAAGAGGAAATATAACATACCGTTTTTAATTTGAATCATCAAATATTACAGATATTTCACATCCAATATCCTGTTGACACTATGGGAACTTTCTCAGGGGGTGTAAAACAACTGTGCTGTGATGTTACTCACAACAGTGCAATGTTATCGTTTTATACTGCATCAAATTATGTTCATCAATTTTTTTTCAACAGGATTTTAGATTATTAAATTAAACTCAATTCTATTTGTTTTAAGTGTATAAAAAAAATTGGATTCTTGTCTTATGGATCTGATCTATAGACAGAGAACTCCTCTCAGCATACTTCGCGCTGCTGATTGTAGTAAGCCCTTGGAATATTTCTGTCAATAGACCAGACTTGTATAAGATTCTTTATCTGTATGTGACACTATCTCACCTTCACTAATACTGGACTTCTCAAACATGTGTTCTAAGGAGTTGTGGATATCTTTAAATGTTGGTCTGTCCTTTGGGTCCCAATGCCAACCTGTATAACAACATGGCCAAATTGTCGATTTAGAAAGCTCTACAAGTTGATACCAATGAATTTATGCTTTGATACTTGCTTTATGTACAGCAAAAGTAGTGTACCTATACAAATGTAATAATGTGACGTTTGCAGTTTGGGTTTATTCCCTTATTTTCATCTATTTATTAGACATTTTTATTTTATTTTCATTTATTTATTAGAAATTGCAATTAATTTATTAGAAATTGCAATCAACAAGAAAAACTCGGTTTCATGGTTTTTTCCTTGAAAATAAAAATCTGAGAACTGAAGCAAGGACATTACATTTACTGTTATCTCTATATATAAAGCACTTCTAAATCTACACATTTTAAAGAAATGAGAAAAGACAAAACTCTGAATGCCACAAGTTTTAGCACTTACATCTCATCATTAATTCATAGACATTAGCTGGACATCCCGCAGGCCGGTCCATCCTGTAGCCTCGCTCCAAGAGGTGGTACACTTCAGTCAGCTCCACCCCAGGGTAGGGCGACATACCATAGGTAGCCAGCTCCCACAGTAATACCCCAAACGCTGAAATATAATACAGAGAATGAACTTAATATCTGGAGGCACTAGGGTATAGAAGCAGTACAGTAATGAATAAATTTGGTATATCCAAAATGATCAGATATAACATTGGATACAAACAGAATATCTGGAGGTTCATAAGCGATAATGTACATTGCTGGTCTATCCAAAGTGATGAAATGTAAGATTGGGTACAAACAGTATGAATGGTGGTGCAAAGATATATAGCAGCAATAACACTAATGGACTTTCCTCAATGCTGAAATAAATGGCATGGAGTACAAGCTGAAAGTTTACGAGTACTGGGATACATTAGCATTAATATTCACTAATAGATGATCTATAATAATGTGTGGAGGTACATCAGCAGTGATACTTGATTACCCTGATACTGAACACAACATTAGGTGAATATTAATTTTTTTTAACAATTTTGCATTAATTCAGACTGAAGTGCTTACATTTTTTCAAAGATAACACAAACAATTCAAAAACACAAATCTTTGAATTTTTGTACACGTTCACATCTTGCATCGTGTGCACAAAGCAAATGCACAGATGACATGAAAAAGGAGTTCTATAAATACATGTATATCCTAAGTATAAGATAGCTCATTGTTATATGGCTAGGTCGGTGTTACCTACCCCACACATCTGACTTGGTGGAGAATCGATTAAAGGCCAGCCCCTCGGGAGCTGTCCACTTGATGGGAAATTTGGCACCAGCATGAGCTGTGTAGGTATCATCCTTCATCAGCCTCGCCAGTCCGAAATCTGCCACTTTGACTAGATGGTTTTCTCCTACTAGGCAATTCCTTGCCGCCAGATCCCTGTGTTAAAAAACAAAATCAATATAAAGAATGTTACAAGTCCATGTATCTTGTCTTTCAATCTCTTGTCATGATGGGTCCTCATTGAATGTCATTTTGATAAAATGTAACACAAACCAAAACAAATTAATACCTAGTAATACTTTAATATAATTCTCTTTCCTTAATAACATTCCTTTCATTCCTTCATGAGAGAAGTGTAAACATTCCAGATAATTTCTTCTAGGAACAGTCGCTAACCAGAACTAAAACAGAAAATTTAACCACAGCAAGTACAGCAGAAAATATCATTGGAAATAATTTCTTTATTTTACAAAGAGCTTACCTGTGGATAAACATTCGGGTTTCCAGGTAGGCCATGCCTGATGCTATCTGGGTAGCCATATGCATGAGTATGGTAGCGCCCACCTCTCCCTTCGGCGAACCACGAAGGAAGTCAAGTAGATTGCCGTGTGTCATGAACTCTGTTACTATGTAGAAGGGTGGTTCTCTTGTACATACACCTGTCAAAGAAAAGGACAAATAACCACAAAAAGTCTAAAGCAGTTCAACAGAAATATCTACATGATCAGGCATCATACTGATATCTTATAACTTGGACATTGAACAGCTATAGCAAAATGGAACATCATTAATAGTCTTTTTTGTATTGGTCTGATGCTTTGCTTATTCTATTTTCATTCATTATTCAATCTAGCATGGGGAAAGAACTCCCAGTAAACAGAGCATATCTTGTAAACATTTCCTTGCTGTTCTAGAGTAATGTAGATGTAATTCTCTTACCCAGCAGCTGTACCAGGTTAGGGTGCTTCATCTCCTTCATGATACAGGCCTCCTCTAGGAAATCCTTCAGGGCCATAGTGTCCTCCTGAATAACATTAATATTTAGATATGAAGACATCTAAATCATCATGCACATTGATTTCAAGTTACCTCTCATTGGCTACCGTATTTGCCGTAATTAAAACCCCTCCCTCTATGGATTTAACAATGTTTTACAACATATGATGCCTCTAACATCAGCATTGTATACCATATTACATGAACTTGCGGGGGTTTTACATGTAAATCGTGACATGATAATGCGTCTCAGGATAAAAGGCATTTGCATGTTTATTGTAATTGATTTATGAACCATGAGTACAGAAAGATTCAAAGTAAGATTGACGTTTTTCTTCCACAACTTACATTTTGGTTCATTAATAAGCCACCCAATTTGTTACAATTACCTAAGCGCCCTGGGCGCTAATTACGGCGAATACCGTACATATCCCAACAGCATACTGTCAAAATAACGCTTGGTCATTGAAAAGAATTCTATTTCCAGTAAATCAATGTGCACTTTACTTTCACGAATTATGTGATTAAAGTAAATTTGCATAATTTCTCTCCATTAATTAATACAAATGTGATTTATATTGATAGGAATTCCCATTTAATTTTTAAATCCATAAAATTCAATCTTCAGGAAATTGTAAGAAAGAAAGTTGGTTAACCGTATGTGGTATAAACAATTGTAAAGGACCATTTGTTTCATTAAAATTGGTAACTATTAATTGGCATAATATTGGTAATTTGGGCATTTGGTTTGTGGCCTTGAATGTATAGTGTATATTGATTTTACAATATATGACACCAACACCATCCAGCAATATTTCAAGCAGTGATATCTTTAAATTAAGATAAATTAACTGAACAAGCATTATTTCCTCAATGAACCCTCATTCCCTACCTTGAGAGTTTTCACAGCCACCGTTTTATTGTAACGTTTCCAAATTGCCTCATATACATCACCATATTGCCCTCCGCCTGGAATATCAAATGATACATCATTAGTTGTCTCTACATATACACTTTCTTTCATCATGGAACTAATATTCTTCTTAGTAGAATATTTACCTTAACATTTCAAGTGGATGAGACATAATTCAAAATCCCAAAAGGTCTGATGAATATATCGAGTATAAGATGGGGTTTCTCTGCCATACTGATTATGAAATAATGCAATGTATATATGAAGCACATTGATGGGGTTTCTCTCTCATACTGACAAAGAAATGCTGCAATGTATGAAGTACATTGATGGGGTTTCTCTCTCATACTGACAAAGAAATGCTGCAATGTATGAAGTACATTGATGGGGTTTCTCTCTCAGACTGACAAAGAATTGTTGCAATGTATGAAGTACATCGATGGGGTTGAACTTTCATACAGATTATGGAGTACTGCAATGTATGAAGTGCATATATGGGTTTCTCTTTTATTCTGATTATGAAATACTGCAATGTATGAAGTGCATAAATTGGTTTCTCTTTATTCTAATTAAGAAATATTGCAATGTATGAAGTAAATTGATGGAGTTTCTCTCTGATTTATGATATCACCAAAATTTCTGGTGCTTTGAGTGAAGTCCTTTTAACGGTACATCTAAGAGTACAGGTGGAAGAGAAAATCAATATTCCTTCTTGAGATAACGATTATCAAACCTCACATCATCTTGTTTATTTCATGAAATTAAAACCTACGCTCGACATCATGAAGAGCATTTATGTTACTGTATTACCTCTAGAACGATAACAAAATGGCATCAATTATTTCAGGAAAAACTTAGCGCACACATTTACTGCAAAATATTGAACATAAATCAATTTTGAATTTCAACATAACCATTCTGGATTTCTCAACATACAACCAAGTTGACCAGTACCTAGCCTGTGTTTCATGGCGATTTCTGTGCGTTCAATCTCCCATCGGTCAGGCTCAGGACTGAGGCCGAATACAGTGGGTTTGGTGCGTTTAGGGGCGGGGTACAGCAGGGTGGTGACCAGTCCATCTGAGTGTATGGAGTGATGGTGGACTAACTCTGCCAGTGTGTTAAAGCGATGTTCCTGTGTCACAAACACCTGTCACAAAAAATTATTACTTAATAAAACATGTATGATACAAAACATATCTCAATTAAATGGGTATCACACAAAAAAACATCTCTTAATTAATTTTAATACCACACAATGCAAGCTGTATGTACTGATACAAGTTCAATAGGGTGTTACTATAAAAATTATTATGAATACAATTCACATTAATACTGATATGTATATAATTCATATGTTTTCCATTACTGGACATTAATTACAATACAAACATGAACCAGAGAGCATATGATTCAATGTAGTTTTGATTGCAACAAGAAACATTAGGTTTTCTAGATATTTGTTTTCAACTGGTTCTCTTAATTTTGGAACAATTTAATAACAGCTGTAAATTTTAGCTGCTTTAATTTACTTTCAACAGGAAGCCTTTGATGATCTATACAATAATTATATAACTAATGCTATCTGACGGGATATTGTCCCCCTATACAGCTTAAACATGTCACTTCCATTCAGAGACAATCAGGGATAATTTCCACAGATCTGCCTGCTTTGACAAAATTAATTGCTTTCACCACATATAAAGGACTGCAGTTGGCTGTCCAATCAATATTCCTGTAACAAAAGTTATGATGTTTCCATGGTATCATTTTCCCAACCAATTACGGCCAGTTTGATATCTTGGTGAAAACTGACACTTTATCCATAAACCTCTCATCTCATCATGATCAGCTGCTGCACAAACATGGGGATAGATCAAACTTAGGCTGCAATTCCATTTTACTTCTTTTACATATATCTTTTGAAAATATACATTGAAGGTCATCTGAAGGTTATGTTGTAAAGAAGGATCTTCAAAACTCACCCAAGCTTAGGAAGACAGTTCAAACACATGTCTTTATATTCAATAAATAATACAACGTCTGGAACATATAAGCACTTTTTGTATATAATTTGAAGAAACTCAAGAATGTAATGATAATTACATCCTTCAGAATCATATTGAAGACTTTCAGGATTAATTGTAACAATGAACACCAGAAATGCAACAATGACCTTCAGAATAATCCTTCAGAATTATATTGCAAGAATCATCTTCAGAATCCTGACTTTCAGAATTGAAACAACAACCTTCAGATTTGCAACGAACAATGACTTTCAGAATTGTAACAATGACCTTCAGAATAGCTTGACTATTTAGCTATTGACTATCTTGCTATTGACTATCTTGCTTGCTGTTGACTATCTTGCTGTTGACTATCTTGCCATTGACTATCTTGCCATTGACTATCTTGCTATTGACTATCTTGCCATTGACTATCTTGCTATTGACTATCTTGCCATTGACTATCTTGCTATTGACTATTTTGCTATTGACTATCTTGCCATTGACTATCTTGCTATTGACTATCTTGCTATTGACTATTTTGCTATTGACTATCTTGCCATTGACTATCTTGCCATTGACTATCTTGCCATTGACTATCTTGCCATTGACTATCTTGCTATTGACTATCTTGCTATTGACTATCTTGCTATTGACTATTATTGACTATCTTGCTATTGACTATCTTGCTATTGACTATTTTGCTATTGACTATCTTGCCATTGACTATCTTGCCATTGACTATCTTGCTATTGACTATCTTGCCATTGACTATCTTGCTATTGACTATCTTGCCATTGACTATCTTGCTATTGACTATCTTGCCATTGACTATCTTGCTATTGACTATTTTGCTATTGACTATCTTGCCATTGACTATCTTGCTATTGACTATCTTGCCATTGACTATCTTGCTATTGACTATTTTGCTATTGACTATCTTGCTATTGACTATCTTGCCATTGACTATCTTGCCATTGACTATCTTGCTATTGACTATCTTGCCATTGACTTTCTTGCTATTGACTATCTTGCTATTGACTATCTTGCTATTGACTATCTTGCTATCTTGCTATTGACTATTTTGCTATTGACTATCTTGCTATTGACTATCTTGCTATCTTGCTATTGACTATTTTGCTATTGACTATCTTGCCATTGACTATTTTGCTATTGACTATCTTGCTATTGACTATTTTGCTATTGACTATCTTGCCATTGACTATCTTGCTATTGACTATCTTGCTATCTTGCTATTGACTATTTTGCTATTGACTATCTTGCTATCTTGCTATTGACTATTTTGCTATTGACTATCTTGCTATTGACTATTTTGCTATTGACTATCTTGCTATTGACTATTTTGCTATTGACTATCTTGCTATTGACTATCTTGCTATTGACTATCTTGCTATTGACTATTTTGCTATTGACTATCTTGCTATTGACTATCTTGCTATCTTGCTATTGACTATCTTGCTATTGACTATTTTGCTATTGACTATCTTGCTATTGACTATCTTGCTATTTACCTTTCCATCAGAATCCTCACTGATCCTGTAATGATACACCCTTCCTTCAAACCTGACCGATATTGACCTTTGACCTGGGCTACTCTCACTCTCCCTGACCAAGAAGCTTCCATTGATGCCACTACTGAGGAGATATTCCGACGCATTCCGGGATATCTGTCCATGGTACCAGGAAAACTTGTCCAGACTGTTGACAGGGGCTATGTAGTTACTAGGCACCCAGCCAATGTCGCCGGCTTTGTTCTTGACCTCACACCATTCGCCTCCCTTGTTGTAGCCGAGGATGGTCACCTGTTCACCTGCAGTAATGATGTCTGAGAGTTAGATATATACTTATTCTAGTCTCAAGTTTGCCATATGTCAAGTCTTCTACATGCATCATGCCAACGTGCAAAATGCAAACACTACCACTAAAAGCTATTCAAAACCAAAAGGAAAAGGTCACTGCAAACACAGACTTCTACAATAGGAATAGGCAGTAGGTTTCATTTATATTGAAAGGCTTCATAAGGGTAACCTTGATGTAACCTTAATTAAGATACAGCAAATACTGACTTACTAATGTAAAATAACTTTCTGAATCATGAAAGACAGCTCCAGAATAATAATTCAAATTGATATTCCTCAGGATTTGCATTCATATAAAGGACTAGAGAATATACGATACCAAGGTCAACAGAAAATTCTTTGTCGTTTGCATATTTTTTGTTTTTTTTGTTCTGGATTCTCAAATATCAAAACAAAACACACAAGCACAGCACAACAGAAGAATGAAGCAACAGGAAACATTGACAGAGAAACAAATCTACTATGTCAGCATTACTGAACAATAGGCACTCACATTACAATAACCTATGACAACGAACAACAGCTAGACACGGACAAATTCTAACCATCAATATTACACAGAGGTCTATACTCAATAGGGTCTAAACAAAGCCTGAGACTCATTACAGTCAGGGAATAAGGATCATCACAAAGCTTGGTGTAAAAGGCTAGAATTCATATCTATTTCACATAAATTGAGTGGGTTTTCTGATGTATCATATTTATATTACCCTAAAATAAAATTTAAATGTGCAAAATTTGAGATTTCCAAATTAAATGAATATGGAGTGCAAACTTACCATCAAAACTTAAGGGTAAAATTAAAAGTTAATTAAGATTAAAGATAAGGGTGCAAAAATTACATCGATATAGAAATTTGTCGAAAAAAAATTGTCAATTCTCAACGCAACGAATGGATGAATTCTGCACTCTGGCACTGTGATTGTATATTGTGATTGTAATAAAAGGTGTAGTTGATGTAGAAAACAAAAGTAAATATGGATTGCAAGCTACTGTAACAACACAACATAAAAATTCTATGTTCATAATCATACAATGTTACACATACTTTTGTCCGATAGCATCAAACCCATGGTCAGTTTCAGCTACATCCCCATCAAGTTGTCCAATATTGTATCTGAGGCTATACCATTGTTTATTGAAGATATCCAATCTTAAGACTTTCACTCTTGCCAATTAATATCCCTAATTTCTCCAAGGTTAAAGGACAGATCACATCCATCTTAACGTAATCAATATCACCCCTTCATTTGCAATGTTTGGTTTTGAACAGACTCCTTAATTCCACGGAATGGACACACAGTATTTCATTCATTTCTTCAAGAATTTGGATTGCAATCTGCATTCTATAGTCAAGTCATTTACGTTAATTTTCATCTGAGTGAAAAAAATGAATCTCTTCTGACAAAAAAAATATTTGGAAATTTATTCCATTCTCAGTTGCCTCGTAAAGGTATTGTTGCCATTAGAAAAGCTTCCATTGAATCTACAGTAACACACTTATACACACTTATATCAGTTGAATGAAAATTATTCCAAAATACATATATAACATTTCTTGAATCCCAAATGAACATTTTCAAACTCCTATAGCACTTTAGATAGTAGAAAACATATCCAGTTACAACTAGACAATAAAAAGTTAAAGCGAATCGAAAAAAGATTTAAATATTTAACTGACTTGCACACAATCAACCAATCAATTGTATAGCTTCATTAAATATGCACTACCTGCCTTGATGATAGAACCTGGTAAAAAGGAGGAGCAGCCTAAGCTGTAAATGCCTAGCGATAATGAACTGATAATGACTGATAAGGTCATGTTACTCACTATGTCATTTTTTTTTTACTGTAAATGTATCGTAAATCTTATACGAATCTACTTCTTTTACTAGAGCATGTACTGGAATATAGCAAGCTACACTGCCACCTTTCAAAATTTTGTCCACAGTATATTTGTATTAAAAGATTATGTCATATTGCTACCTCTATCAAAATCCAGTCATTTGATGAAATGTCTATTTTTAGCTAAAGTGACCTTTATAGATGACCTTTAGAACCTAAACATAACCTTACTCTGTGTTTCCTCATCACTATTTATCCTATACTATCTCCTACACTAAACATTTGTTCTCCTCTAACCTTCCTGTTGACAGATACCTTTAACAATACTGAGCTGGTTGTCTCCCCCTGACTGGAAGTCGTAGAGGGCGACAAATAGGTTAGGGTCATCCTCGTTCTGACTAGCCAGCAGGTTTTCCTTGGACATCCATTTTGTGTTGAGAACATCACCAATAGAGGGCGCATCTGGGAGGGGGCGTGTCTGCAGGAGAGAATCTGGAAAATACAAAAAGAAAATACTTTTAAGGTGGAGCTCAGCTATTATAATGTTTTCAAATGGTATTGTTGGAACTGCTCTGCAGTCTTCTGTCTTCTACTTAAATATAAAGATGTGGTTCATTTAATTCATATATCCACTCCCTTTCATTTCATATTCAGTTTCTGCTATACATTTATATCAGTAGACTGGCCACCAGACCCTAAGTTATTGTTAAGATTTTCTCAGAAATGCTTTAATACTAGATTATCTCCCCCTAGTTAGAAACTTAGGATCATACATGATGCATTATCAAGCCAGATTTTAGTGATGTTTTTAATAACTGGCAGTCAGTCTATAATATCAGTAGAGGTAGGTTAATATACAGGACTGAAGATGCATTTGTATGCTGTACCTCATAGCTAGATCTTCCATCTCCAAAAGATCAAAGTCCAGTTTAGTCTGTTGACCCAAAAGCAACATCAACATAATCATTGTACTATTTGTACAATGTTATTGTTACCCCACACCCTATGACCAACAGCCAATGGCTAAATGCCCTAGACATATCTCGCCAAGCATGGAATGCAAAATGACTGGTTTCAAGATCTTCTAGAACATGTATATATATTTATCTCACTACAAGCAATATACTTCACGTCAGATAATGATATACATTACATTCGAGATTCTTCAAACAAACATGTTTATCGTGACCTAAATCACGGTCAAATGTTTAGAAAGGATATTAGTACGAAAGAGATTCGTCTGTAATAATTGAATGTTTAAGTTTGCTGAGCACAAAGTCTTTTTAACAATCACAGAATGGAAACATTGATTCGCTGCATGCAAACTGAAGACCAATTCCATGTACCTGTATATGCTGGTTATTAAATTTTGTTACAGGGTTTTCAGAAATGTACTTGTATCTGTTGTATTGAGATCTAGATCAATAGTAATACACAAGACGTATAGAAATCAAGCCATAGGTAATTTATAAAACTCTATACAAACACTAACACGAACTGGCTGAGCTGATGCTGCAATCTCATTCTTTCTTTCTCCCAGCGGATCGGGAATTAGATAAACAAGAAGATTCATCAGCGATGACATTTATCTGAGGAAATCAGAGCATCCTCAAAACAGAGTTACACACAAGGAAATCATGGAAAGAACTGGAGAGATTTGTAACAAGTTCTCAATTTTCAGCACTGCATATGCAGAGAGGAATAAATCCAAATCTGATCAGATGGAATGCTTGTACATGTAGAATAATCAATCTGGGGACAAATACAGATAGATGGCAGTAAATAAGATATCATAAGCAAAATTTAACCTGATAAAAACATTTCTCTATACATCCAAGTTACTCTGAAATTCATATGAATTCAAGATTTTGATCATGAAACATGCAACTCAAGAAACTTTGTACTTATAGTTTTATCCAAGACGTTCAAATTTATTAAACTCTGCTTTATCCTAACATCTTGATACAGGGAGAGTTATTAATCTACAACAGGAATAAAAAAAAAACCTCATTATAGAACTTAAGGAAAAATTTAGATGTTTTCATGTCACTGCTGCCGGTCTCAATGGGACCATAACATGCAATTTGGTCATGGTATATATGACGAGGTTGCTCGTGTGAAAACTGGTCCTCTTCTGGTAGGGGTATCATATACACATTACATGAATGAAGAGAAAAATTCAGGGTAGTAAAAATGAAAATGGTCTTCTATAATACCTGATTAACCAAGTAGAATGGGAGACATACATTAGCCTAGTAAATCTACCTGTAATTACACTTACTGCCCCGTGGTGGGCAGACGGACCTACGACGGGTAATGTTCAAGTATATACAGTTATTACACGTAATCACTTCATATCAATCTATCATCTCCCGTTTCTAATACAGCCAGATTTCACAACCGATTTCATCTTCGGCTCTTTAAGAATTTCTCTAACAATGAGTTCTTACAGACTTAACTGTATCACTAGTCATACATTAAAAGTTCATTCATGATATTATCATCAGTTGTAACCTAGATGTTGAATTTACAAATTCAGCTACTTTCAAATAGTTGATCAGTGTATCAAGTAAAGAAATAAAGATAATTCCAAAATAATATCTTAACACTTAACCCTGACAACCTAATGGCATTTGAGGAAACAAGGTGATGGCCATTCCTTAATTAGGTCAAATGAATGACCTTGTAAACCACATTGATTTTGCAAATATGTGTACAAGTAGTAATTGAAGACATAATGTGTGGCAAAGATGATGGAATAAATTGAACCCACTTTATACTTCTTAACTATAGAAATGATTGTGAGAGATTTTTATTATCGATTGAATTTTCCTCATGCTCAAAAGAAAATTTATATCACACGAAATACATATATCCGACCGAGATAGGATTGTTGTGTTATTCCTGTAATACATGTTATAGCAGTATAGCCTTCCCTCTGGTTCCAACACTTGTGTTGGTGGAGGAGAGATCTGATGACTCAACTATATAACCACATTAGCAGCCATTCCAGACAGACACCCAATCATTCCACACTTGTACTGTACTTTTATCACATATAGGGACTAATATTTCCATAGACCAGCTATATATCTTAAAGGGCAAAACCATTTTCTGACCATGAAACAACCTAACAAGTCCGCTGCCAATCCACTCAGCCTACTGTATCAAATGAATACATGTATACACGATGTAGCTGTCACTTACGTCTGCTAAGTGGTTTAAGATATTCTTTGTGATATAACTAAGAGACACATATCTTTTTTGCAGTATTTGTCATAAAAAGTACCCCCACTTCAAATCAACATATTACATTTCATGAACCCGATATAAAACACCTAAAGATTGCATGGAGTTATGATGTGATTGGATACCTACAATGTGTGTCGTCTGCCAAGTGGGTTCTTTCTTTCGGGTTTAATTTAAAACTCTTCAAAATTTTTAATGCAAAGAAATGTTCATATCTTTGTAACAATTATTCCAATACTGTATTCAACAAATTTCATAGTTTTTATATTCGTGGTACCATAGTAACCACAAATTAACTAATGTTCCTTATAATTCACAACAAAAATTTCATGTCCTAGAGTAGATTTCAAGTACAAATGACAAAGACATAAAATAAACCAAGCTATATCTAATGATGACAAACCAAGGTATAAATTTGACCAGCTAATACATCAAGCCATAGCAGACTCAATCAAACCGAACTCTATCACCAGGTGACAATGGGACATGTGACCTAAGCATTGCAGCAATAGTGGCAGAAACCCACAGTGAAAACCAAAACCGATGAGAAAGTCACATTATAGCTTTGTGCTTGTTATAGCGACAGGAAGCATTGTTATAATAAAGCGATATTGATGGTTTAGATCATAACTTGGTCTGTAAACGTGGAGGTTTTATGTGAGGCTGTAGTGTTACAGCCAACAACAACATGCACTACTTTAAATAAAACTCCCCATATAAAATCAATAGGTGTGTGAGGGGGGTTGACTGGTACAGCGCTAGCTTGGCTCTTCTGTTTACCTCATTCCCCAGGTAAGTTTCAGGTTAATGGGGTCCATCAATAGAAGATAAATATTTATTCGTTATACCTTTCTCTTCACTTAAACGATATTTTGCATTACTTTCTTCGAAAAATCAGTCAAAGATTGCAAGCAATGGTTGAAATCCTGTCAGATCACCTTAGCTCATTTGCATCAGCAAAATTAAGTGTTATAGAGAGGAACATTGTCAGTTTTGTCTATTGCACCTTCTGTACACCTTTAGCTTACTATACACCTTTACCTATAAATCTACTTTGTATTTTCCAACTGACAAGCTGTTTACTAATTCCCTCTGGCCCTGTACTCCCAAAGTAGACACGATTTATCTACTTTTTTAAGCTGACCGCAAACTGCAAAACTATACCAATGTACATCTATCATTGTGACACGATGATTCTGCTTGTTGTTCAGAGGTTTGAGTTACACTTGTGGCTGCACCGCAGACAACACTAAGGTGTGTTTCATTGTGAGAATACAAGTCCACTGTATAGATTTAGATCCCCATTGTTTATATTACTTCCTGTACTTGGCTTTTACAAGGGGTACAAGATAGCGCTGTGGTGGCAGGTCTCACTTTCATATCTATAACAAAAACATTTCAAAGAGAAAGTTCTGTCAAGTTTGCACCACAAAAGATTATTCCTATAGACACATATCAGAAAGATGTGGTAACTCTTTACATAAGTTATGTATATACAGTTTGTAATTATATACATACTTTTATACCTATAAACTTCAAAGGTTTGAATATACACCATAGATCCAAATCTACCTTGTTTAAATGAATAGCTCGCGAGTTCTACTAACAAAGCAATAAAACAAATGCTACATTTTTATGGAAATGATTTTATCATTTTTCTAATTTACTTTTTTTTAAACTTTTTTTTTCCTTTGAAATAAAAGGCGTATAAAGCGTTTGGAGAATCAAGCTATATTTCTATTATGAATGCATTTGTTCTATTCCAGTAGCAGTATCTGGTAATATTTGCTATAATAATGACACAAAATAACTGATATAGTGAAGGCAGACTTAAAGATTTACTCCTATCCTTTCCTGTCATATAGCCAAAACAAATGTGCAGCCATTAAGTGTTAGTGTTGAGAGAGACACCTTTAACAGATAACATCAACAAGACAACCAAGGAAGGTGTCCCTGAAACCTCCTCGTTGTTCACACATAAATCGTCTGTCAAATACTCACAATATCTAACTTCCTGTTGAAATTATCAAAATATGCTGAACAAGCAAAATGAACGGCTGCTTTTGTAGAATAAAAGTTATCTTCTTATAATGATCAGGCTTACAAAAGCAAATCTTGTTAAACTGCTGCTTTAGGACCCAAATTTAAAACAACAATGGTTCAAGTATTATCAACAAGCTGAGTGGGAAAACATGTCACTGGGATTAGAGTACATTAGAAAGCTATTAGGAACCAGACTCACAGGGGAGGAGAGGGAGGTATATCAGCTCACTATCTACAGACAGCAGTGAACAGGGAGGGGAATATCAGCTGGACTATCTACAGGCACTCAGTAAATGGGGATGGTGGGGGAGGGAGTGAAGTCTGATCAGGCAGGGAGTGAGATATAGCTGATGGCTGGTCATGATGAGACAGTCACATGGCCTGGAATACCAACAACAATACACTCTCACCCCTCAAGACACATTTAGACTCTTCAAAATCAAAGACAAGTTCAGTCCATTATGAAATTTCAGGGGTGAATGAGTTGACTAGGACCTATTACAAAGAAATGAAATTGGCTTGGCAACAGTCTCTAGGGTATAGTTGTTATCACTACTTTAATTGGGCTTTATCATTTTGGTCATATATCAACATTCATGTCTTAGCTTCAAACATGGGA
Organism: Argopecten irradians; assembly: GCF_041381155.1. Lineage (NCBI taxonomy): Eukaryota > Metazoa > Mollusca > Bivalvia > Pectinida > Pectinidae > Argopecten > Argopecten irradians. The sequence goes on along the minus strand of NC_091137.1, from coordinate 39,629,347 downwards.
GAGGTTTTAATAAGTAACCAAGGCTTAGCTTCAACCTGAGAAATTAGTATAGTAAAATTTTGGGTCTGATAACAATTTAATGTTTGATATATATATAGCTCAATATTTTATGTAGAACACAGTGATAATTTAAGAAGCTTCAAGGAAATATGTAACCTTTCCATGAAAGGTGCTACGATCGATGTAACTTCTATGGAATGTGTGAGATTCAGACAAAAGTTTCACAAGGCAAAGACTTTACAAATGTAATTTTGATTGAGAGGCACAGAAATATCAGCTTTTCATTTCAACTTGATCGAAAGTTATTTAATATCCCCCCCCCCCAAAATTTTTTTTTTTTAAAAATCCATGTCTTTGTGTCTCCATCATCCGATATCTTGAAATGCTCATATTCCATAGTATCACATAGAACAGGCACTGATAATGCTTATGTATATATGTAAGAGGTCTTTTTTTATTATAGATATGAATGTCATCTTATAGAAGTGGGGTCAGACACTCATTTCCTCCGTGACCCAGAAACCAGTGGAAATAGTCCATCTCTAGTCAACTTAACAATGCCAAATCAATATATATATGCTCTCATGTGTCACTTAGTTCTCTAGATCTTCATCCTTATTTCTATACAGTATCTCCTTCTTTCACTTTTACATGTGGTATGGCCATGGTTAATATATAAATGTCTCAGCCTTCGTTTCAATGAAACTTGGACAGAATCGGAAAGCTAGATAGCTTAAGCTAGCCAGGATAGGACATAAGATCAACATGTACAGGTTATGACACTCCATCACTGGCCAGGATAGGACAGGATAAGATATGATATGCAGCAAGACCATATGGATAACACATTGTGTGTCTCACTCCCCGAATTTCATAGTTGGAGCATGTAAATTACAAGATACCAAAATGACATGGGTAAAGTACAATTTACCATATAATATTCCAGTGATAGTGACCTCATATCTTAACCTCATTTTTGTCACAATCACTGTAAGATGGGACTATAATCAATAATAAGTCGCACTTTACCCCATTCTATATATGTATCTCAAAACCTTAGCATTGATCTGATGAAATATTTAAAAACCAACATTCCTGTTCAAAATTCCCTATAGTTTGGCATATACATAACTTGGTTTAGTTTTATTAGTTTAATGTCCTATTAACAGCCAGGGTCATGTAAGGACGTGCCAGGTATGTTGGTGAAGAAAGCTGGAGTACCAGAAGAAAAACCATCAACCAGCTGTCAGTACCTGACAACTGCTCCACATGGGATTCAAATTCGCAACCCAGAGGTGCAGGGCTTCTAGTAATATGTTGAGAGATCTTAACCACTCGGCCACCGCAGCCCCTTATACAGAACTTAAACCTGTTGTACGTCCAATTGTGACAGACACTTGCAGTGAAGTTTCAAATCTTTAAGAAAATGTTTAAACATTTGTGTGTCCTCTACATAGCACTTTCATACAAATTTTCAACTAAGGTGATTATCATTGTTTGAGTAGGAATGCCTCACACCTTTGGTGGTCCATTGTGTGTCGGTAACAATAAGTCGGTAACACTAGGTACGAAGATTGGAAATCCATCAGTTTTCTGTAGTGGGAGGAAACAGGCGAGATGTAGGCGTGTCTATAATACAGGTACGTACAGATAACAGCATGATAACATACAGGTAAAACTGGTAAACAGCATGGGAGGAACAAGGACAGCTTTATACCAATGTGCATGTATTCTTAACAGGTATTGTTCTCTAATTCTGTCAGAGAAGGTTCTCAGTTTGTGTTGAGATATATCGCTCCGTTCAACTTGTATGCAAATGTACTTTTAACAAAATGTCTTTTGAATTGATAAGGTTTTTTTATAACTTTTAAGATTCAAATACCCAATGAATGTTTAACCCATCGAATAAAGAGCATAATCAATGGGCAATCACGAGTATCATTAGTATTCAACAGTAAAAGTGGACTAAGATACTTTAAAGTGAAACAATTTCTCCACAAGCTAAGTAGACTTATTAGTTGGAATTGGTATTATGGTAGAATAAGTGTCAGTCATATAGTAAAACAATGATACCCAATTACAGTGGCAGTTTTCCGCAACATTTACAATGTATTTAATGCCATTTTGTATGTCTGCATTAAAACAAATAGTCATGTCGTTAATCAGACTGGCACACAAGAACGGTGTTTACGGTGCAGTAACTGCCACTTTGTAAGTAAAGCACAGCTACAAAATTAAGCAGACACCTATATACAAATATAGCCCTAGACTCTGTGTTGCAGACGTGTGATCCATCAAACCCGAGGTGTTCAATACCGAGTACCAATCACCAGACACGTACCAATCACCAGACACGATCAAACATCACACACTAAACACATCAGTGAATCGCATGCATTTCCTGCACCTTGTGTGATGGCTTCAGTGCAATAAAGAACCCCTCACATGGGGAATCCGGGCAATCCACAGCCACAAACATCCAAACACACACTGCATGCAAGCTGCGGCTCTTACAATCAATGACGGCAAGAAATGTGCATGGAAACTATATTTGGTTATCCAAGATTCAGAGAAATGATATAATTAGAACTATACATTCCTATATCAAATACCAAAAGAGTGAAATTTGTTGTGCTTAAAAAGTTGATCCTTTGTTGAAGTAAGTTTACCAATGTTACCATTGTTGGATCTTAAGATCAGAGATTAAATGTGAAGTAGTACCTGTTTAAAGATCACCATTAGGAGTTGGCGGACTGTGTGGGTTTACCGGCTACTGTCTATGAGTGATGAAGTGAACACTATCAATAGAAACCCTCTCGACCCTGTGATGGCTGTGACCACATAAAGGATCTAAACATTACTGTGACTTTTCCACCTTGACGAAAATCAAATCTGAATAGCTGCTGTCACTATAGAAATCTGATCAAACATAAACTCACTGTTTAGAGAGCTCCTGTTACCTTCCCATCATAGGCTGGGTCAGTAGCCCTTTTCAGCCCATGATCACTTCTGAGAAGTTTTAATTAATGGTTTTACTAAACAGTTGATCATGAAAGCACAAGCTTCAATTTCATGAAAGAGCACATGTCTAATGAAGAACTAAACATGTGCTACTACCTAAGATGAGGTCTATAGGGATGACCATGGGCAACTGGAATTAAGAGCTTTTAATTACCAAAGTTTATCCAAGACATGAATGAGTGGATGAAATTCTAACCTTGTACTAGAACTGATGCTGCTCCTTATTTTATCTTTAACTCTTGTTTTATCTTGTATCTCAGACAAACTGCCTACAAAGAGGATACTAAACATTATAAAGTTCATTACTCATTCCCACCCAAACATCAATGTGTCCGTGTATGTATGACAGAGCTTTTTAGCCTGATACTGGGGAGGGATACAGAGTTCAGCACTGTCTCCCCCATGATTCATGCCATCTGGGGATTGGACCCCACTATCCCATGTCATAGTAGTAATATGATCTTTAGCTTTATACACTAAACACAATATCTATGTTTTTTATCAGTCGATTGATAAACTGTACTTACTTACCCTTTCTACCATAACCAAATAAACCAAACACTTAAACCTAAAGTTTTGACAGAATTAACACTGGTACTGATATTGTACACCACAACTGTTGGAAAAACCTCTTTATTTGTTGGTTGGGGACTTTCACTTTATTACTATATAGGCCATGGCATAGCTTTGTGTAGTAGCTGGTGGCTATAGCCTTAATTCAGCTCCCAAAACAATAAAGACAAGTCAATCACATGTCATCCAGGGCAATTAATTTATAAGGTTAGCACAACCCAGACCATTTCTCAATTTCCTGACCAAAAAAAAAAACAGAACAAATTAGCAGTGACAAATTACCCTCAGCATTCAACATGTATGAGAATTATGCAATGTGTTTGGTTTTCTTCAAATCAATATGAAGTAAATGATATACTCCTGGAATTTATAGCGAGAGAGAAATCTTATACTCAATATGCAATGTCTGGGTGTGAAAAATCCATTCCCACCGAAGACTTGGGCCAAGTATTGTGTGTTATGTAGATTTCTGCAACAGACATATTATGACTGAACTGCAATGATACAATCGTCATAAATATTACAGCAGCATTGCCAACAAATTGGGGGTAAAAGGTCGTTGAGGCAGGCCTTTTAACTGTGACTTGAGGGGGATGTCAGACCCTGCCCAGATGTCTATAGTACCACTAGACTCCTCAAGAATGTCCCAACATGTTCTACATGTGTTCCTATACCAGTGCATCTATTGTCTGAGGGTATGCATGGCCTGTAAGTCTCATTCAAGGGGATTACATTCACTGGAATAACAATACATCCAAGTAATTCTATAAAGATTCATGTAAAATTACTGTTCTTCCTTCCTTTTTTTGAGAGAGAGGAAAGATTAGAGGATTCAATTTTAGAGAAACTTCCATTACTTTTTTTTCAGAAAAAAAATAACTAAGGAAAAGTCACTTGTGTCAAAATGCATTTCTAAATGCTTTAAAGTTTACTGTGTTGTATTTATTCATTTTTTCAAAACATTATTCCACATATCAACCAGGCCATCCTTTGAAAATTTCAAAAAGTTGGTTTTACTCTGATTGTGTTTTTTAATGTGTAACATTAGGTGAGCGGTAGCTAGTATCGCCCTGACCTGACAATTTTACACCATGATTGAGCACCATTCCTATACCCTATAAACCCTTTAAACTTGCTCATTTCCATTGATCTAGGATAACCTATTCAGAAAGAAAGGGGAGACAGGGTTATTTTATCTGTCCTTATCCATTGATCTGAACTTGTGTAATATAGATAGCTGCATTGGAAAGGTTAAGGAGAAAATAAGAGAGCGCTTAGTGTTTTTATGACGCGGTGTGCAATGAAGTACAACATGGGATGCAAAGTTTTCGGCCATAAACAAGCTCTATTCAGGGAACCTTAGCTATTTTATAGCCCCGGTGCCTTTTTATTCCCCAAATGTTGGAGCACAACTTGCAACAAAATCAGTAGAAACCGATAGTCTTAAACTTGAGCCATGCAGGCCCCTGACAGCAGCAGCAGTACTAGGAATGGGGAGGACACAGCACTCTTTTACATAGGTGGATTTACAACTAGGGTGGGCTCTTATACCAACAGGCTCAGCAACTCAAGTGGAAAACAGCTGACGAAAACAGTGTGAATATAAAAACTTACATTTCTTGCCAAAGGATAATGTCATGATGTCATCTTGAGCGAATGTGCAGTTATGATCTTTCACTTTTTCATTCATGTATGTTTGGCTATTCTGTCAATCAAACTTGGTGAAATCTTCAATATAATATACCAACTATAAAACTTGGGTAGAAACACTTAACTATATTATGTTAGGTTTTTTTCAAATTATATGTTATTTATACAAATTTTCTTGTTGTAAAAATACAGTTTAGACAAGGAAGACTTAACAATACCGAAACTAATACCTGGAAACATTGGTTCAATGATTAAATCATGTATTGATGACCATATGTCAGATCTTTCACATCAATGGACAGATTGTCCATCATGGTACTAAGTGGTTGCATAAACTCCAAGGTGAAAAGGTCGCTGACCAGGTATAGTGGACAATGACTTAGGGTTGACACCCACACTATTACACCATACAGGTGATGTATAGGTTAAACCCTATAGAATTCTTACGTAAGCTATACCGCCTAATGGACAAGTTATACGCTCAATTATACATTATTGAACAGCTTATAGTATACCAACAAAGAAAGGCAAACATTCGTACCAGGCTTAAATGGGACACTAAGAATTTGAATCACTGATCCGATACATTACTCATCACTAATGAATAGAAGAAAAATATTCATTATTTCAATATTTTCTTTAGATCTGTTTATGATACCACAAAGAGAATACTTAAGTTCAAGAAAATAATTTTCTGAAGAAATTCACATAAATCACAGGAAATGTAATCAGCACAGACCTGTCCATTACTCAATTTCCTGACAACAAAAACCAAGTCAAGAGTGGCAATTAATGTAAATTCGACCTCAAATTGAAATATTCAGTTAATGGCTACAACTGATGCTGAGCAGAAAAACAAGCAAGCTTAATTTCAATATCTTATGATATCAAGAAGCCTTTAGTAATATTTTTTTTGTGCATCAAAGTTTGTATGGCCCCTATATATGTGAGATAGCTCGGCCATTGGTCTAATCTTCCTTAACAGTGCCTCACAATAATACAAGCTGTCACATGGATATTAAGATTAGATTTCAATGTGACATGGGAATCAAAAATCCATTGAACTCGAAACCCAAAAGTTGCTGATGGCAAAGAATTGATTGCATTTAGGATTAATTTGCAGTTTTCCGGCTAAAATCAGCTGATTTTCTCCCCTAATTTCTGATTTACACAGAGTGAGGCAGCTAACTTCATCTTTGATACTATGAGACCTAAACGACAATGATATTACAGCTTTTGTCAATCCTCTTAGCGAGGATTAGATTTGGTTCCACACATAAATATGGCAGACAGACATTTATATGAGAACAGTACAAGCTGTTAGGAATCATCAACTAATAATGACCAAGATTTTATAGAACTTTGATATTAGTTATAACAGAATGTTTGGTAATCCATTCTATGTATTATATAGTTTTCTTTTATATTTACATTTATGGTATTAATTTTTCGTTAGAAGATTTGTATTTGTAACCCTTTTGTAGGTTAATATAGACTTTTTAAAGTAGTTTTGGTAAAAAAAAAGAACTTTTATATGTACACGCAGAAGTATCGGTTGCAATAGAAATTCCATAAATCTTGTTATATCTTTAAACTGAAATAGCTTTTGATTTTTAAAATGTAACTGTAAAACGAATTTGATAATTTTGTTGAGTCCCAAAAGTTATTTGTTAAAGTGTTAACTGTTATAAAAAGTATTTGATATCAAACAAGCCATGATAAATGTGTACTGAATGGAACTTGCTTTGTGTTATCACTATCACAAGACCATAACACCACTATCCCTATCTAGTATCTAATAGCCATACAGTTATGAGTCAATTAGGATATAGGAATAGCTCATTCATTATATCACTACTCATAAATGATCCAGTTTGATCTATTACAGTGGCTGACATCATGAAGGACGGGGAACAGCACAAAGTAACCCATCACTGTTATGAAGCTGTCAATATAGGGCCATGTTGACATCAGCAGTATAAATATATAGGGGAGAAAATGTTCTTGCCGTCGACATCAGGTCCATATGACATCATATCCATACAACACCATGTCTATAACAGTATATCTGTATATTATAATAGCTCACCTTTTTTCAATTGTTTTTCCTTGGCACCTTTCCTCAATTGTAGTACCTTTTTGATAATTAAATCCATGTACACAGTGGTGTGATCAGACTTGACACAGGTGGCCGTCGTCCATTGTACAGTGATGACCGTTCCAATTTACAATACACTGGACGGACCTACCACCATTTACTACGTACAAAACACACTGAAAATTTGTTGGAAAAACAACTACATATGTACTGTACATATAGACATAGGAGATTATATTACACTATATAGCAGATCAACTAAAAAGTACTGTGTGCCCTTGGCTAAACCACTTATGGAAAACCCGTTGTACTTGTAGGCCTGACCAAGATAAGTGTGGGTGTGTGTTGTCCTACGTCTCAGGTGTGCTGTGTACCTGTGTGTTGACACCAGTGTCCTAACCAGCCTAGGTATAATACCCGCACACCTGCTGACTCAGTGTCTACATAAATCATACCTTTACAGATCTTAACTCCAAATTACTGCTAATGTCCAACATGGACGACTGTAGCCCAGGGTATATCTACCTGTATAAAACGTTAACCATCTTATCCAACTTTAAAACCAGTACAATACCATCTTAACCAAGTTTAAAACCTGTGCAAAACAATCTTTAACCACTTTTAAAACTTAAAACAATTATTTATGAGAAAGTATATCATTAATTATTCATTCAAACATGCTAAAAGATAACATAACTTTGAAACAAAATATTTTGGTTCATTATATTCACAGTATTACATGACAAACTAGGTCCTCTGGGTGCATTTACATAAGTATGGTATAAATCTGATACATTACCTGTTTACGGATATGTTAGAGAAGTCGTGATCCACACCTTACAGTAAGAGGGTGTCACATTTACATAGTAAGATTTACCATAAATCAGTGTAAAACTCAACAGACAATAGGTGTAGGTAGCCCACCCAACAACATTATATATTTACATAGGGAGAGATGGGAAATATGTTACTTGTAACACTTACAAAAGTTTTCATATCAAAACCCATGAAGGGCCAGGGTCAATAAATTAAAGTGGGTTATCCTGAATAAATTAACACCAATATATTCTAGAAATCAATAATCAAACACATTAAAAGTCATTATTTTGATTTTTAGAAATGAACTGAATTGTAGATTACTAGATAATCACAAGATAGAAGGGATGCAAAGTTATCTTTCTGAGAGAAACAAGGATAAAATGATTTGTTACAAGCCTATCAGGAATATATGCAGAGACCAAACTGTTTCTCAGTGCATGGTTCCAAGCTAGTTAAACATTCCATCACAGGAAGCATAAAATTAAATTACAGGAAATAAGCATTTAAATCCACATATGGGTATCTAAAAGATCTTGGTGCAAAACAAATTAAAACAGTTTATACTAAAAGCTTATTTCTAACAAAGAATAAAACTAAAATCAGATTGGGCTCACATCTACATATACTTGAGCTAAAAGTGTTGAGGCCTGCGGACTGTTTCACACTTAATTTAGTAACGAGAGACATTATTTCATCTCATTTATCTGGTGTTGTGTATTGTGTAATATCAAGGTGAAAAGGCCATACATTTGTGTATACCTGAGGGCTACTGAAAAACAGTGAATGTCCTATTAAGAAAAGCAACTTTCAGTCCAGTTTGTTTTAAATGTGTAAATATTTATCTTGCAGCAAAGGGAATCGCACCACCTTCCTGTACAGTAATGTATACACATTAGTGTAGTAACAGGTAGAGATGAAGCTGATTACATACTAACTAAGTTTCGATCCTACACATGTGTTTTACTTACAAACCTGTAACAGCTGTTCTACTACTGGTGCCTCAATAGTACATGAAACCAATTCATTTTCTTTAAATTTGATCTCAAATTTTGGTTCAGCTTCATTTCCTTTCAACAGCTAATTGGGTTATATAAGGACAACTTTATACTTGATGTGTATGTAAAATACATCTCTAAGAAATCTGTATTTTGATAATTTCCACAAAATACTTTGATAACCTTTTGATAAACCTTTTATAAATTGTGAAAGAATGTTAAAAACATTTAACTACATTCCATTAACTATCTGCATCTGTGATCAATGACTGATCTAAAACTCAATTTAATCAACAAATATCACGTCATTGATTTGTTACCAAAATCTTACCTAATATTACACAATATTAATTTGGCCATTGCTTTAATTAGGTTAGTTTTAGCACTCCTCAGCAAATCAAAGATATATTTCAATAAATTCTGAAAAAGAACATTACACACATCAGGAAGAATTCAATGATTAAGTCAAATTAGAATCTAAATCAAATGAAAGTGATTATCGATAATAGATGACCATTAATTTATGAAGTGCATGGTTATACCTAGGAATGTCAGAATCTGTACAATTATGATCACCTCTGGTTCAGGTTATCATCATAAAGCGAACAGTCAGGCCACTAACAACATCCTCATCACCAGCTAAAACAATGTCAACAGCACTTAAAATGTACTTGTGAGGTTGAAGTGGAGGTGATGGCTGATATATAGCCCTCTGTACTGTAATATATGGTGTAATGGCTGATGATGATTCTGTGTAGAGTTTACATAGATACTGTGGTCACCAGGAATGAATAAAATTTCAAATACTCCACATGCTTAAAATATATATCTACTTATAAATGTAACATTATCATTACCTCAATTAATAGTCAATGTACAACAGCAGTTACATGGTGGATATAAGCATCAACCATTTTTTTTTTTTTTTAATCCAGACTAACTAATCTTACTCCAGAAATTTTTTTTGGAGTAAATTTTGAAATTATATTTTTTTCTTATTAGGATGGAAACTAAATATATTATAATTAACTGATATGTGAGCACTATGTTGTTTTTCATTCAGTCATTAATGATATGGAATACACACGTAGCCTGATTACAACACAATTACTTAATGTCACTGAATAGATCTTTGCCTTCATCATACAGATATAAGATTACCCTCAAGCTTTTATATTCTTATCACAGCAAGCCTACCCTCTTGTTAACTTTACCTAAAAGTTCAGATCGTGGGTAGAATTTAATACTTCCTGACGGTACTATTGACTTACAAATCAAGAATCCTGTTTTTGTTTGCTAACGCCAACACAGGTAAATTTATATCATCTTTGTCCATAAACTGGGTGACCATTCACGATCAGTGATCATGTGGAAAGATGTACAATTATGAACTATAGAGCAAGTTTTACTCCAAAACACTGCGCTTCAGAGAAGATCTAATTTAAAGTGTTTAATGATGCAAACAACATCAGTTGAATCATCAACGACCAGGCAGGTGAGAAATACGTTCACCAAGGAGCTACTCAGCATTGGAACTGTTACATCCATCAGCATAATAATTACATACAGATGTGGCCCACCGGTCAAATTTAGATCGGGCTTGATAGGAGGGGTCAACAGGTGTAGATTCATCACCGTGACCACTAGATAACTAGACCGTGACTATCACACATCTAAATATTGGGGCTAGACTTCTACTGTTAGGACAGGATACTTCTATAGATACATATATCAGCAGGCTGTTGACCAAGCAAGTCAAATATCACTTCATAATATCATTTGCTAATGTCTGCAAGAAAATAACTAAATCGTATAGCTCATACAGCAAAACTAGTAATGCAAGTATTCTTTAATCTTGTCAATCGAAAAAATTATAGACAAGTTGGGAAAGTTGTTACCTATAGTTTTACATTTACAAGTCCCTCACTCTTGATATCTCCTGAGCCCATGCTGGCAGTTATATTACAAAGCATTGACATAACCATGGGTTGATCTTCCACTCAAAAAAATGGACAAGTCTTTAATGACCAAGGTGCAAAAGCACTCAAACCAATCTGTTTGTTGTTTGTTGCTATTTAATGTAACAGGGTAAAGATTTGCATTGGAAATAGCATTTCTTCTGGCATTACAAATATTGTAGTTGTGCATGAATTATATCAGAAGATTATAATTATAGACTTAGTCATGGTGAACAACACCCATACGATCTATCACGACACTGAAACAGTCAAATATTAATCCATCTAAATATTATAATGCAGTATATCTTTATACCAATGTGGATAACCAACTGATGCGGATTCAGAAAAGCTTAAAGCTATATTCTCATGCTCATAACAAGTTAAACAGAGTACAAACGAACTTCCAATTCATTAATGTTATTTCCCAATCACTAAATTGAATACGTCCCCACAAAACAACCACAAGCCTCTAACACTTGTCAATGGAGGTGACTTGAAGGTATACACAAGCAAATTAAATCAATTTGCTTTAAGGCCTAAAACTAATTCTGTATTTGACAGCTGAACAGCTCTGATATTTAAAATCTGCTTTCACACCTCACCATCGCATTTCAACAACCCAAATTAATGGCGAGTAAAGTCGAAAATTTGCATTTAGGAATGAGAGGGAAGAAAATTTCATTAACTTATTTGAAGGCATGTTCATCCATTTAAATCTCCGTGGAATAGCTTCATTTGAATTGATAGATGAGTCCAAGACTACAAAATAGGGAATGAAGGGATTGTGAGCATGTACGGCGCAGTTGATGCACTTTATGCCGCTAGAGTTGCAGCAGCTGAAGCTAAGGCAGCGGCATAAACACACCAATTGATAAGACAGGTGAGAGCTGCTGTTAGAGAACGAGCTGCAGCCCAATCAAAACATAATTCCTATAGGAGCCACTACAGAGCTGGCATCCTGGTTACAGTACAGAAGCGTGATCAATAACTTGGCTCATCAACCGACATGTGATGTAACCAGTTTGATTCACATCAGAGGTGGACAGTTTCTACCACTCAAGACCAGGGACAGGTACAATCTGGGCAATTCTATTGGGTAATTCAAGGAGCCTGACTAAAGGTCAAGGTCAACAATCTAGACAGTCGATAAACTAAAAGGTCAACAAACATATATACTGGAACATACAAAATGATATCTTGGACCTATACCATTATAAATTTTACAGGTTCCTATACTTTAGGTTCTGCTACAGATTATGTTATGCCTGATGTATTAATGCGGAAAGTGTTTTTAACAAAAACATGCAAAGACCTACAAATTGGTCGAGGTAAACAAGAGGAAGCATCGGTCAAGGTCGAGAACAATATGTAATAATGGAGACATAATTTTTCACCTGGAATAAACTGAAAAGTACAACTTACAAATAGATTTGTGTTAAGTCTAGATCTGTGTATACCCAATACAGAAAGACACCAACAAAGGTCAAGGTCAGGGAAAGAATATTCAAAGAACTAGGTTAAGAAACTATTTTTAGTATTTCTTATATCGATCAATTTTTTAAATCAGAGAGGTATTGCACAACTACATCTAGAGTAATAAAACCTTGTAGGTGGGTTAAAACTTTAAATCAGATCAATAAATAGATAAGGTAGATGAGACTTGTCAGGAGAATTAGTCAAAGCTCTACTGGATTGGCAGCTGAAAGCTTAAGACAGTCCTGTAGAAGCCAGACTCAAGGTCGTACACATCCTGGAGTCTTTAAATAGATTGAGTTCAATTCATGGAGACACATTAGCCAATAAATTTTCATGAGGACATAAAGACAGGTCTGGGTCAGAAAGCTTCTTCACACAAATCAGAAGTGGACAACACTTACACTGAGGAGATAGCCAAAGACATTACAAGTAGCTAATTTATGATGGCTAGAGCATTATAACTCTAGACCTCACATGCTAAAGCATTATAAATCTAGACTTTGTGATGAATTTACATGTAAATATGCATGGTTTTGAGGTGGAGAGGTGAGCTCTGTGACCATGCAGCCTTGTGTAATCAATAGTCACAGTGTGTCTTCTACCAAACGATAGCCCCATCATGGCAATGTTGTCCAATCTATACTGCAATATGACAGATGTAAACTTTATCTGATAAATCAGACATTGACATCACAACATCCATCCAGTCTGGAAATGGGACTCTACAAGAAACGATACAGAAACATCACAAATAGACAGACAGACAGACAGGAGAGCTCAGCATGTACACGAAGGAACTTGTGGGAGCTTTAATATAGAGGCTTCGAGATCCCAAAATGACATGGGTAAAGTACCATTTACCATCGATTAGTTGTACCTTCTACTTTACCAACATTGTTTTGGGATGTGAAACCTCTGAGCTGCCAATTTGTTATACCCACTAAAATGTCAGTTGGAAAAATAAGGAAACCAATTTGCTTCAATACTAAAGTGATAATAAGCTACCAAGGAATCTCTGTAGCTGTTAAAAATCCATACACCTGATCCACTTCTTGTTAAGCTAACAAGGCATCCATGTGACTGTTGATCATTCATATATACATTTGATCCACTACTAAACCTAACTCATATCAATTAAGCTAACAAGACATCCTTATGACTGGGTTATCTGGTGGTGTAGTGGTTAAGCCGCTCGCCTTTCACCTAGCCCGCCGGGGTTTGATCGCCGTCCTGGACATAAAAAGTTTAGGGGTCACCTGCCCAATCACATGGGTTTTCTCCTGGCACTCTGGTAACTCAACCCAACAATGCAACCCTGTAACTGCATGTTGATCATTCATACAAGTACCAAGTTATAGACTGATGGGACATGCAAATACTGTTATAGCAGATGTGTATGATTATCAACAAGAGGCCAGATGACCTAATAAAGAGATCATCATTAGCCTTAAAAGCTTGGTATGGACAAACAGCATCTCCTTTATAAGTGGACAGGTGGGCATCGGTCCTGGTAAACATTATACAACATGTTAAGTACAGGACTCAGTCATCACAGGTACAAACTATCCAGGTAACCAAGCTAAGTCAATAAATCTAGACCCATATGTGTAACTCAACTCAGCCTTATTCATTACAAGTACAGCATTATAATTTACCAATTAGGCACTAAATCTGAGACTTTCTGATGCCTTTGTGGGCTGATAAATGGTTCATCCTTATAGCTTATTATTCATTAACACTTCAAAATTACTGATGCTTATAGTTCACAGATGAGAAATTTTCTCTGTTTCTTAAATTTCAAAAACCAGACGTCAATATGAGCTCATGGTTTGGTCAAAGCACATACCATTAAATACATATATAGATCACCTGTAAATTAAGTGACACAATACTCCCAACCATATCAGTTTTATGAATCTGTAAACAGGCATTATTAAATCTTAATTACAGTAAAACTTCCCTTTTTTCTGTATAATCATCAGACACAAAAAAATGATTGTAATAAATATATCAATACCTTGAAAAGCATCACCATATAATATAGTAGGAGTTTGACCCATTGAGTTATACATCCTGAATGATCAGCACAAAGGTATACATTGTCTTTGTGGCAATTGCAAGAAGCAATATCTCCAAAAATAACAAGTGGAAAAAGACTTCCTGCGATACCTGCATGGACTCCATTTTCATTCTCCCATTTAAAATCAATGTTGTCAGAGAAAACAAATGATCTTTTTAACTGATATTGTCATAAGATTCAGAGAATTCATTGATTAGACATTGACTGAATTATAACATTTCCCACTTGAGGCTCTGAAACATGTATAAATCATTGAGGCTATAAGGGCTGTCGCTGTTGCAAGCTCCTGAATGACAGCAGGCATACTGCTATAGCTTCAATTTGGTGTGATTCACATATATATAGCAATGCTATATTTGCCACACCCATTTGATGGCAAGAATGGCAAAAAAATGCCGAGTGATTATTTTCAGTACCACAGCTGTGTGCTGACAGCAGAGGAATCGGGTAAAAAGTAGTCCTAGATGGAAAGGTACATTTGTCTCAAGTCTCTTTAGATTGTATGGTACCACATTTGTCTTGGAGAAAATGAACGTCTCAAACATCTCAGAGAAGTACAGTCTTGACAATGAAAAATACAATCCACTAGTAAAACAGTCAATGGAAATGTAATGCATTTACAATGAACTGATTGAGACAGATCTATCATCTTAACCCCAACCCATTACGATGTCATGTAGTTATAGGCATTCATCATGTGGATTTTTCCTCTATCTGATGATTACTGTATATGGTATAGATTCAGAAAGCCTTTTACAACATCTGCCAGCCTATCCAGAAGACCAATCAGGAAAGCCATACATTCATTGCCATGGAGTTTCCATGCAATATTTGCCAGCATGTCAATAATTTCCAAAAGATATGGCTCCTGAAGACAGTCCTCAATGCCATTGATCATTCAGCATGTTCAGAAGATGGGTCAGGATAGTACTGTTCTCAATTCAATTTTACCTTGAAGTTTCAAGGATAAATGTGTAAGAAGACATTTTCTTCCTGCATTTATAACAACGCTTACAACATTTGAATTAATTTTCTAGGACGGTCGATATATAGCTGTGGTATACTTTTTTTTTAAATTAGCTGTCAATTACGTATACACTTATATTTACAACTTCAAATTGTATCAGGATTCTTTAATTGAAACAAACAATTTGTTTCATCCATCGATTAGTCATCCAAAATAATTGTCTTCTCAAGCAAATACATAAAAATCCAAGTCTCAACAAGCTTTATGTGAAATTAATGAGCTTTATATATATGAAATGTAAATCTATTCTTAATCATAACCCTGACCAATGGCAATTCTGAGACCACTGGCCAAACTCTAATTGAACATTACAACTGTAAATTGCTACATGCCTATAGAACTGAACAGTAGAGTCCAACAGACTCAGACACACATAAACCAATAAAAGGAACAAGTTTTTCCTTCGACAATAATTGCTTTAGTTGACTGTAACAAGTCATTTCCGGTCTCAGAAATACGGGAGACAATAATTTACCTTGTGCAATTAATTACACTCATGCCTAACACATCTGAATCAATATTCAGAAGACGGAAACAAGGAAAGATGTCAGCAGACTTAATTAGAACCCTCATCAACTCAAACCAATATAAAATAACCCATATATATATGATTTATTTTTTCATACAACCAAAAGTGGGATGCAAAATTTATTAACCTTGCTTCATGTAGTGGAAGCACAAGGTGATATTTATTGTTTTATCACAGCATAAATGTGTATAAATTTTGATTTTGATTTTTCCTCAGATTCAACATTAAAAGCAACAATATAGAGCTTATAGCCAAATGAAAGAACTCCAATACCAATTTAATTTACAGCTATCTTTTTAAGGGAATAATAAAAGATTTTGAATATAAAACTGACAGTTACCTGCATCATTTTCATTGGGTACTTAATCTGATTTGTGTAAAATAATCACAATGCACCATCTTGGAGATAATAAGTATCATGAAATTGCATGTTTTATAAGTTAACAAGGGTGTTGATGCCCATGCTCAAGAACCCTATAAATGGTTTTCAAGGTAAACAACTGACGCTATAGAGCATGTTACATTTAATTTACCGTCCATTGGATGGCCGTGATCTGGTTGTATGTGTCATCCAAACAAAGTGAAAGTTGATCAGTCGCACTAATAATATAACCATCAGGGATTATCACATGTGTCATGTGGCCCATCAGACTAACACCGGCCAAGCATGTGATGTATACAATGCTAGAGCTATACCAATCTGAACCAACGCCTCTAACAGGCCGGGAATAATCAATTTTTATTGAGAGGTGGAGAAAAAACAACCCTGTCAGACATATTAGATTAATATCCTTGTACATGCCCGAGTCTAGCAGATTCTTCATCAGTATTGGTGGTAACAGTCAGATACAATAGCTATTAGTATCATATCCCCGTCAACTTGGCAGGGGAAATCCTATGTAATTCTCTACAAGTAAAAGGCCACGATCACAATCCTTTTGATTTGGCACCGGAGTAACGTGTAGATATATATATATTGGTAAAGTACAAAACTACTTCCTATGGCAATGGTAGTGATTTCAAGCATATCAAGTGTTCAGTATGTTAAATATGGATAGATAATAGCCTCACAGTGTGAAATTGAGGAATAGTTTGTTCTGTGAAAACTTTTTGTTAATGTGCATTACAAAGAAAGCTGTTAAGGAAATTTATGTTCCACACATCTATTATTTATCAATCAGACGAGTTAAGGTGTAGATCACAGTGCTGAACATGTGGGTCTCAAACAAAGCTGCTCGTAATCACAGCAAATTGGATACAAGGTTATAAATTCCCCAAAATTACATTCGAATTGTACTTGTACGATATATATATACAACTTTAGCTTTATATATCCTGTTTCACACACTAACATTATGGTATCGTTAAGTATTTCCTTCTGAAAAGTGAATACAAAACATGTTTTTAACAGGCATATTGCTCTTCTCAAACTGTTTTTGCATCATAATAGCCTTGCCTGTATGACCAATAAAGTACTTATTTATGTACAGGAGCGAGACAGTGTTATTGGAAGAGCTTAACCAAAGTAAAAACAAATTGGAGTTTTCTATATAAAATATACATAGAAAGTAGAAAATGGGACACCAGTGGAACACTAACAGGTCCTGGTTCCTCTGTGATTTGTAAATTTGTGGGTAGAAGAAATTTTGCTATGTGGTATAAAAATTCAATACAGACCTGGACATGGATGTATAAAACTCCAACCAGACAAGACTGGTACCCAAACCATCTGTGACATGGCACAACAACAGCTGAATCTAGGGTATAATGTTAAACAGACACAGGGCAGCTCCATCTTAACAACTAAAATTCAGATCTCTTTCATTATCACCCCTAAATCACCACTTTCCAGCTCCAAAAACATCATCTGCACAGCAAACTATAGCACATACATATAGCCAACATTTATTCAATTAAAAGAAATCACAAATTCTCTATATGTATATAAGCATGTTTTGTTGTTTTTATTTTGGACATGGCACCAATATGAACAGAATTGACTTGACTGACAGATGATATTGAGATATTAGTGTTGACTTGTGTGACACAATAGTATATATATGGCAGTGCTCCAGGCCACAGATCTATACTACATGTATGCCTTCTGGGTGAGCTCTACTTCAAAGCATCAATCAACAACTTATCATAGAAATATTTTGTCAGGTGAAATATCTTAATTATTATCTACCTGTAGGTTTATTACATATTAATAGATTTATTTCAATTGCATGTCTTGGAAGATTTCTTATAAATTTCATTTACAGAGTACATATGCAGCTACCATTGATTTTGTCTGGAGCTTGACCTGAAACTCGGGGGCAACACATATGTACAGACAGATAAGTATAAGATCAATCAGAAACTTGTAAGGCATGGGTAGATATGGCAGTGATCTGTACATAACACATCTGATATGTATTATCCCTTACTGTCGGTAGACGTTTTCTATCAATTACCTCCCCTGTCAATAACAGTCTGATTGGCACCTGCACAGTGACCTTAGCACTGGGATACATAGACCTTTATCAAGTCCAGTCTGGGCCACTTATAGTGTTTGTCTAGATGTTTAATGGAGATAATTCATTTATTGTTTAACCAAAAAGAGAAAATGATTCTCAGATAAAAAACTATTTTCATGAGTTGAAAATCTAATTAGAACAGAAATAAAGATTTCCATCGATTGGTTATCAAAATAGAAACAATATCCTAAATTGGCACTGAAAATATAACTTCAAATTTCTAAGATTTTTGATGCCCCCATCGTCAAATGTTCAGAGAACAAATATACATGCATGTATACATTTAACACTAAGGGAGACAACTCATATTTTTTTAAATTATATTCATGGTTATAGTACTATAACTACATGCAGCTAAGATTCCTGGAATGAACACTATGCATTGGTTGTGTATTTTTTGGCAAATGAACAACATTGATGTTCCAAGTATCGTATGATTCAGCCTCATCAATTATGTCAATCTTCACCACAGCAGAAATTCTGTCGGAAAAACAATTGATGCAAAAAGGAGAGGATATGGATATCATATTAGTCTTACAGAAAGTGTTCATATATGAAGGTGCATGTATAGATCAAAGTAATTATGAATTCAGTCACTGTGGTACATATTTCTGTTCATACCCAATTACGAATAGTCCAGTATTAATTAAAAGATCAAGATATGCTTATCCTTTGATGTCTCAGTGCTAGGTGTGAGTATAAGCATTAAGATTCAGTTGAACATATTGACTAAGATAATTTATTTGAGTCACACGTTGCTCGAGTATAAACCTATCAATAATGATTATAGTACTGAGACACCCACACACCACAAGTATAACCACAACGGCCTGACCCCCAGGGCCAGTATCAACATCACCCCTGGGGCCTCTCAGGGTGGCCAATCAGATAACTCTCTATACCACATACATAGTCTAGTGATTAAAGATGAGCAAATCATATATACCTACCATTACACAAGTTTATATATCTTTATATCAAAAGCCTTGTTAACATCAATCTACCTGGATAAATGCTTCTCCTGCAGCGTGTAGTGTAATGTTTCGCTACCTGGATAAATGCTTCTCCTGCAGCGTGTAGTGTAATGTTTCGCTGTTTATTTGCATTTGTGTAACGTCCTGTAGCTACATTAAGTCGTCACTTAAAAATGTTGTGGTGATGGAGGGAAGCCTGAGTACACATACAAAAAACCCTGACCTACAGTCAATACCTGACAACTGCACTACAATTTTTTCAATTCTCTCAATACAAATGATGTTTACAAGCTAACCATGCTTCCATCAAACCAGGATCAACACAGCCTGGGGTTTGTCTTCAGACTAAAGACACTTTTACAGTAGTGTTTACACTTGGACCTTCTACTTAACAAACTTAACAAACCCCTCCAGCATAGGTCGGAAATTAACATTAAATCAAAACAGGCGTACAAAAGAGACAGTTGATAAACAAGTGGTTCTGTGGATCAAAGCAGATGAAGAGAAAAGTAATATTTTGTCAGTATTAGAAATAATTGTGAAAAGAAATAAATTCAGATATGCATGGGTACATAAATAATTAATATGAAATTTAAACAAAGTTTGCTTTTATTGCATGAATTATATTTTTAACCAATTTCCTTTAAAACTGAATTGGAGCTTATAAACTAAATCTTGGTATTATATATATAATTACTTTATCATCATTTAATGACATCAGAGCATTTTGATCAGAAGTTTTACTAGTATAATCAATCACTGCGATTTTTAAAGCAGTAGAAGAAACATTGAAATGTGGAGTACCTTAGCGGTAAAAGTGGAAAGGTCAATAAAGCGTGATTTGGCTATCAGACAACTTCTGTATACGTAGGGAGGTACCCAGAACATTGGCCTGCTGGGAGGTTTCTGTATAGAGACAAAGAGGAAGGGAACAGCCAGTGTCATTACAGTCATATCAGAGGTCAGACATGACAGTAAGAGCTGATGGTCAGTTAGGACAGTCAGTGTGGAGGTGGTCAAGAGTGGCTGGGTAAATGTGGGTGGTATCCCTACAGTCTAACTAGCACTTGACACTGTCTCCAAGTCAGGCACTCTGTAAAATATTGTGGAGGAGGGTCAGTATGACACCAGAGAGGAAGTGACCATTGGTCAGTGCTGGACATAACAGTGGACAAGATTAAAGAGTTGATTTCTGAAGCATCAACAAAACATTTATGTGTGGGATACCACTACAACTTCCTTTACAAACAAATTAGTTATGATTATATGCATGTTGACTCACTTGATGATAAAATCTGGTCATCATCAGAAGTTCTATAGAGTTGAACCAAGGCATTCTGGCCATCTTAAAAACATTTCAGGATTCATATGTATTGGTAGTAATACTAGCAATATTCATCTTCATGAGAAACTCATTAGCTACACAAGAAGTCATTTCTGTTTTTCAGCTCAATTTTTATGAAGGAGACACAAACTCAACTGTCTAAATCGGCAAAGTGTGCATATCTAGTGTTTTTCAAGACAGGCTAGATCTGTTTACCAATAAATTCATAGAATCCATGCAAAAGGCATTAAAGACTTTTACACGATATGTAAATTAAACCTGGATGATATGAAAATGTGTATAATGAACTGGCACTACAAGTACTGTTTTAGCTTTCCGTAAATGTATGCTTGGTAATTGGTCTGCAGAAAGTAAGATGTGCAGTTCCTGATGAATTAATTAACAGAGACAGGTGTACATGTTACTCATTTAAGAGTAATTTCCACGAGATAGCCATGATGAAGGCTGGTCCTGCTAGGCGGGGTGGGTGGTATACATAATACCTCTGTCTGTTTGGAGGGTAGCTATATAGGAAGAGTAAAACTGAGCAAATGTCATGGAGGCAGCAGGTAAAACACGATGTTAAATGACAGTCAAACATCCCAAACAGGTAAAGGTACAACCAGATCACAGGAGTCGTATAGACAAGGAAAAGCCAACATCCACATAGAGGAGATGCCACAGTAATTATTCCCAGACGTTTGGGGCTGTACTGAATGGACCATATCATAAACACCCAGCCTCCGAATCTCCAGGTGTACTGTATACTATATACTGTAGTATGTATATACTCAACACTTGTATATATGTTAGTACTGCGGTACATGCTTACAAACCTACTGATTTCACTAAGGGATGAAGCTAACATAACATTTGTCAACACTGAACCACAGTTCAATGCATATATCTATAAGAAATATTAGTTTTATGGAACCTATTCCATTGATATACAAATGCAAATATTTTTATTTCAACATGAAGACTCACTATGGCATCAAAATATACAGGCTACTGTTCCTTCATTATATATATAGTATAAATTGTGTGTGTTCTTTATCAGCTGTTTAGAAGTTATGATGTTAAAAAAGATATCTCAATACACATAAATATCGCCTAATGGCATCGTCATATACGACCTTACTGGCCCCGTACAGAGTTAGCAGATCAACATATTAAACACATATAGAAGCACACCATGATGTTTTCCAGCAGATCAAACCCTTTTAAACTGACCCTATCAAGTCGAGATAAGATAAGCCAATCAGCCACTATATACAGAGTAGATAACCCAAAGGTGTTTTCTCACAAAAGTCACTTGACTTTTATCAGGACATCAAATGTTTACTACAGCAGATAGACCAGTATATACTTAGTGCTATAGTGCACAATCAGATATACTGCACTTAAATACAGGTTTATCAATAAGGCCACCGAGGGTTAAATGTCAAAAACACTATGATATAAAATACATTACATATTATCATTTTAGGTTTTCCCAGTGTGTTAGATTACTTTTCCCTTTTCAAGGAACGGCCATTCATTCTACAGAGTTTAATGCCTTCAAATTTAATTAAAAACCCATTATGCCGATTTCCATTTCAACTGATCGTAAATATCATTATTGTATATATATGACTACCCATGTTTCGAAAGTGTCTGGCTATGGAATACACATTAATTAAATGATAGATTATACAGTCAGTGACCAGCACACAAGTCACTGCCTGTTAACGCAATAATTACTTTATTGTGTATCCCAATTCAATTATCATATTAACCTCCCATATCACCATTGAATCTCATATTATTTGTCAATGACAGGGTATATCATTTAGTATTATAAAAGGAGTTTGGTTGACATGCATGACTGGTTTTATAAATAAACAAACACATTTATATGGGGGAATTCTCCCTTATATGACACTAGCTTCATATCCCTTATCAAATCTAAGGACAAAAATTTTACACAATTGATACCTGAAAGGCAGTTACAACTTCAATATTAAAATTTGACAATTTGAGAAATTCAAACTGCCTATCTTTTACCAAAATCATTATGGCATATCCTTTATAGAAATGTCTTGCATTAACAACTTTTGAAAATTCTTCAAACTTCTGTCAATATGAGCGAAACACCCAACAAATCAAAAGGACTTCCTATAAGCTTTATTATTATAAAGATTTCCAGTCATACTATTCAATTAACCTGTGCCATCATTTTTTTCACGCAAAAACCCTTTGTACATGTAGTTCCATAGGTGACAATTATATTCCTTCTCGTGAGGAAATCGCCATGGTAATTATACACGAGTAAATCACCACAGTAATTGTTATGTTCTTCTTTACAACGAGAGCTTCAAGTGAAGAAACTTCCGGATCCATACAAGACTCAGCTGCTGTACCTAATTGCCCGATATTTTGGTAATCTACAGCTGAGGAAGGTAAACCTTAAGTATCCTTTACTTACATCTATACTTTTGCATGTAATTAAGTACATCTAAGGACCATAGGCAACAAACATAGGTCTGATCTAGAACTCTTTTGTCGGGAACTTGGCGATGTAGCAAATTTAAAATGCAGACTATAAGGTTTCAGAATACCGATTTGGCTACAAGGCAGCTTTCAACACTGCAGTAGGGTAAAACGCTATAGCTACAACACCACTCATAATCGACTTGATTTCATCAAATGAACCGTAAACTTCGACAAATGTAGCAGAAGAATTTGCCATGTTATTAACAGAATGTTTGAGTTATGGCCACATTATCATATGCAAGCCACTACAGCTTATTTTACACAAACATGATCATTTTTCCTGTCGGTTGAACTGATGAATTGAAAACATGGAGGCTTTAAACTAATAGTCTAGATCTTTGTATGCTGAAATTACAAATCAACCCTGACATCAAACATAATCATATTCAATTACTAATGTTATCATATTTTTATATAGTCATATTGAGTACAAAAAGCAATGAAACAGATGTACTAGTATCTTTCCAAACAGAGTATAGACAGGTAACAGAGTATAGACAGGTATCTCTAATTTTGATGACTACATGTAAAATTTTTGGTTGTATGACACAAATGCCTCTCAAACCTTTGTGTGTATTCATAAATAAATACATACATTATACAACAAATATACATAAATCAAAACTTCCTCTATTGCGTAGTCCCCACAAGCATGATCTCTTTTTAATTTTTAATTGGTCATATTTGACATTTGACTCAAAAACTTCAGTCAATTGTAATGACAACCACACCTTGATATGTAGAAATCTTTAATGCAAGCATTATGTACTTTCATCAAGTTTTCGTTAGGTATACTTCATTGAAAATCATGAGAAATAGCTCTAGATCTAACACACTGATAATAATGCAGCCAAATTACAATGGCACAAAACAACGCTCATGCCACCCTTCATTCAAGAACTAGTACTCTTCAAGGGAATGTTCTGTGAATCAAAAAGTTTTCAAAGTCTGTATAAATGATTTGTTCTATAGAGCTAAGCCAAAATCTGCTGGCAGCTCATGAAACAATAATGCACAGTTGTGTTTTATTTTACAGACTAGAACCGACCGAGAAATTGATTACCACATTCCCACTCCTTAAGTAGGAGGAGGGGGGATAATTACAACTACAGGCGCAGTACAAAAATGTCCAGGCCTATTTGTTAATGGCAGCAACGATACAATGATTACTGGAAATTACACATCATTACTTGCACACACAGTCTCTATAGGCAGAACTCGATCATATGGTTTCCTCAAGGATTATTGCTGTACTGCAGCAATGTAGATGAGGTAAAGGCCATGTATTTATATATAGTTATTCAGCAGTTATGTTTGGCACATACTGTTGCAACAATTCATTATGAGTCTTGAAGCTTGTTCTTCACATTCAGTATCATTCTGTTGCAATTAAAGACAAGATCGAGATTCCACGGGAAGAATCTCCTCTCTTGTATATATTCAAATAATACATTTATGATGATGGACTATTCAAATCATCTTGTATCTGTGGTCAGTCAGCTGTCTGTCTCTCTTCATCTGTATATATACATGTATAGGTAAACAGACAGCCATTTTGGATTTTGACAATTGAAGTTTGTTATCGCTATTTAGTATTTTTCAGGAAATACTGAAGAGATATCTCTCAAATTTCCCGCCGGTATGTACAATGTATTGCTATATTTCAGAATACTAATGGAATCTCTCTCACATTTCATATGTTTAGGTTCAATAGGTAGCAAGAATACATATTACATTTTGGGAACAATCGGACAACAAGATGGCCGACAGCTGGTCATCTTGGATTCTGACATTTGAAGTTTGCTATCGTTCCCAGATAGCATGTGCAATTAAGGGATTTCTTTAAAATTTCATATATAGGTCCCCACTATGCACTCTCTAATGTTATAGTCTTCTTTAAGTATGTCCCAATAATTTTTGATGTGAGCAATGAAATGAGAATGTAGACCATATCAGCAGTATTTTCCTGTTTGAGGTTAGGCTAAGTACCTGCCATCTTAACAGTCTGTAGGTGTACTGGCTGCGGTCAAACATCTGGATAAACACTTTCCTAGATGACAAGGTGACCACATAACACATGTCACTGTTGGTATACGATGACTTCCATTTCAGGCCCAAGGTGAGTACTTCAGCGTGGTGATGTGTTTCTCCTAATTCAAAGGACTGGTAATAAAAACCTGGTGTTAAGTTAAGAGAGTCTTCCTTATATATTGTACTCTTCAGAAACCTATCCCAAAGTCATTCTGGAAATAGTTTTATCTCCGTAACCACTAATCATCCGCTTATCAATGTGGCATTATGTACATACGGAGCATCATGATCATCAACATTTAAAAATTGTGCTTGGATTACTTAAACTTGCTGCAAACAATATTCATAAATCTTTCTAACACTCAGTCAAATTATCCTTCGTTCAATAGTGAGAGTATCGATAAAAGAAACATGACATTACTCTAATATAAATACTTTCAACACAATTTATCCAAAGTAAAAAATGACCAACATAATACAAGAGTGATTGAACTTTTAAGAAGCATTGATACCCTTCTAAAGAATGACGATGTAATCAGTATCCATCGCTCAGAGCTAGTCATCAATACATTTAATGATATCAAGAAGTGTAATTCAAGAAATCTTGGGAAAAAATAGCAACAATCTCAGCAACCATCAAAAGAATGGCAATACTAGTCATTAGCGTTCAATAGAAACAATTCATTTCAAAAGACTGGCAATACAAGCAATATGACCTTCAAACAAATGACAATAAAGATCAGTGACCTCCAAAATAATAACAATCCAAGAATTGACCTTCAAAAGATTGATAACAAAGGCTAGCAGTGACCTTTAATAGGAAACAAGAGGCCCAGAGGGCCTGTATCGCTCACCTGGTTTGTAATGCCAAGTAATGTTCTGAATACAGGTTCATTGTTTCTTTTCTGAAGGAATTTTAATATTAACCTCTAAATCCCCTATTGGGCCCCACCCCTCCCGCCCCCAGGGGGTCAGAGCCAAAATTTATACTAGTTCTGTTCCCCTTCTTCCAAGGATGTTTATGGCCAAATTTGGTCACAATCCAAACAAAACTCTAGGACAAGAAGTGATTTATAGGATTTACCTCTATTTCCCCTATTGGGCCCCACCCGTCCTGCCCTCGGGGGGCCAGAGTCAAAATTTATACGAGTTCTGTTCCCCTTCCCCAAGGATGTTTGTTGCCAAATTTGGTTACAAACCATGCAGAACTCTATGACTAGTAGCGATTTAAAGGATTTACCTCTATTTCCCCTGTTGGGCCCCGCCCCTCCTGCCCCCGGGGTCAGAGCCAAAATTTATACAAGTTCTGTTCCCCTTCCCCAAAGGATGTCTGTGGCCAAATTTGGTTACATTCCATTCAGAACTCTATGACTAGTAGCGATTTAAAGGATTTACCTCTATTACCCCTATTGGGCCCCGCCCTCCTGCCCCTGGGGAGCAGAGCTAAAATTTATACAAGTTCTGTTCCCCTTCCCCAAAGGATGTTTGTGGCCAAATTTGGTTACATTCCATTCAGAACTCTATGACTAGTAGCGATTTAAAGGATTTACCTCTATTTCCCCTATTGGGCCCCGCCCCTCCTGCCCCTGGGGGATCAGAGCGACTTAAAGGATTTACCTCTATTTCCCCTATTGGGCCAAGCCCCTCCTGCCCCCGGGGGATCAGAGCCAAAATTTATAATTTAAAGGATTTACCTCTATTTCCCCTATTGGGCCCCGCCCCTCCTGCCCCGGGGGGGACAGAGCCAAAATTTATACAAGTTCTATTTCCCCTCCCCCAAGGATGTTTGTGGCCAAATTTGGTTACAATCCATGCAGAACTCTAGGCTAGCAGTGACCTTTAATAGGAAAAAACTCATCAATGCAGGCATCACTACAATTGAATTGAATGGCAATGAAAGTAATGATCTTCAAAAGCATAAAGTAATAACACTACAACACAACCAACGTACGACCCTGGCCCTGATAGACTACCACTACAAGCAATGACCAGCAAAAAGGAAGAATTGTAATATACTTTTCAATTTAACCAACATTTTGACCTTCAGACACAAAAGTTGTAGATATTTTAACGTTTTCTTAAGGATACATCAGAACATTGTTGTTGGCACTTAAGCCTTTATATGTTATTGGTCTAAGCCACAAATATGTAAGAATCTATTAAGATGAAATGATGCTCCTGCTACCACACCAAATCTCTCTTCATACATAACACCCAATGCACTGGGATACACAGAGTGCCAACATTTGTTTAGAATAAAATAAAAATAACCATTCCTTGTCGTCTTTGTCCACTCATACAATTGCTGAATTATATAATCATATATTAATCATATTCCTTGAGAGAGACACACAAATAATAATCACCAAACCAGATTTCTTAACATCATTCCTCTATCTATATCAACATTAGTACAACAAACTCTTGATGAGCTAGTCTCATATATTTGTACATGTGCACCACATGTGCAGCTTCAAATTGCGATGATGAATATGCAATAGTTAGGATAGTACAAAGAATGACTCATTGATTTCCAGAAAGAATTTGAACTTGCTGACATTTTCAAAAACATGTATTTCGAAAATGTGTTGATCAACTGAATTAGCAAATAACCCTTGAATCTTGTCCATGTATACAGGCTAAAACATTCAGACAGTAGCTGCTTATACAATTACAGACCCCATGTCTTTGGCTCTGAACTATGTACATCACATTTGACAATATTGAGTGTACTCCATAGCCTAATACTAGAATATGACTCACAAATGATAGTCACCACCAAGAATACCAATACTTCCAGAACTTGCAATGGAATCAATGAGTGTAATATAAATCTCACTTTCAGGAAGAGCGCATGGCATTTTATTGTAACAGTATTAGGATTAAGTAGTCCATATCAATTATCACTAAAGTGTCTGGTGTATATTACAAAGTCTCAATATATATCTTGACCCTCATTTTTTTTAATCTCTAATGTTTGTCTTAATTGCTGAAGCTGTATCTTGTACTCAGGTACATCATGAAGTATTCTTTGGCTTAGAATACCCTAGCTATAGCTAGGTACATATGTAGTTTTTTTATATAGAACTGTCACTTTACAATGGTAAATCTTGGAATTCAGTGCAGAGATTTTGCAATAAAATTGGGAACATGTCTCATTTCTTATTTATACTGTATACATACACACATACTACAATTATATAGCTGAAGTTGAATTCCACAATAACTTTCTTTTGATGTCTGTGTACTGGTTAAACATTATGCCATTTACCTACAAATGTACTACGTAAAGCAATGAAAAAAGCACTAACCTCATATGTCCATGAGTTATTAACTAATTAAATAGATTTTTTTTGTCTGTTCAATATAGCTATTGCTAGTCGACACCATATGAAATGTCATTGTGTTATCACAGTGAACCAGTTGTGCATGGCTGGTAAGTGTCAATAAGATAGCATTAGGAGTGAGCGAGATTATAGATTCATGGACAGCTGATGTAATTACACTTATTAGTCGGCCAGCACCTCATTTACCTCCTCATCACCATAACAAATAACAAATCAAATATCAAACGAGTCCTATACAATGGCAACCAGTAACACTCCTAAACCGGACCATACCCAGCATTAAGTCTGAAGTACACCAATTAAGAAGATCTGTGTAATATCTGGCAGTAGGAATCCAAAATCTGTATGCTCAGTGAATGGTGCAAGAGATGAGATATTTATAACACTAACTGCTGCATGTGTATCTGTAAACTTTTATCACTTTTCACCTGAACAAATGGGTGATAATTTACTGAGATTCCTTACATGATTTATTACTTAATCCATCTCTTTCTTATCCGATTATGACAATAATATCTCAGCCAAACTTAAAAAAATTAATAAATAAATACTAATACAATCATGAGCATGTAACATTTTAGTACATGTTAAAGAAATAGTGATAAAAATTATTCGTGCTAATTATCTGAACCTTGAAGCCAAATAATTATGATTATAACCCTAAAACTGATAATAATTCCCATGAAATTAGAGAAAATATTAATTTCCATTTATCCACACATTGTCATTAAGCTTTTTCTTACCTACATGATGAATTTGGCATGGTTCATTTACCAAATAAGCACTCTAATGTGAAATCATTCAGGAAAATAGAGTTACCAATATTTTGTTTACATCGAGAAAATCTACATTTTATACAAGTCAAGGTCTGAACATTGTGAAAAATACTGTATAAAACGATGAATGTTTCATAAGACTTACAATAACAGATATAAGGAAGAGAAAGAAGACTTGCTACAACCATATACACATTCTACACCATTCACCACAGGATTGTAACCAAGCATGCAACCACGCAGCAAAATACAGCTCCTTGTCAGGAACAGCTACCCCACATGGGAAATCTACAATGGCTGACCTGCAGTCAGGCCAGGGGGTGTTCTCAAAATTGTTTCTAGATTATAAAGAGGCAATAAATATGCAGTCATCCATTTAATACAGGCCAAGACTGCTTCTGATTTTCGACATCAAAACTGAATGAACGGATTGATAATCATATCAAATACCAATTGCATAAGTGACAAGATCAATGGCATAGTATTTTATGAATGTTTAGTTTACTCGGATGTCTATGTACATATGAAAGAAGAAGAAAACATAAGAACAAAACTACAAGCAAATAAATTGGGAAAACAATATTTCTGATCATAAAATCATTATCAAATTCCCAGTATAACATTTATTTATAAGGTTTCTATAAAAGAAATTGTACAATATCCCCTACATGTACCATACACTCAGCTGCTTGATATGTAAGTGTAACATGCTCCTTATCCATACACCTTCTATACCATATAAAAAAAACAATGAAAAAGATTACAAAAGTGAAAGTGAGAAAAGAGGGGGAAAAGACATGGAAACTGAAATTAAAAAAAAAAAAAAACATATTCCAAGAAAGAGAAACAAATGAAACATACAAAACAACAAATAGCTAAAACTAATTACAAAGACCCTGTGATCCTGGGTAAAGCATACCATAGACAGATTTTGTCATCCCCTTTCTGCTGTTGGGGCTCATGTCCATAGGATCAACTGAAAAATCAAATAAGGAAATAGCTTAAACATGACATCGAGCTACCATGAAATACTCCACACAAGTTCACTCTCGCTATAAGTAAATTAGTAGACTACAGAGAATAAAGCCTCAAATCAAAATCAACCACAGCTAATTATATATAAGCAATCTTGAATTAGGATACAAACGATTGCAATTCCATTTTAGCTCATTCATTTGAAAGTTATGTATGTTCGTACTGTTGAACTTCTTTTCAGGCCAAATAATAATTGCATCAAAATTCAAGCTTCTCTATCGGTATATTACCCATAAAGATACACACTGAGGATGTTAGTATATGTAATGTATATTTTTATATAATATTAGACTATTAAATATCTTTCACACTAAAAAATGCATGCAAACCATGCTTCACTAATATGCTAAGTCCAAATATCATGTTTACACACTATCAAATTTGCATGTAGCTCAATTATCAATACACATTTTGGCCCATCAGCCTGATCAATATTAATAATACTCATACGGACCTCCATCCATGGATCAGAAAAGTGTGAAGTTAAAAAACAAAGGGCGAGCAATTTTAACAGCTTCAATGATCAATAATATATTTTAGTGTCAATGTATAATACCTGATATGTTATTTGTTAATAATTTCCATTAATGCAGTGCCTGTAGCTATGATTATTATATATACAACAATAATAATTTCTGTTACAATGCTTCAGTAATATCACAGTTACCATATATATACTACGAGTATTCCAGCTCCAAATGTGTATATATATAGTGTGTGACATAAAAGAGCAACTGTACAAAATTAATTTCCTTAAAACTAATTTAATAAAACTTGATAAAAAAAGATGCTCATATAAATCAATAATAAGTTAATCACAAGCAGTATAAGATATGACTTATACACAAGGCCATGATACTGCAACAAATGAATTTGCTTGGAAGACAGAATACCTAGCTTGTTTTGTTATACGATTGCCCCGTCATTTTTTTATGGAACTTGTTGTTTTCCAGTGATGGTATATATGTCTACATATACTCCTCCTCTATACTATCTACTAGTACTAGTATTCCCACGCCACTAAGTTGTAGTACAAGATGTCCCTGTCAGTGTACAGGCCTCTACATATATGTACTCGTTTCTGCTATGTACAACAGCTGTGTGTAATATATATAATGACAGTATATACCTACACAACAAACATATGTAATAAAACACACTTGTAATTGTGCAACTTCACACAACTAACGATAACCATGAAGGAAGAGCACACAAGCAACTAAAGCTATCTTCACATGTTAATTGTTCATGCTGCATCCATACTCTGTCAGCTGATTCAGCTGTTCTATTTATATCTAGATAGACTACATACTGTCATATACCACAAGAAATAAGCTCGAAAATGATAATAAACTTAGTCAAAGTAATTTACAACTATCATATAAGGGCATATAGTATATGAATACTATATACAATCATAAATTTAAAGAATAGTACATTTGTTTCATGATTTTAATATTGATTGCTTTAAACATATACAAAACATGAGTTGTCTCCCCTGTTATGCTATTAACATTCAAGAAATATTAGGCTCTAATCATGATCATGTCCCAAATATCAAGGGATACCTTAAGCTTGGACTAATATATTCAAGTAGATAAGTATTAAAAAAAATCCTTATTTCTGGAAAAAAATATAATTTTGCTTTCAAAATTCTATGATTAAAATTCTTCGATTAAGTGCTATGCTACTTTTCTATAACAGCTATGTAAGATAGAAAGATGCATAAATCTTTCTCAAACTTTCCGTATACCTAATATATATTGAGAGCTATGAAATTCCATATCTATCTTGCATATTACAGAGTTACTTCCCTTATTGGTAGGTATCCCTTGTGACGTGACGTCATCATTTACGGATAAAATTGACATTGTTTTCTCTGAAAAGTAAGACGTTATTCTTGCAAACACATGACGTTACAATCAATACCTACTCGCAAGGGCAGATAACTCTGTATTATGCAAAGACAGAATATCTTCACGGCTCTATGTTTTTGTCCATGTCTACAGCCTGATCAAAATACAAACAATGTAAAGAGTTTTCACAACTATACAGACATCAAATGTCATCTAAACTGGCTGGTACTGAACCTTGATACGCCAGACTGTCCATGAATTTTAAAACAATACGTGGCCAAAACGTGCAAATAAAATTTACTCCTGCATATAGCGAAAAAACACTTTATCTCTTCACCAAGATACATGTATATACTGTATCTGAGCGATGTTTATTCCATATATTTGTAACAGGACAAGAAAAACTATAGCGTCCAGTAGTCCAATGTTCAAACTCAGGCATCGACAGAGTATTTAGTAGTTGGGTAATGGGTCAAACGTTAACTTGAATTTGGGTGCCAATTGAATTTCTCTAACAGTAGAGCTACATAGAGCAGACCAAAATTTACCATCTTAACCAGTTTTGAACCAGTGACCTCCGAACACAAGCCAGTAGCATATATGTTCCATCCCCTTACCTAATGGCAAGGGTGATAACTCTGTAATATAATATTTTGGTTTGATTTGTTTAGTTTTAAGTCTTATAGCCAGGGGCATGTAAGGATATGCCAGGTATGATGGTGATAGTGGAGGAAAACTGAAGAATCCTGAGGAAAAACCTGTACCGACCAACAGTCAGTACCTGGCAACTGCCACACATGGGATTCAAACTCACAACCCAGAACTGGAGGGCTTGTATTATATGTCAGGACTTCTTAACAACTCGGTCACCGCAGTAATATGCAAAGACGGAATTGTGTCTACTGGAATGGCCATGTAGTGAAACTTCATTTTGCAACCAAATGATTATTATATATACCACAAAAAATACATAAATTTTATAATCATAAATTGTATAATCATCAATACGTCAATATGAACTATATTCTTGGGCAATTAGTTCACACCTCAAGCTCTCGAATCAAAATATAAACATATGATTAGTGTCAATATCACCAGTTATCATACTATGGTATATCTTAGTGGAAAAGTTCTGCAAATTAAACAGTAAGAATATATATCAAGACTTTAAATAACATTCTAGTCTTTTCAAAGTACTGTAAGCATGTCAATGCTTCCATTGAAAGATCCTCAATCATCTATTTTGAAACTCGGTCATGTACCCCTGTATAATGAACTAAATCAAAATCAATAAGCATGTTTGTTGGTCAAGTCCAGGTTGGATTTTCTTGCATTTGTATCACATTCTGCAGAAGCTGAAAGTAAAACATATTAGAAGAGAAAAGAATGACTCCCTTCTATTATCACGATTATCTATCAAATAAGGCATAACTTACAAGATTAAATGTAGGGGTGAATAATACAGACATATCACATGTACAGCTGGTATGTCATATATTCTAGGAATCTTCGTTTTTACCTTCATAGAACTAATTATTCCAGGCAAAGTCATAATCAAGTCCAGCAAGTTTTAGTTGTCTTACCATTACTTCACCTTCTAAAATTTGTCATCTGGTTTTCTCGTGCTCCACACACATTGGTGTCCACACACATTGGTGTGTGCAATACACAGTGTATTACGTATACACACTCGGATAAACAAAGAAACATTGACACTCATTCAGAAAACTATGACCGTGCAATGCACAAACGTTCACGACTAATACACTGAAACAGATCTTTAATCGTGTAGAATGGCATGAACGACAAATGTTATATTTATAATTCTCAACACCGCGTGCATCAGCTTCGTGTAATGTGTTTGTAACTGAATGTGATCATCAATTTATCAAAAGATCTCCTCTGTCATTCGTGTCGCATAACTGCAGATATTAGCAATCTGCGATTATTTCAGACCACTCATAACACTCAAGCATCCGGAAACAATACTTACCAGCCGGCTCAAAGAAAGTCCCTGGTGGAGGCCGGGAGGGTTCCTTTTGTTTTCCTTTGCTTTTTCCAGCAGTTTTATTCTCCTTCCCTTGTTGAGCCCCCATTCTTCATACGACGTTGGTCTCGGGCCTTTTTTCTAACCCCCTACGCCTAGCACCATGCTCACAAACGATTAACTACATCTCTCTTTATCTAAGGTGTACAATAAATTGTGTCACTATATTTCATAAATGTTATATACGTCGATACAGCGGCAAAATGTAATGACACAGATCTACTTCCTTCCCTTTTCGGTGGCCGCCATATTGTCTATTCCGCATCGAAAACGAGGTTGTAAATTTCACCGACAGATGACGGTGACCTCATCATTGATCATTCACGCACGCTTTGTTTGGGAAAACACCCTTTTAGTGCTATTTTTAGAACGGAATCACGAAAACTGAGAGTTCGTCTCGTTGGCTGCATCATCTTTTTTTGTCCAAGAAAAGAATCAAATAAAATATCTAGACTTATATTTGACACATAGTCGTGAAAATATGACGGATTATGATATGACTATTAAAATTCTATTCAACTCTTTCAATGATTTTTAAATACTATCTCCCTCATTACATGTATTAATGCGAATGTTACATTCATAATGCGAATGTTTTTTGTCAAAAAACATTCTGGACCTACATGTAGGCCTATACATAATTAGCAAATTCCGAAGTTATTTTTTAGCAAATTCCATTGACAGAACTGTCTTAGGCTTGTTATCATTTGCTCAAGGCAAGGGTATAATATTGCTTATAATTTTCATTATCTATTAAAATTTCAATAACTTGTATTGGAAAACCTAATCTAAATTATTTGATATAATGTCATTTACTAATACATTATAAGAAATACATGAATAGTTGACCCCGTGTGATAACTTCTTTTTTTTTAATTCAAGTGTCTCATAAGCTGGTACAGTTATAAAAATGTTTTTATGAATTGTTTTGTTTGACATGTCACTTTAATAAAATAGATCTTGAATATTTTTTGATTAATATTATTCAATCGATTTTCACCTTCGAAAATTATTATATATAAAATAAAATGTCCGAGATGAATTTATGCATACCACATGGCCATAACTACAGGGTCTTGGCAC
Source organism: Argopecten irradians (assembly GCF_041381155.1). NCBI lineage: Eukaryota > Metazoa > Mollusca > Bivalvia > Pectinida > Pectinidae > Argopecten > Argopecten irradians. The sequence continues at coordinate 39,593,591 of NC_091137.1, read as the reverse complement.
GAATTTCCAACCAAATGTTAAAATGTATGTATTATAGGTATGATATATTTAGGTATATATTGACCGTTGGTCGGAAACCTGTGCCAAGTCCCTGTGGCCATAACAAGACCTGTAGACTAATTAAGATCACACATTCTTTAGTATTTCCATCTAAAAGGTTTTGAATACAATTTGTAGATCCCCCTTTCTCCTTGTTATATATCTATTAATCAACCTTTTTTGTCAATTCAATAAATGTTTAACCGACAGGACTAATAAAAGTTCATACATGAAATATGTTTTATTCATTTTCATAACCAATTAGCAAACTTGTAGGCATATTTCATATTAGCTCCAAATTACTGCTGGGTTTAGTTTCCGTTCGTGACTTTTATTTTAGAAATATAATGGGATGCAATTTGCGTGTGATAGTTGTTCAACTTAAAATTATAATTATAGTTAACCTCTTAGACAACCCACTTAGTGCCGACAGAAGAATTACGGATGATATAACTATTTTTGTTGTGTGTCTAACCCGATTATTATGATTGTCCTAACAATGCGACAAAAATTAAACCACTTTAACATTGCGTTCTCATTAATATTGTTTTGTAGACCAAACATCCTGGGTATTCCTGTGGTTACTACCACTGTCGTAATATCAGATATTTAAATAAACTTTCTAAATCTTTGGTATTATACACTCCTGGACGATGTCAATAGCAAAATTGAATATATATAATAGCCTAGTGTGTCTTTGACTTATCAGCGTGCTAAATACCAGTAGCTGAAATAATCAATAGATCTAAATTATCTACCAAAATTCCATCACACATTATATAGGATTTTTTTTTAAATTTTTCCTTCTTTTCGTTGGGGCAAATAACGTAGAAATTGGATGAGTGAAAGTTAAAGGTCCTATGAATCATTATTGTCAATGGACCAGAGACGAAGAAGGTGACAGGACGTTTGTGCCCGGCGGGAGACAGAAATGGCTTCATTCTGGCTGTGGAGGAAACGAGAGGAGCTGTGGAAAGTACTACACAAGTAAGATTTGTATAAAATATGTTGCAATTCTAGATTGGCGGATAACTGAGTGGTCCCGGACAGGGACTTCATCACGGATCAGTCGGCGCTCCTCTGGAGATTGTAGTGGACAGCATCGAACCAATCGTAGGAGGAGGATTCACCTGATGACGAGGGCATGGCGCGTCAACGACATCGAAATGTATTTAGGTACTTACAGTCTGGGGAACCAGTGACCACCAGGAAAGTCTGGATAACAATTGTAAATAGGGCATTGACAACATGGATAGACAGGAGGCAGTCTGTAGATAGTCAGCTATAACACATACATTACACGTTAAATCACATTTAGGCAATGAAGGATGCAGAGGTTTAGCAGGATAAAGCACATCTTCCGTGAGGAAGAACCCTTTTCAATCCGCTATAGATAGGTACATAGAAAAATACTCCGAAGTCGGACGAGAGAGGGCAAAGATGAGCGACCTAAGTTGGATGGTATAATGTAGACGACACCGGAACAGACAAGGAGTGCTAGTCAGAACAACGGAAGTACATGTAATTGTGGAAAGACACTAAGAACAAGCGGATACTGAAGATTCACATGGGAAAGATGGGATGTGCACCAATTCTGTAACTGACACAGCGCACAGGGCAACCTGAGACGGAGGAGGTGGTGGTGGTTCAGGACTCAAACCACAATGACCACAACGTCCAAGTGTCAGAGAGAATAGCGAAGGCAATCAGAGTTATAAGAGAACATCTGGGCCTGGTACCATATAACTATTCTCAGACAAACTGTCTTAATTTTAGACTTAGCCAATCAAAAAAGACGTTACAAGAAGTTATGTCATATATGATTGGCTAAGTCAAAACTTTTCTCCAAAACTGTCTTAATTTTAGACTTAGCCTATCAAAGATGACGTTACAAAAAGTTATGTCATATATGATTGGCTTAGTCAGAACTTAAGACTAAGATTGTTTTATGATCCCGGAGCCAGGAGAGAGGGCAAAGGAAGGCGGATGTAAAGTGGCCATCCAAATATGAAGGAGATTGGGAGAAGTTCGAGCATGACGAACCTGCATATTCTAGCAGCATCTTTGGAATGCAGCATCGATAAGAGGAGGCACGGCAACAATTACATACAACGTCGGTCTAGATAGATTTGGTGTAGAGGAGAGGAAACAACCAAACGAAATAGGCAGTAAAACAGGAGACAGCAAAAGATAACAAATCCGAGGAAGGATTTGAAACAACCGACAAGAAGGTTCCAACAAGCACCCAAAGAAGAAAGGCCAGCATAGTCGGAATTGAGAAAGACCACCAAAGAAGTGTTGAAGATATTAAGAAGAGCAGAGCGAAGTAGACGGATTGGAAAGCAGAGAGAACGTGCAAGAGCACAGTTTACAGCCAATCCATTCCAGTTCACATCACGGATATTAGAAAGTAATGGGTGTGGAACATTGAAAGCCGGAAGTGAAGGTAAGAGGTAGAGAAACATCTAAAGAACCCGCATAGTGACCATAGAAAGAATGAGGCTTTGGGAGAATTCGAGACTTCGATCCAGCCAGACCAACCTAATTATGTGTTGGATCAATCAGAACCTAATATTAAGGAAGTGTTGGAAGTCAAGGCTAGAGCGGACCTAATGGTATCCCATATAAGGTATACATAAACTGACCAAAACTTATTACCCGACTATGGAAATGTCGAATGTGGATGTTTTATACCAAAGGAAGAAAATTAACAAACACTCAAGCAATTCAGAACTATTTCATAGTTAAACATCGAAGGAAAGATATTTCTTGCTATACTGCATAGAGAATGACCAAATATATGCTGACCAATGAGTATAGACATCACTGTACAGAAAGGAAGTGTATCAGGATGCATAGAACACAGGTGTTTTCACACAGATCATCAGGGAGGTCAAGGGAAGGAAATGAGACGCGGCTGTTTTATGGTTAGACCTGGCAAATGCATATGGTTTTATGCCATATAAGCTTGTCCAACTCACGCTGGAGAGGTACCATGTGCCAGAGAAGTTACGCCATCTGCTAAAGGATTAATTTGACAGACTTCAAATGAGGTTTACAGTACAGGACTACACAACCACTTGTCAGCGTCTAAAGTTGGAATAGTTACCGGATGCACTGTGTCGGTGATCATTATTATTCGTTACGGTCATGAATCTGATGGTTTAATCTGTAGAAAAGATGAGTAGAGGACCATGGATGAAAGCAGGTACTCGACAGCCTCCAGTCGAAGCTTTCATGGACGACATGACAGTAAGCACAGATCACATCATCAGCTGAGCTCGAATGAAGATCAACCCCACTCATACTTTTGAGATAGGAGAAGACACAATTGCAACCGTGTCTGAGAAGCCAGTGAAATACCTAGGTAAATACTAAAACGACACACTAAATGACTCCAAGAACGTGAGTAAAGCGCACATACGGCTGGAGACATCGATGGATACGATGAATACCATATGCAGAAGTGGCGTGCCTAGGAAATCCAAGGCCTGGATTAATCAACATGTCGTGTTACCTCGAATACTTTGAATCCTCTAGTTTACGAAATGCTAATGACAACAGCCGAGGTATGGAGCGGTTGGTTATCAGATATCTGAGAAGATGGCAGACAGTACCTTAGTGTTTTAGCAGCATTGGGTTCTAAAGTTCAGGGACAAAGTTAGAACTTCCTCTGACGTCACGAACAGTAGAGGGCAAGGTCACCGAAGTCAGACAGCTACTGATGCTGAGGGAGAGCAAAGCTACTAAGGTAAAATATCAATTTATTTTGAATGGATATGATATGAATGATTGAGAGGTAATAATGAATGAATATATCTGTAACTAATGTGAAATTAGTGACAGTTAATGTTCAACATTAAAATAATCAATTTAAATATGGAAATTGGTGTGAGAGTCCTTTTATGAAAGGAAAATATTGTTATTAACATATCTATTGAATAAAAAATACTTGTTGGAAAAAAAGTTAAGAGGAGCAAAGATGGACACCAGATCTGGGCGAAAATGGTCTGCAAAGAGGACAATGAGTGAAGCAGGGTCAAGTCTGAGGCATGGTAATATGGAGGTATTTTACAAAAGGTTGTTCCAAAAATTAAGCACTCGCGGAGATATCCACTAGTATTGAATTTCCTAGGAAATATTTTACATTGATATCATCGGCTCGGGAGCGACCGTGTATTTTGTTTGGAATTTCTTGAGCTTTTGATATGTTATTCAGCTCCAAAAGTTACCAACATTTTGAGAATTACAATACTTTCATTGCATAGGTTTTAATTTTACAAGTACAAAAAGGACTGAAAATTATGTTAACGTCTTCAGTGTAGTGAAATGAGTACATACGGTCAGACCATGAAGCCATATTGTTGTCCACAATTTCATTGCACTTTTTACAGTATTATTAAACTAGTATTATTAGTAATTGTAAATTGATTTTTGAAGGTACGTTTCCTTCTAAACGTGTATAAAAAACATACAAAAAACAAGAATTTCACCGTGCATAACCTTTGTGTTCCAACTAACGTGTATAAGGCATTATATAGGTTTGTCTGTCCATTTGAATGATTTCCACAGCTTTATTCATTAAAACTTGTGGTTTTAAATAGATAATTGAAGAAAAAATAACATGTCTAAATTTTCGGCCAGTTACGGCACATATAACTAAAAATGACCTTTTCCTGTAGTTTGCTATATACATATATAGGCTGACCAACAGATCCTTAGTAATTAATTTAGTCATTAAAGATGCTCCACCGCCGACAGATTTGATTTCATCAATTGAACAATAATTGGTGTTTAATAGTATAATATATACACAAAATGATATAAACTAATTTATTTTGCCTTTGGTGTGCGTAATCAGTACTTCATTCCATATAGGACATTGTGTCACGGATCTTTTTCGGGATGCAATTAATTATTTTTATATTTTTATCCTGACGTAAAATCAGAAGCTCAAACTTTTCAATGGCAGTAATGGTCTAAAGTAAATAATTTTCGTTATTGAAGAAAAATACTAAATCGTCTGCTACTATTTATGATAGAGAAAAACATTATGCCCATTTTAAGTGATGTTTTTTAATATTCTAGAGATTGGTGACCATGTACGATGCACTTCTCCTATTATCTTAACCAATGTGAATTTACTTGTATTCGATCTAGGATTGTGGAAGGGAACTTTCATTGTACTTTTGAAGATATTATTATTTTTTATAGATTATTATTAAACAATTTTCACGTGCGCTTGCCGTTTATCTTTGATGACACCGTGATCGTGAAAGACGACTCAATTTTGGTATTTCAAATTTTCTCTCCTTTTTAACAGACTTTCGTATATCTAACATCTTCGTTCGCTTCAGTAGACAAGGTTGTGGGTTCTGTATCCGGGCCTAGACATACCACAGTATATAAAACTGGCACTACAGTTTTCGCCCCCTTTCTATAATTTTACATATACACTGAATATATATTTCATGTAAGACTCCACATATGTCCTTGTTTTGCATATTGCATAATGGCCGACAGTTAACCATTTTGGATAGCTTAACTTTGAAAAGTAGAAAAAAATCCCTCTTTCCATTATCAAACTTGAATTATACTTTAGTGGGTGCCCCGATCCCTCTGAGATCTCTTTGTTGATCTAGTGGACCGACTTACCTGCCCAATGTTAGAATACCTTGACCAGGTGGGATGTACTGTTCGGTGTCAGTGGCCGGATGATTCAGTGTTACAAACTATTACAAGGAGACACAACATGAAAGTTCCCCAGTCTCCAAAAAAATAACCAGCAGGCTTACCAACACCACACTGCATACAAGCATTAGCCAGGACAAGGACATAGAGCTTAATTCAGCCAACTATATACACAAGACTGTTTTATTAACTGCTTTATCTGTTTTGAAATCGATGTCTTCGTCATGTCTTTCTTCAGTCTTCTTATGATGAATGATGGCAGTACTAGCAACATCCTCGATTCCCCAGGGGTTACTGTCAATGATTTTATATCCATCCCCTGGACTACCTCATAGTAAAACTGGGTGTGGAGGCAGTTTAGAAGAAAAAAAACTCTGACCAATCTCAGGCCTTCAAAGACTATCTTTGATGATTACAGAGAGAGCGACGCCCAACCTGAAAGCCACACACAGTCAACCACAGTACATCAGAAGACCAAATTACCTGTGTGTTATGTTGCTTTATGTTGAATATAACGTCAATGATTGTAACCACTGGAGTATGTACTATCAAATAATCTTTTAACTTCGATAGTTACCGTCCGTACCATATTTTCATACCTTTTGATGATATCTTGATATAACGTCCAGCGCATTTCGTTTTCTATATGCAGTGATATAATCTGTTAGCGATAGTTATAGTTTGAAAAACAGATAAAAGATCCCTCTTTCCATAATCAGACTTAGATCATTCTTTTGTGGGCGCCAAGACCCCTCAATATTCCTCTGGGATCACTTGTTACTTTAGTGGGCCGACCTACCTACCCAATGTCAGAATACCTTGACCAGGTGGGATGTACCGTTTGGTGTCAGTGGCCGGATGATTCAGTGTTACAAACTATTACAAGGACACACAGCATGAACGTTCCCATGTCTCCCAAAATACCCAGCAGGCTTACCAACACCACGCTGCATGCAGGAGAAGTCTAACACATCAGCCAACCAAGTACACAAGACTATTTTATTACTGTTATTACTTTATCGATTTTGAAATTGATGTCTTCATCATACCTCTCTTCAGTCTTATGATGAATGGAAGCAATGCTAGCAACATTTTCGATTCTCAAGGGGTTACTATCACTGTCTTTATATCTACCCCTGGACTATCTCAAAGTGAAACTGGCGGCAGTTTAGGAGAGTTAAAACTGACCAATCACAAGCCAGCAAAGACTTCCTTGATGATTACAGACAGAGCGATGCCCAACCTCAAAACCACACACAGTCAGCCACAGTACATTAAATGACCACATTACCTGTGTGTTGTGTTGCCTTCATATTTGGAAAGACATTTTCAAGGGGTGGATATGACGTCAGTGATAGTAACCACTGGAGTATCGAGGAAGTCCTAGCAAATGTGTTTTTCTAATAACTTTTTTCAGACCTTTTGATCATATCCTGATAAAACGTCATATGAATTTCATTTTCTATATGCAGTGATATAATCCGTAAGATTTTTTAACTTGACCATGACTTCTCAACCAGGAGTCAAATAAGTTAGAGTTTTGTAATCCGTTATAAACACAATGATGGAGGTTGCTATCATATACCAAAAACATTCCATAAAGTATGTTCAGTGCGATGTTATTTAATTACTGACACGGGAATATAAGAATTAAAGCATTTTAGGGGTCTGGATAAATATCGGCAAAAATCATACTCATATGGGGTATAAGAAGATAATACCACCACTAGAACATAAAGACGTATCCACAGGGACCTGGCACGATTTTTTAAAACTAACAGTATACATATATATATATTACTATAATATATATATGTATACTAATGGTTAAAAATTTTCGTGCCAGGTCCCTGTGGACGTATCTGGCCTCCTATTCTTTGTAAAGACGACACCAATATCTGTCTTGAGGTCTTTTTGATCCTTACCGACTTTTGATCTAGACCTCTAAAACACCTAAAACAAATCTTTGAATACTCTGTTAATGAGATATTAACCTAATCAAACCTAGTAATTATTGTGTTTAGATTATATTTGACCATTGGTGGAGAAGCAAGGTTCAAAAACCTTGTCGAGAAGCGAGGTTCAAAAACCCTTAAAGATGCTCCATCGCCGACAAAGCATACATGATATTCATTATTTGAATAATAATTGGTGTATTATCGTATATATATATGTCTAATTAACACAAAAAATAATATGAACATTTAGTTTGCCTTTGGTGCATGCGTAGTCAGTACTTCATTCCATATAGGATAGTTCCATGGAATTTTTTCAGGATGCAATTAGTAATTTTTCATATTTTTAACTTGAAGTAAAGTTAGAAGCTCATACTTTTCAATGTTGGTAATGTTGTAAAGTAAGTAACTATTGTAACTGAAGAAAAATACTAAATCGTCTTCTCCTGTTTTTGATAGTGAAAAAATACCATTTGTCGGCGGTGGAGCATCTGTAAGTTTTGTCAAACTGCGATGTCTCATATCCCTTTGATTATAAAGGCTGTGTTATATTGACAGGTCCGACAAGTGAATTTCAATGTCACTGGTCTTATTGTTCATAATAGACAAATAAGTATTGTTTATATAAGGCATATATTACTAACATGGATGTCCTTCACTTAGACTAGGCACCTCAGGCTGTGACACAAACAAACGAAGGGAGGTAAGTCGCATTAAATAAACCGCAGTGGCCATTTTATGAAAATTGTGACGAAAACAGTTCGATTACATGCTCAAATTTATTTGTTCTTGTCGTATGACTATCACAATTAATTATCCTTATTAATTACAGCTTCAGTTTCATTTAGAGAAATTGTTTTCTTTTGATTTTATTATGCGTCTTTACCAGAATGATCCTTCACTTTGCGTAAGTGTATCCTCGATACCCCAGGTGAGACAACAAACACAGGTAATGTGGTCCTTTGACGTACATCAAAAGAATCGATACACTGTATATTGAGGTTGGCTACTTGTAGTTTTGAAGTTGGACGTCGCTCTCTTGCAGTGTAATGAAAACAGAACAATTAAGGATTAACTTGAATAGATTTTTTATGTTATGGAGATATAACACAAAAATCTGAGTGTACTCTAAATAAACCGCGAAGCGGTTTATGATGAGAGTACACTCAGATTTTTGTGTTATATCTCCATAACATAAAAAATCTATTCAAATTAATCCTTATAATTCAATTTACTAAAGATAATCTCTTCAACATTTAAAATTCATTTTGGGACTCGCTTGTCTATGAAATTATTACGCCGTCATCTCAGCCAATCAGAAGCGACGTTACAAACGGCGACGCCATTTTTTCCTTTATGGGCTGATAAAGTAAATTTTTAAGCCAATGGAAATGCTCGTAACAAGCAACATTGAATTATTAAACTATAAACCTTAATATTTACGTTTCTGGTAAATCCAGTTGAGTGTATATGGAAGCCGTCATCTAAACTTCAGAAGTTTTCCGAAAAGGAATGCGAACAATGGATTTGGGGTGAAGTGTATGTGCTGATTTATGATTGCATTGTTCTCGTGTGATCTTTATCGAAATGTTGTTATCATTTCCGTCATTTCTGTTGGTGTGTAGTATGATATAACATAGAAAAACTGGATATTATTTAGTATAAGGTGTACTATCCTAGGTAGCGGTCTATCTTGGGTAGTCCGAATGATTCTGACTATCTATCCGCTTTTTATATACTGATCATCCGCCCACGTCAGTATATAAATAGATAGATAGTCAGAATCATTCGGACTAATCTTGGGTAGCCTTATTCTCCGGCTTTCTTCCACTTCGTAAACAAAACTGGTACGTCCAAATATGGCACTGGCTGTTTATTGGACGTATGATACAAACATTCAAACAGATACCTTACAGGTACGCAAATGCAAAATAAAAATGTTAATAATCATAATTTTGGTTTAGTAGCATGGATATGAAATACCGTAATTTCCTGTGTATTGCTCGCAGGCAATACTATTTTTACATCAGAAGATGCCTAATGCGGACTAACTGTGGAAATTTTTATCAAATTTGAAAAAAATGTGCGGGCTATATGTTATATATAGCTCTAATAACCCTCTTACAATGCTAAAGTAATTTCACATGAGCTATTATTTTTTTTTTTTTTTTTTTTTTTTTTTTGCATTTATTAAAAACCTATTTTAAAATATATATGTTATTGATAACTTTGCTTATCTTTGAATAAACCTGAACCCTTTTCGACATGAAATCACTATAGCATATACAGACTAACATACCATTATAAGTATATACTGAACTTTCAAGGATGACTTCGAAGTATTATAACCCGAGGGCAATCTGTAATTTATTTTACAAAATAATAGAAAATACTCGTTTTTGCTTCCCGCGGGTTTTACCTCGATGCGAGTAATACGCAGGATATTACCGGTATCCTTTACACAAACTAACACTGTATATGAATCAGAAAAAAAACGCTAAAATAAAACTGCCGCTAAAATAAGTACGTTTACAGTACTCTGATTCTGCAGATTGTAAGGAATGCTGACAAGTTGTATAGACTACCTAGGTGCATCCTCTATATTCCAGGGGTTCCGATCACTTACCTGTACTGTCCTGTTGCCTCCAGTTTTACTATGAGATAGTCTCGGAGTGAAGAGATCGTAAGTGGTCGGAACCCCTGGAATATCGAGAATGACCTATGTGTAGACTCGGCACCTCTCTCCCTTGAATCAGAAGTCTCACTGGAATGTTAAGATACCTCATAGTGTACGGCATCAATTTACTCTCGTATAATGATATTATACAACACGGAGACTTACTTGTGATAACATAATTCACCTCTACATATATATATATGTATATATGACTTTGTCTTTATTAACGTATATCATGATAAACTCCTAAGCATTACATGAATAAAAGATATCAAAACCATACTAAAATTAACAAGTTAACAAGTAAAGTTATTCGTGTCAAACAACTTCAGTCAAAGTACAATCACAAGGTGTAAAAAATAAAAATAGCAAGAAAATGTAATACAAAATGATTTTCATATCAAGCCGTTTTTTTAATATCAATAATTCTATACAGATCCTGAAGTATTTTTTTTTCCAAATATCGATTCTTCATTTTTTATAAATGTCAGTTTCATTACAATGTAAGGTGTACATCACTGCTTTCTAGCGACGGAAACAAATTGTTTGATTTATTAAGTGATGGGTTATTATTCATATAAAATTATCAATTTATAGGAAGCCAAGAAGGAGGAGACGGATTACAAGTTTACAACTTGTGTCTAATTCTTTTTTTAACATAATGTGCAAATAAAATATGCCATTTTGATCTAAGTTACTTCCCTTAGTTTTACTCCGTCACTGACGAAGGGAAGTAACACCGATCAACGCCTTGACAAATAACAATCAAAATACGAAGGAAAAAGCACACTTTAATCCCAGACATGAATTTAAAATCATCATGTACTTGGCACTTATTTCCCGAAACAAATTTTTAAAATCTAAACTAGTCTCTTTAAGTCAACTATGTATAGAGGTAAATTCTTTTCTTTTCGAGAAATCGTTACCTTGTTTGGTTTCCCTTTGCTGAAAACCTCGGCTGTGCAGCCAGGAATTTGAAAATACTAGTAGATTGTCATACTGTTTTATTGTTAAACCCATTCAACATGTCATCACAACGTTAAACTGATATTAAAAAATAAAAAGTCTACCAAAAGACTTCAGCAATCTCTATTAAGTAAGTTCATAAGTAATAGCAGAAAAATAATCCTTAAAAATCACACGTAAAATTCAAAAAGGCACATATCCGGTACACTGAGAGTACAACTGCATTGGGTGATCTTAACATTCTGCGAATAATTCCCAAAAACATTAATGTATCGGTTTCATTGATAAGTTCCAAATGGACAAATATTGATTGACTTGTAAAAATGTCAAACATAGCTGCAGAATATTAAAAAGAAACCATTGTGCATTTCTACGAATAGGAATGAAGTGTCTCTCGCATCCTGATATTTATCAAAAACATTATTATGTACATGTTTGTGATATCTGATAAAAAATAATCTTATTATAATAATATATTAAAACATAGAATCTCAGTAAAGTCATGTTTCACTCTACTTAATTCGCCAAAATTAATTGTGTTTTAGATTTCTCACTCATTATTCACTAATTTTAGGATATAGTCCATTATCCTTTACTCCTGTAACACCATTTAATCACCTTCTGTTTTTTCATTTGCATATAGTAATACATATACATGTATATATCAAATATTTTATACAAGAAAAGGTGAAAAGGTAAAATAGACACAGACGGATCTCGTTCACCCAAGTTCGGACAACTTGACTATCTTATTAAATTAGAATACTAGCTCTAAAAGTTTAGCCATGGGTTCATTGACTTTAATATAACGAGATTCGACTGTTGTGTCGACTAAATACAATCGACATTAACTAAATAAACGAAATTATCACAGATAGCTACTTCCATATTATTGAATTAATAACATTGACTTTATAAACCTCCAAGAACATAATGACAAAAAGAATACTTAGTGATGCATATACAGTGTATATAATGATAAATACGAATAAAATAGGCACGTAATTACATATTTAACATACACGTATCAACCTAGATTACACACAATATATATATAACTAGTATTAACTTTTTTCAAATATTAAAGAAAATAATAAACAAATGTGACTATCTTTAAACAGATACACATAATTGTAAGTAAATGTGTCTAGTTAACATGAAATTAGCCTATTTTGCGTGTTTTAATATTTCTACAGTAGTTACATACACAATGCACTTTAAAAGCTTTGTTAATTTATTACAAAATGTACAATTCTTTGTTAGATACTGTTTATTTGCTTACATCTCCGGAGTGAACATCAGCAGTGAGAAATGTTTGTGCATATGCCAGTTTGTTACAATAATACGCTATATGGGTTATCTTAATTGACATCATTTTATTTGCGTGTATTCAAATTCGCGGATGTAGCCAAATGATCACTCGCGAATAAAAGCAACTGTATATCAAAGCTTACATCACAGGACCTTAACAAATAACTAATACACAATGTAAATAAAACCCACAATACCCTTGTCCCGTTACATTCCACTTCCCTGTGAACCCAGGACGCACAACGTCTTCGTCGGTGTCCGTAGCAAAGGTATCCAATGATTATATTTCTTAAAATAATTGTGGATAATTTTATCACAAGATAAATAAAAACATGTATAGAAAAGAAGACGTCAATAATAATAAATATGTATCTATTATAAGTATATGCTACATAAGTAACAGACTCGGTGATGTTTTCACAAAAATGAACGTCATTATACCAGAAGCAAACTAAGTGACTCAATGAGATTGAAATAATATCGTCCATATGTAATGTTTATTTTGTAAAGTTGTGAAAATTTTGAAAACGACATGAAAATGAAACTCTATTAAGAGGAAATGAAGAATGTCTGTCTGTCTATGAACATCCAGCTAAACTCGTCATAAAAGCTCATCAGACACACATCGTTACAATATTAATGCTACTTTCTAACATTAGAAAAAGTATGTGATACGAAGAAAAGATAGTTACATTGTCTGATCATGTCATAAATCTTCTCTTAAAGATGCACCACCACCGATAGGGCAAACACAATATTTATCATTTGAACAATAAATTATGTTTAATCTCGTAATTACATACAAAATAATTTGTTTTGCTTCTGTTGTCTTCACCATCACTTACCTTATTGTATATAGGGCATAGCGCCATGATTTTTTCGGAATTGAAATAGTAACAATTTTTTAATACTTTTATTCAGAAGTAAAATAAACTGTCTTTCATTGATGGTAATAGTGTGAAATATTTTTTTCTTTAAATTTTACTGGAGAAAAATACTCATTCGTCTGTTTTTAATAGATACCAATTACCATTCATCGGCGTTGTAGCACCTTTAAACGTATGAAATATTTAAAAAAAATGTACAAATATACATAAAAATCCACCATTCAACAGTAACGTTACAAACAACATATTTTACATACGCAATGCGTCTTGTAACTGTCCAAGCAAATGAAACCGTTACAAGTAATAACGATGACAGACACGTGATAAAACAACATATCATAAAACATAAAGTTGCCCGCATCACGATTTGTAAGCACGCTTTAAGAAAGCCTTATGCAAATATTTTGCAGTCATTCCATATTACAGAGTTACCTATCCGCAAGGACAGATAACTCTGTAATATGCAAATACTGAATAATTCTATCTGGTACACGCAACTTCGCTAGCCAAGGGTATTCAGTACGATAGTTTCCCTACGTGTGGTACATGATACAACATAAAATTTGAATAACATTTCATATAACATGTATGGTTAATTTTAAATAACAACGTTTTAATATTGGAATAATAATACTATTTACATTCATGCAAAAAAAAATGTTTCAATTTTTTGAAAAAAAAACCCTCCAGATTATCATTGTCATTGTCATGTATAAATAATTGACGCAAACGATTTTTCATTGGTTTTATTAGTTTAACGTCCTATTAATAGCCAATGTCATGTAAGGACGTGCCAGGTTTGTTTGTGGTGGAAAGCCGGAGTATCCGGAGAAAAACTACCGACCAGCGGTCAGTACCTGGCAACTGCCCCTATGGGGTTCGAACCCGCATCCCAGAGGTGGAGGGCTTGTGGCAATGTGTCGGGACATCTTAACATTCGACCAACGCGTCCCCTTTGACGCATACGATTTCAAAATAATATCAATATGCTAATAATGCTTAAAAAGGGTATATACAGGATAAGATCACTTACAAACTTAACTTCTGAAGTATGCGAAAAATCAAACAACTGTACATTTAGCAAATAAAAAATGACGGATACAATGTCCAAACAATATAAAAATGCTATTACACATTTATACTTAAAATGCTTTACCTGGGGTAAAACATCAACTAAACTTCCAATACATGCGAAACAATGATGAATAAAAAGGAAATAAATGTGAAATTAAATAAGTGCATATATTTACATTTACTTGTCACTTCTACTATATAAACAAACCAATTCTAAGTGAAGTACATGTATATGACTGTATAACCCAAAACTTGACCATTATGACGTCATAGATCATAGATGCAATAGGGAAAAAAATTAATGCTTAAGTAAATAAAATACTACACAAGGGTCTTTGGATTGAAAATGGTAAATATGAAAAATAAGGAATATGTCTTTTGGTTCCTGCCGCTGGAATGGTGATTAGCGTCTAGAATGTTAAAAACGACAATAAAAATGACTTAGTAATTTTGTCTGTGCGACATGTCTGACTTGCTTACACCGTTTTATAACTAGTTTAGCTATCGGTATAAGTATATATATGTATATACTAAAGTTTATAGTTTTATAGCATATTAATAGGTCCTTGTATTCGTGACTAAGGTATCAAAATACCCTAGTTTTTCATATTTGTTTTTGTGAAAAGGATAAATGCACCTATGGAATGACAATTACTGATTAACATTTATTAAAATGTATGACGTTATTGTAACGTAACCTTACCTGAGTTTGTTATCGTCAATGTTGTTATATACATACACAGTTATCTCCCCTATCCCGTTGTTAATGTACAATAATGCCAATTTTCAGTTTTCCAGCCATTTGAATTGGGTTTTTGGGGGTTTTATCGATATAACTTAGATAACTCTAGCATCAGATATTTACTCTGTCTTTTTGTCCCCACCCCACCACCATCACCACCACTAAAAGACACCAAACCTAGCATATTATTGAATGACCATTGCTCTCAACACGTCAGAATCAAAAACCTTAACCCAATTTCATGTTTACTCTGGCTTTTTGCCCCCACTAGATATGTCATTGAATGGCCACTACTCTAATACTTCGTAACTAAAACCCTAAACCTTAAACTCTAAGTACCCAAAACCCTAAACCTACTTTCATCTGGGTATCCTAACGATGACTATTTTCCATGGCTAGGTCTGTCAGATTTATCTCCGTGTTCTCTCTATCGTTCCATCGTATAAGTTTTGTGACTTGCTTGGATTCAGCGTCCAGTCTTTCCTCGTAAAATGGCTGGGTTATGTTGATGGTGAGTGGCTCAGTAGATTTGACTGTGCTGTGGTATGCAGTCGGAGAAGCTTTCTCTTCAAATTGATCCCCCGGATTTTTGTCTGTCATCTTCAGGAAATATTTTATTTCCGTAACCCCATTTCGCTTTACTTCTCGCAGTCCGAATGGTGATGTTGGAGGAAATTTGTACCATGACAGATAAAATATATCCTCTAGAAAAAGAATAACTGAAAGTTGTTGGGTACGGTAGAAAGCTGATTCGTTTTGCCTCACCGCCGCACACGTTTCCGATATCATTGCTATCAAAGAATTCAGGAGAATCAGATAGGTCATCGTAACGTACACCAAGTAGACGGCATATGCCATAGCAGGATCCCTAGCTTGACCTATAACCTCGATATCTCCTAAACCGAACATCAACCGGATATTAAGGAAGACGGTTCGACCGTAAACTGAGAGTGAGATTTCTCTGTTCGCATCACTATCGTATGTTGTCGGTACTCCTGTGCCTTGAAACAAGATTTGGAATGCAATAGAGAAGGAAACTAGGGCCAAAACAAGAAACAATCCAAACCGTAAAAGGTCTCCGAAAATGACACGTTGTATCATAGCTACATAGTAGCTGATCGACTCGAAAGCACGACAGAAGAAAATGCTAAACCACCACCCACAAAGTAGGGAGATAATAATAGCATTGGCATCGTGCTCCACGGAGATGAAATACCATACTTTGTCTATCACGAGACAAACCGAAAACACCAGCATCAGAATAAGGTATTCAAGGTCATGAGTGGCATATTGCAATGCATTTGGTCGTACGAATCTCGTTACAATTAGTAACCCCGATATGAAAAGGTAAACTATGCCCACACCAATTAAGAAACATGAAGAACCATACACAAATGTCACAGGCAAATCTTCCGTTCCAGGATTCGTAGTATTTGTTGGAAATGCCACAATCGACCATTGCATGGCGTTGAAACTGTACAAAATCATGATTGAAATATGGAGAGCTAACCAAATAAAGAACCATTTTCTATTCGATTTCCATTTTTTCGTGATAAGTTTCTTCATGGGAGGCTGCCTGATGATTTCGAAAACAGAGTTTTTGTCTCTGGCGACAGACCTGTTACACATCATCTCCAATACACTCTGACTGTACTGGGACTTCACTTTCTTCACCTTTTGGCCAACTTCTAACTTTTTCGTAGAAGGCGTGGCTGTTGAATTAAAGTTGTTTGAATTCGATTGATTCATTGGTCCAACTTGAGTCGATTTGATTCTTCTAGTTTCTTCTTCTTGTTTCCGCTGAAGTAGGAAATGCGACACGGTGTCAATAACAGATATATCAAAGAGATTCGAATCGAAAAGTCTGTCGTCCTTGTTCGGAATCTTCTCGCTGTTCAAAATCATACTGAACAGTTTAGGTAAGCCGAAGTGAGCAGCCAACTGTAACGGTCGCATGCCTTCTTTGTTGGTAAGATGAAATACATTATCGGGGAGGAGTGCGTTCTCAATCTGCCTGTTTTCATTACAATTCTTTGCAAAAGAGGTGAGAAAATCCCACATGGCAATTACTTTCTGGATATCTTCTGGGTGTCTCGCCGCATGCTTCACGAGACAGTGATATGCTGTATCTCCTCTGCTATTTTGGGCAGCAATTTTTTCATCGGCATTCCCTCCTTCAGATTTTATCTTTTTGGCCTGGTCATCTGTCATCTCAATTACTACTTTTGCTGTTTCAATGTCTAGTGTGAGCACTGCAACGATGTAGGGTAGCTCCCCTTCCATGCTGGTCTTCCTGAACAAAGTCCCTTGCACTTTAGTGTTGAAAATATTATGTCGTATGTTGTCCCCAATAGTAGCGTCTAAAAGCAATCTTCTGATTTCCTGAAGTGTGTCGTTATGTTTCCGGACTATGAGAATATGTAAAGGGGTTTGGCCTTGATGTTTGTTGCCTTTAGCCTTCTCAAGCAGTTCAGGGCATTGCCTAACTAACTCTTCAATAACTGGTCTATGTTTTTCGTCCAAATGCGTGACTGCAAAGTGAAGAATGTTATCATCTGTTTTTTCTTTGCTGTTTTCGTTTTTGCAATAATAATGTTCCAAATCCGATTTAAACGAAAGTTTCTTCTCTTTCTCCTCGTTTTTCTTGTTTTCATCAAGAATCTTAAGAGCCAGTGACATATTTTGATTCTTGATAGCTCGCTGCAGTGCCTCCATTTCTGTTAAGTCAAGATGAAGAACGTGTATTAGTGTTAGGTCTAGAGAAACACATTATAACTGTTATTTTTATGGAGAATGCTTTTCCTCCAACCATTCATTGACTTATCACTGTATTAAGCCATGGACCTCGTGGGTATGACAAATTGCACGCAAAACCGGAAAGACGGACAAAATAATTACACGGCTTCAAACATTCGTGTGACGTAATAATGACGTATACTCAATAACGTATTTGATTTTAAAGAACAATGGACGTACCACAAATGATTGATGATTGACAAATTTTGCACCTTATAACGTAAACACACTACTGTAAGAGCGATTTGAGTAGTTCTATACAGAACATTCTTTACTACCTGGCAAGGGCCAGGGTTCGGCAGACCACAATGTAAAATGGCGGACAGCAAGTTTGCACGAATTTGAACATTTCATTACAGTGGGCTTTTCTGGCATATCACAGTAACACCAACTAATCTAATTTCCATTAGAACTGGTTTGTTTTCGATATATATGCAAATTTTAATGTACTCTTAGACTGAATTGTCCCTTTATACCTTTAATATAGTCCGCAAAAGATTCAATAGGAAATCAAATGGTTAGTTATACAGAGTAAATGACCTAATATTACCATGATCTATACCATGAATAATTCATTTCGAAATGATTGTTTGATGCGTTCGTCAGTTTTTCAGTTTCCAGCAAACAGACCTTAGAACATTTGACATAACTTACTTTCTGGAAATTGGAATAGTTGATATCTTCGCCAATATAGAATATATCTAACAAATATAGGATAATAAAATGATTGAGATATGACTGTCATATGCTAGTCGAGATTTTGGTGTGTTCGATGAAAGCCAGTTACCTCCAAAATTGAATGTCATATTTGATATACGGTCGCTTCAAAGTCCTTGCATGACAAGTATCTTAACTAAGTGCTTAATTTCTTAATACAGCTGAACACAGCTATTCCGTCTTTGCATATTACAGAGTTAGCTCCCTTGCGGTAGGTATCCATTGTTACGTCATTGTTTTGTGAGCGCAATTCACGTCGTTTTCTCCGACAAGTATGACGTTACACCCGCAAACACATGACGTCACAATCAATACCTACCCGCAAGTGCAGATAACTCTGTAATATGCAAATTCGGAATAGGAGATTTCAGAAAAGATGGCGATGACGTCACACAAAGGTACATCCGGGCGCTCAAAGGTACAACTCCGTATATCTGTACACATAAACATGTGGGAACACAGCCGCTTGAGATGTTTGTTTACATTTTATTGTAATAAATAGTACGGCAATCCGAGAACTATTGCGTTATTTTAATTTTTAAAAGTGTAAATAATAATATTTAACAATATTATATAAATATAAACATCTGGCATTCATATATTTTACTCTGTTTATACTCCATTTTCGACCGCCACGAGAAAAAAACAAGGTCGCCATTAGACCTACGTATAAACATTGACAGAATATTAAAAATATCAGCTTGAAATTATAAATTTAATTCCAAGTTTCCCGAAATATCATACTGACATTTTAATAAGCGATTACTGTTGTCTAAGTCTTACTTGGTAAACACCTTACGATGTGTGATTATGACCAAACTAAAATTTACCCCAAGCGCACGGCAGCCATTACGTACAGTACTGCCGAGATCCCGAATTTCGTCATTTTTCAGAGTCACAAACTTACGTATTCTGGATAACTTTTCCGTCAGAAATTTTGGAATTTAGTTAATGACATACAAATGAGTCAGTATATAGTTGCTTTTTATAATATTTTAAAACAAAACTTCGAGTAATTTAGGATTCTCGAAGCCGTGCGCAATGTGTCCTGGTCGGCATTTACAGTACTACGATCTAGCTATATTGTAGTCTATCTAACATGTATTCAAATTATTTAAAAGTAACATCACTTCAATGTGGGACTTCACATAGCAGCCCATGGAATAAAAGTGACCAAAAAATTTAAAAAAAAACTCTCTACAGCATGAAATTGAACGATTTCACCATTTTATTTTTTCGAGATATCGGCAGCCATACTGTACATGTACGTGCACGTACATGTACATATAGATCTGCATTTACGTGTAACACAGTGGCTTATACCATTCCTTTAAAACAGGATATACATGGAAAATAACGAAATATATATATTTTACAAGTACTTATTGAGATATGTGTTGGTAATTACGTATTAATATTATTATTATTCCATATTATTTGGCATTTCTGCAGTATTTCTGCAACTAGAAAAATCGAACGAGTGCAAGAGAGGGGCTTGCGATTCATTCATAATGACCACACCTCTAACCTTAAAGAACTGCTAGCCGGATCAAATTTGTCTTTTTTACATGTCCACAGGATGAAAATGATGGCCTGTGAGGTTTTTAAAATTTTTAACAATATTGCTCCTGACTACATACGTAACCTTATTAAAAAACAAGAAAACACTTATAATTTCAGATCTGAAAACAAAGCAAACCTACCCAGAGTTAACACCACCAGGTATGGTAAGAAATCATTCAGGTACGAGGCGTCCCGCATATGGAACAGCCTCCCAAATGACCTGCGTAAGGTTGAAAACTATGCAGAGTTTCGGAGGCTGCTACGTAAGTGGGACGGCCCGGACTGTAAGTGTAAACTTTGTTCTTAATGTCTCCCTGCATCCTGTGGTGTAACACATGTCTTTATGTCTTTATTTTATTTTTATTTTGGTTTGCTTTGTTGCTTGTGTTGTCACCCCTTTTAATATAAATTTGTAAAAAATTCTGTGATAGCTTATGTAGTGCCTGTACTTATAATTACTGACAACTGTGATGCTTTAGTTTTAATTTCTGTTATATATACAATATACTTTGTTTTGTCGAAATACAAGCTCGAACGAGCTTATGTTACCATGTTTTATATATTCGACACTAAATAAAGTTTCTTGTATCTTGTATCTTGTATTAATTTCCCAACTATGGGCTGTGGCCCGAGGTGATCTACCAGCGAAGCCATGCATGAGCGGCCGTGGTCTGGCCAGGTGGTTCACATTCGTTATATTTATATTAAATAGTATTGTGAACAGCTTTTTCATGTATAACAGAAACAAAATACATTGAAATCAGTTATCTATTCATAACTTTTTTCACTACTTGGATTTCTACGTGTGAACAAAAAACGGGTACTTGTGACGGCCCGGCACCGCTTCGCAAGCTGGCTTCAACACTAAATCTACAGATATATTTAGCAATAACCAATTGTAAATATGAAAATATAAATGTCTGTCAACCTCTGAAACAATCAAAAAACATTCTGAAATCAGAATTTGCAAGTATGAAAGTGTATACTTTTGTCAACGTATCGATTGTATAGCAGGGATGTACGTATCTGTTATTGTTTTTATTAGTCGCCATACTGTGTTTGTACCTTTGAGGACCCGGATATAAACTTTCTGTGACGTCACGCCATCTTTTCTGAAATCTCCTATAATGAACCTCTAGGGGCCAACGAAATCACTTCGTTATAAGCTTAGCTCGTTTGTACACATTACAAACAGCTTACAGTGACCTTGACATGGAACTAGAATTACAATAAAAAAATAATGTTATAACCATGAATCCGTATCACCTGTTAGTTTTGAGTTTTAATATATGGTCAAGTGCACTAAATTCGTCAGGGACCTGTTTTTCTCATGAACTATCGCATGATTTCATAAAGCGAATTTGATCAATTAAGATTTGTCTTTCTTAAAAGCGAGTGTGTGTTATAACCAAATGATTGTATAAAAACGATGTAACAATATACCCCAAAACGAAGTTTTTTTCTTAAGCCGATTTAAAATGAAAATTTAAAACCCCACTGTCAGCGTTTGACTGTCCATGTGCACTGATCAGCAGTACGTCAACAAAGTACCGGAAGTCACATGTCTCATCATGTAATTCATAGCCCAGATATTGGGTTATTACAAATTATTTTGGCGATTCAACTTACTCGAAATTTTTGGTGCGGTACTGATGAATATTGGTCCTTCAAGGATACAGTAAAAGACGATTACAAAGAAATTCTAGAGACCAACAAATCCACTTCAATATCAACATAGTTCGTAGTGTCATTACAGACATCTTATATTGACCTTGACTGGGAATGATCATTAGTATCCTTGACGAGACAATTTGTATGTTATATCACCAATGGTTATTTTTGTGTTTTTATAGACTGTGATGTATATACAAACATGTAAACGCTGTCTTATAAGGCTGTATCTCCATTTGCCCACTTTTTATAATCTGATAATTAGCAGAATGTTGTGACAAAGATTATAGTCTATTTCAGATAAGTTAACCTGGGTTTACCTGTGTTTTACCTGTGAATTTCACCTATGATACGTACTGTACTTATTCAATAAGGGTATCATTTATGTATAACTTGATGTACATGTATGGAAATAATATTACATGGAAAAATCTTTTGGTTTGATACTCTTTGTGATGTCAGTTATGTTATTGATTTTTCATATTAATAATATACATATAATAATAATATATAATGTATAAGTAAATAATTAACACATCAAACGTAAAATCAATATTTGGTCCTAACTTCAAAACTTCAAAATTCCTTTTTCTCTTTTTGACAAACATATATACCTGTACATATAAACACATAAATAATAACTATAATTGCTAATTGTAGTTCAATCAAAATATACTTTCTTGGATATCGAGCTACATGTATTGAGGTACATACACGTATAAACTTTAGTGGCATTTATAACATAATCCACATTCAACATATTTACAAAAATAGTTTATGGTAATAATTATGTAATCATGCAGTTTATGTTTACGCCTCTTTTCATTAGAAATCACCTTTGTGACAATTCTACTGAAATATTTATACTGCAATACATCGTGATTTTTAGGAATCCCATTGAGTCATTTTGCCGACAAAAATCTTACTCTTACCTTCATAATTTGATATGTTCGAACTATCGGAAATATGATCTATTATAAAAAATCAGGGTTCGAACTATCACTAGCTAAACAATTATCTCAATAACATTCACATTCTTTCAAACCATTTGCAATCTGCAGAAGTCTATATTCTGTAGAAATGCTTAGATGTTTATAATGTGATAGGAGGGATGCGCACTATACATGTATATACATGACAAATCATGCAAATTCTTGTCACTGAAGAATTGGAATTTCGAGACATCTAGATCTGTACAGTTTGATATATAGGGTATACAACTGTATATGATATAATTAATATATTAGATACAAGTACAAACGTACATGTATATGCATTTGTATATATATATTCATGTACATGTATATTGTTACATGTATCATCCTATAGATCCTTTATATCCTTTATATCGATCTGTAGCTATTATTCTATTATGGCCCTTTCCAGAGGGAACTGTTCTGCTATGGTGTTGTCTGGCGAGGTATAGTCCCCGAGTCGAAGACGAGGGGACTATACCTCGCCAGACAACACTATAGGAGACCGACGAGGGGACTATACCTCGCCAGACAACACCATAGGAGAACTGTTCCCGAGGGAAAGGGCCATAATAGATTTAGTACGTCACATGACATTCATTATGACGTCATATATTTGGTCGCGTGCTCATTCCCGGGGGACTATACTTTGGTATAGTTCCCGTAGTCAGGTAAAGTCTCCCGTAGAAGAACAGAAGGACAGGGAACTGTCGTAAAATAGATCATGGCTGTTATCCAATCGCATTCCTAGTAATTATCATGTGATGTACTAAATAGCTACATTGTACACAAGTGCACATGCCACTGTCTTTAACTAATTCTTGAAACTGCAACAGTTTGTAAAAAAAATCTGACATTTAATTCTCCTAAAACTTGGATGAAATTTTGTTCTTTAATACACCATTCCAATGGTGAAATTTATAAAGATGTAACATAAAATATCATTTATATTTGTCTGTCAAAGCACACAAAATATTATATAGTACTGTATTGTATACAGATATCGATATCTCTCTATCTATTTCCCCACTTTTGATAAACTAGAGGTAGCTCAGGTAAACGAACACAGGAAAGCACAGGTAAAAATTATTATGGAACTGACTATAATTGGTTTTCCATTGTTCTCCTATACCAACACTTTTCTTTGTTCTCTAAAAAGTGGGCAAATGGAGAACACATAATAGTACACTAAATGAGCAAATTATTGCTTTAAACGTGAAGAGCTCGTGAACTGTTTACCTGTAGTCATTAGAGAAACCTGTCGGTGTGTTATATCGTCGGTATAGACTTTGTGTTCACCTGGATATCACAAAGAAAAAGGATATAATTACAAAGTCGCACATACGAACTTAAAGCCATTGTAACACACACAAAATATATACAGAAATTTTTGCTTCAATATTCTTGTGTCAATAAACATCTTCAATACTCCAGGGGTTACTATCACTGACGTTAGTGAAAGTAACCCCTTGAGTATCGCGGATAACCGATAAAGAAAGTACAGATTTTAGAAATATTCCATAACAAAACTTGATGATTTGTGATTTGATGACGATAGAATTTTTCAGTCTTTGACAAATTATTGTTACTACACATCTTGAATGCAAGTCAATATCAACCATACATTTTGCGCTTGTTGCATTTTTTCACCCCACTAGATTATATCGCTAATTTATCAAGTTATTTCATTGTAACTTTTGTTCAGCACAGTTAACAAGATATCAAAGGGGGACCTTGTCATTGGACATTCTTTGTCTGTAAACTGAAGAATGTATCTGTACAGTTGTAATTGGTTCAGATACCTAATTATTTTGTAATATTGATAGTGGTACTAGGAAATGAAGATAACACATCTCAACATGTCGAAATCCAAGATAGCTACCTCTTAGTAATCTCGTTTAATGCGTCCAAAAATGAAATATGCACAGCTAGAATCCAAGGGAAGCCTTAATATGGAATTTTGGACAGATTTCTTTTGTACTATCTGAGAAATAACGATAATAAACTTTCCGCATATAAAATTCCAGATACGCCATGGTTACGATAGGATACACTGCTGCCAACCTATTTTACGAACGCACCTAAGCCCGCATACTTGGTCTTACATTATTAATCATATGGTTGAATGAGATAACACTAATATATTCGGCCATGAACTAGAACAGCAAGCCAATGGCTTAAAAATAATCCCCGGTTTTTTTTAAATTTTAAAATATCAAATATATCAAGCCTCCAAATGGACTTATGTTAAAGAGACAATTCACTAAGGCAAATTCTTTTACATAACCAATAAGCAAACTATAGCATAAATGTATTGTTCTACATTTCTTATGAAACATATAACGTAAAACATTGACAAATTCCACAATATTGTTAAGTATTTTAATTAATATCGTTGAAATATCAAATCGTTGATCAATACGATTAAGCAGGTACAATATTAACTCTGTACCCATACCCGAGCCAAAGTCACGCACGTTAAACAAATGAACTACATAACCACTGAGAAGGTGATAAAATGATTTTTAGGCAAGACAATTCACCTAATAAGGTAAACACACTACTGTCAGAGCGATTTGAGCAGTTCTAGTCAAAAGTTGCATTACTTTACGAGCAAGGGGCAGGGTTCGGCATACAAGAAGTTCGACCACAGTGTGTAATGGCGGACAGCGAGCAAGTTTGAATATTTCACACACGTGTCACCACCATAGGCGTTTCAGGCATATCACAGTAACACTGACTGATGTAATTTCCATTAGAAGTTGTTTTATCTGATATATATACAAATTTTAATGTTCTCTTAGACTGAATTGTCCCTTTAACATAATTAGCATTTCATAAAATAAGGTCACTGTGAACTATTTTCAGATAGTAAGTTGTATTTTACATTTTTTTATCTTCTTCATAACAATGCATGATAATTCCTGAAAATCCTTTAAAAATATCCTTTTGATCAAGCAAAACTTGGACCATACAAAAATGACCCTCTTGTAGAACAGCCGATAATTACCCACCCCCCTCTAAACACACACTCACACACAACTCACAAGCCTCACAAGGGATTCCGACATGACTTCAATCATATGCCATATCATGATGAGCTAACCCTGGGGTATCTAATAATATATATAAGGCAAAAACCTTATTATATAGACAGCGGATTAGGCCACCAGAGGGCCAAAAATTGACAATCCTTCTTTCGTGATACTTGACCTTGAAGGTACGTGTAGCTACATGTTTATAGTTTTCCCGCTGTACCGCATAGATCATTAAAAATAAATACAAGAAGCCATTAAACCCATAGGTTTTGTTTATTCAACTCCAAAGGTAACCATTGAGCGTTGGAGAACATTTATTTTAATCAATACAACTCGTTCGACTAATTGTTGATAGCTGTAGCGATCACCACGCAGTATGTAGCCAAGCCTCGACATAGCATACCCGATTCAAAACACAAAGTCACGTGCGATACTGGGACGGTTTGATTATGAGATTGGGATCCGTCTATTAAAGTGTGAAAATTATCATAACAGAAAGTCTACCAATTCCGTAATATGCAGAAAACATACAATACATGATATGAGCCTTGATGTGTAATAACATGTTCTTATACTACTTTCGTATTCCACGAATTGCCATATCTGTCCTCTAAAAAACATTGTATTATGTTTGTCAAATGATATTTTTTGAAGATGGTCAATTGTTTGCATGTTTGTTTCACAATTTTTATACGCCTTTTCCTCGCACATATATAGAAATAATGATTAAAATATAGAGCAAAAATGACGCTCACTTTTTCACCTTT
The DNA here is from genome assembly GCF_041381155.1 of Argopecten irradians. Lineage (NCBI taxonomy): Eukaryota > Metazoa > Mollusca > Bivalvia > Pectinida > Pectinidae > Argopecten > Argopecten irradians. Next base: position 39,566,723 of record NC_091137.1, on the reverse strand, counting down.
TTCAGAGAAAGTTATGGAGGAATAACGACGACTTATCAACTGTTTTCGCATCTTCCTCTGTTCATCACACATAGGACGAGGTCTAGCACAACGTCAGTTTGGCGTCAGTAATTGTGACGTCACAATAGATCAAATAGAAAATCAACTGGTGAGTTGTGAAGAGTAAATGACCTAATATTACCATGATCTATACTATGACTATTGCGATATGATCGTTTCATGCGTTTGCCATTTAATACTTCACACAATACTCAGTATATCATGTACTATATGATACTCAATATAGCGGTAAAAATGTTCTATTATCAAAATCCGAGATGTCAGCCTATTGGCATCTAGTTGACGAAGCGGCCCCAAAAAGCTATATGCACATTAAGGGTCCACGGAGAGCGTGTACGTGAAATTTGAAACAAATGTCTGCAATACTTTCTGAGAAATAGCTGTAACAAACGTCAATTATAAAAAAAAAAAAAAAAAAAAAAAAAAAAAAAAAAAAACTTAAATGGCTGCCTGTCGATCATTTGCTATACGGATCGGTCCCAAAATGCAATATGCACAACTAGGGCTCATGCAGAGCCAACCTATAAAAATTTGAAACATATATCTTAGGTACATTCTAAGAAATAGCGGTAACAAACTTTAACTATCAAAATTCAGGTTTCCATTTTTCAGCACTACTTGTAGTAACAGCTATTCTCATTGTACACGACAAAATGCATAGCCAAATTACGTTATGATGCAAATATTTTGCAAATTATATGAAATAAAAAGTTAATTTTCTACAACACGGTCTGCAATCCAAAATTATAACATCGAGTAGTTGTTTTGTCGACGCATCCAATCGTTTAATTTCGTTTTATTAACCAATTACCAATAACCTGCTCTCTTCATTTCATATTTGCTCCCTATACTGTCTGAAATAGTTTCAGCATGACCAAAATTTATTTCGAATAATTTTATAATGGAAATAAAACACACTTACCACTTGTTCACAATGGGGATCGTGGAGAGCAAGATAGCAGTATGATCTTCTCCAGTTAACATGCCTCAGCAGGATTTGATTATCACATCTTGTGCGTTTTCGATCTGCAATATTGCAACAGGACAGCTCATCAAAATTTAATTTATTACAATTACTCACACAACATAACACTGAAGCATGCTTTGATGTTCAACATGCTTCAGAATTGATAGTGAAGACAAATGCAAATCAATGAACCTTCTTGAAATCACTGAAAGAAAAAAAATATTTTAAGAAAGGTGGTTTCATCGATACTAGACAAGATTTATCTTGTGTAGTATCGATGAACACACGAGAACAACATAATTATGATAATTGTATTCTGGCCTTTGTAAACGCACAGTAGAGTGAGTTTCAACAGGTCCACTCCTTCATAAACTATTCCTTGCCAACTACTGTGAAAATACCTATGGTATTTGCGATTTATACTCAAATTATACAAATCTAAATCAGAGACATAGAGCTAGATATCAAAATAAAAAGCGAAATACAAAACATTTTTGTAAAGTATATTCTGTAACATAGGCGACGAATAAACAAATGCGGCGATCGATACACAAACGATCTCGTTACAAAGACAGTCCATAGTAACGCCACATATACAAAACATTATTATCATGTCGTCCCGCATAGAGTATGCGTGGTTAAAGCCTTAGTATATGTAGGTCGCATTGTGCAGTACATAGTGCAAACTACATGGAAACATTCAATTTCTGATTCATGTTGATAACGTCATACCGTCTTCCGTCTTATTACATTAAGGTTGAAGACCGTGTTTAAACTAGTAAATTTTGTATGGCTATATATCACTTCTTAGGTGTACTTGAACAAAACTTGAGTTGATATAAAGTGTCTATGCATTCATCCTAACCTTAGGTGTTACTGTTGACTCGTACATTGTTGTGTTGTTTGCAAATTTTGGCAAGATATGCAAAACATTGCACATATTTTTGTTGCAAATCCACAGGGTTCAGTACATACATATGTATTTCTGTCACCAAATAACCATGCCATTATGTTAACTAGTGTTTTTAGCATGCAGTAGGAACGATGGTTTGGCCTTATTCGGCTTTACAAAGGCATACACATCGAGTCCTTTTTAATTTTCGAAATAATGTTTTTATTAGAATCAGATTAAAGACTAATCAGATCAATTTCATCCAACTGCAGAGAGGAATGGTTTATTTTGCCTTCTTCACACACAAAGTATTTGGGAACAAATTTATGAACCACATGTATCGTCTTAAAGTCAAAAGTTCTAAGAACAAACGAGGCCAAGATTTGGGACGGAAATATTTTAATTTTACCTGGAATTGTATAATCCTACTTAACATTACCTCTACATTGAAAATGTATTTGCCAGTCATGAAGAAACAACCATTTTTCTTTTTAGGTGCGCATGTTTGTTTACGCTTATGTGTGAAGAGTCGTACGTGTTATGACCTATGAAAGCCGTATGCACATGTCTGTTTTCTGATGAAAAGTACCCGGTATTCATGGGGATTACTACAATTCTTTAAGCTTTCAGAAGTAACACTACAATAAGTGGGTACTGCAGTAGATCACTTTCAAGTATAAATATATTTGTAGTATGCGTCCAAAATTAGACAAAAACTAAAAGTACTCGCTTGGATAACGCATATGTACATGTCCAATGTCATCATTTAAAAGGCAGTGAAAACATCGAGAGTGTTAGATAATGACAGTATTATGTCTAGAGAGTAAACAACAACACAATATACATTATACATGTATGATATTATAAGACTCTTTCATATGTGGATATGAAGGATAGGGATATTCTACCCGAGGACCACAATATGTAGTAAAACCCGAGGCTTGCCGAGGGTTTTGCAACATTTTGTGATCCCAAGGGTATAATATATCTATCCTTCATATCCACTAATGAAAGAGTATTTTTCTTTCATACATCGACGTTTTATTGCAATTTTACATGTAAAATATCCCTTCATTTTGAAATAAATTCGAAGAAATCCACGGCCGAAAGTCAATTTTACATACATGAAAAAATTACGTGATACTTTCAACAAAAATCCCGTTGTTTACATCTTTATAGTAAAAACAGTCAAGTTTGTGAAAAAAAATGTTAAAATTTTACCGAGGAAATAGAAATTTTGTTGACGCCGTGACGTCACGAGGCTTTTTTGCATGGGTAGACATGCAAAACAGCCTCAGGCGGCATGAGTGTTTTGCCCTAGACCAGCCAGTATTACGCCCGTGGGTATGAAAAAAATACATGTATATCTTCTATCTGGACCAAAAAGTTGCCGGTCAAAGGACCAGCGACATGATGAATTGTCTGCCCGTCTATAAAGTTGTTGGTCACGGGCAGCCTGAGAGGCGTTAATTTCGAACGCTGCTTCTGAACCTAAATTCACCAACCCATGTGGCAAGTGAACACTGCAAAATTATTATTATTTTTATTCCAATATTTGATATTTTATACCTGAGGTCTTTAGCAGGATTGAAGAGCATACAATACGCGTAGCCGCAAAATAACCCAAATTGATACCCTTCATTATATACGTGTATATACATGTATTACTAATCGTTTATTTTCCATGTACAGGTATATTCAATACCTTCTTTCCTTATTTCATTCAAATCGTATCAAAACATAAGAAAAGGTATTGAGGTTTTATAGCTTCATGGAAAATATAAATGCACGTACCTTTGGTTACGATGAAGATGGCGGGATTCAAATTTCCATGTATGCACACTATCTGGTTACGCCGATCAACGATTATTATCTGCAATGTAAAGACAAATCAGCATGATAGTAAACAAACGGCAATGGCAATGCAATGAATGTGTTTTTGTAAAGTGTGAAATTATTTTTATTACTTACTGTGATTCTATTGAAAGAGCGGGGTTAGTTAAGATAAGAATTAAAATATAAAGTACCGTTTTTCCACAGACAGGTTTTATTCCGAGAAGTGCTTTGTAATCATTCTGGGGAAAAAGTCCTGCTGGAATTCTCGGAACTGAACTCACGCCTTTTAAATCCTTCATAATGAACTGTTCTATTTTTGGAACTAGAATAGCTCAAATGTGTCTTCGAGGTGTATATAGGTTAATGAACCCCAAGTGTGAGTAAACAGACGCCAGGGACTCACTAAACCAAAATTGTGTAGTGTCCATTCCTGTCGATCTGTTTTTGTGTCTCACCATGTAGAGTCGAGGGAATGTTAGACATGGAATGTTTAGCTGTTATGTAAACATATTAGGTTTTCCCCCAAACCCTTTCTCTTACATATAAAACAAAACACACAAACGATCAATGTAAAATATGTCGATCGATACACTGATTATTACGTTAACAAAGACAGCCTTTAGTAACAGTAGACATAAATCATATCGTTCTGTAATTAGTGCGCATGTTTATAGAGATATCAGGTCGCATCGTACTAAGTATCATTTAAACAGAATATCCACTGCAAAATATCGAGAAGTAAAATTGCGTTAACGACCAATTCATCATTAAAACCAATACCTTCATTTAATACAACTATATACGGGGACGCCAAACGGCTTTATCTTTTTGTAATCAAAATCAATATCGTGAACATGGAAGTTAATCCTGTCACAACATAAGCTTTTTTGTTTTACAAAATTATCTTTCATTAGACAAAAAATATTTCTGTGAACAAAATTATCTAAAAATTATTTTTGTCAAATACAAATATCAATTCTGTGAATATGTTTTTTTTGTGCAAAAAGAATTAACGTCGTTGAAAAAATACTAAAATAAAAAATTGTATTTGTTTGTAGAGCATAGCGATAAAGGACAGGGCAATATACCTTATTCGACAGCGCCAGGCAAAGGCCGAATAATGCTAGACATTTAAAAAGAATAAAAGAGACAATATCAAGCACATGTGCAATAATAAATCTGAAGACCGAAACACCGTCCATCAATAGAGGCCAAATTACATGCATGTAATTGATACATTTTTAGATAGGTAATCTACATGAAAATGATAAATGAATTTTCATTGATTCAAATTAAGTGTGATAAACCAAAATTCAGATTAACTCTCATTAGAACACGGTATTAAATTGTTGAACATGTGTCCCAGGTTTCAAAGAGATGATGATCCTTTTTCGGTGTATGCGAGTCATCTTTTAGAATTATATTATCCGATAAAATGTGTAGTATGTCTATTTCCTTGAGTTGGGGATTAAAGTGTCTTTATATTACCTATGATAAAAAATATGTTCCCGTTCTTAAGGAACATCACATTATATTATAAGATGTGATGACTTAGATGAGGTTACAACATCAAACAAATGCAAGATTAAATGTTTTAAAAGTATGTATGTTAACAAGAGATTAATTTCGCTCTTTTGTCGTGTGGTGCAGTGATAGTCAGCTAACACGCGGTAATTAGACGACGTCGGGAAACATAACACCGCCGACAGAGCATAAATGGCATTCATCATTTGAATAATAATTGGCGTGTAATCGTGTATATATCTGTCTAATTAACACGAAAAATATAATGAAATAATTCATTTTGCCTTTGGTGCATGCGCAATCACTATTTCATTACATATAGGATATAGTGACACGGAATTTTTTCGGGATGCAATTAATTATTTTTTATATTTTTAACTTAATGTAAAATTAGGAGCTCAAACTTTTCAATGGTGGTAATGGTCTAAAGTAAGTAACTTTTGTAACTGAAGAAAAATACTAAATCGTCTGCTCCTGGTTTTGATAGTGAAAAAATACTATTTGTCAGCGATGGAGCATTTTTAACATTTAACATATTTAATTTAGTTAAATTGTATAATAAATTAATTTATTTATAAGATGATGATAAGTGCGGTTTTATCGAAAAGTTAATACCTTTTGCGACCCTACAAATTTATCTTAAATAGCTATACATTCCCATTAAAGAATTACATTGTAATATAATGGCTATTTCGATTTAGGAATGTACGTTTAAGGACAAGATAATTTGGACATATGATATGTTTACAGGATCTTACGTACTATAATGAGACAGAATATTAAAGGACTTGCTAGGTTTATGAGGGGAAGGAGTACCCATGGAGAAAACAATGACACAAGATCAGTAGCTGACAATTACCCATGTGCTATTAAAACGTTCATTACTCTGGTACGCAGATTTATCTTTGGAAGTTCATGTTTAATTTAGGAGCTGCCTCAAGAATTATTCATTGCCCTAACTGACATTTTTTACACACCTGTTTAAGAATCCACAACAAGGTATAAGCTTACAGTTAGTCAAGATAAATACATTCATACTGCGACAAATAAAATAAACAACAACAGTGCTTTAAAGATGCTCCACCGCCGACAAAGCATAAATGATATTCATCATTTGAACAATAATTGGTGTTTAATCGTGTATATGTATGTCTAATTAACACAAAAATTAATATATAATAATTTATTTCGCCATTGGTGCATACGCCATTAGTACTTCATTCCATATAGGATATAGTGACACGGAATTTTTTCGGGATGCAATTAATTATTTCTCATATTTTTAACTTAAAGTAAAATTAGAAGCTCAAACTTATGGTGTAAACAGAGTAACTTTTGCAACTGAAGAAAAATACTAAATCGTCTGCTCCTGTTTTTGATAGTGAAAAAATACCATTTGTCAGCGGTGGAGCATCTTTAAGATTTGATAATTTTATTTTGTTGTACAGTGTATATCAAATATGCAACTATTGGGTTCTTTATGTATATATTTTTTTAATTTATTGAAAATAATCCTAGCGATGCTTTGTGTTTGTTCATGATATATTCAATGTTATAAAACATATCAGTTAATACAAATATATCTTCGAGTTTATATAAAAATTGAATTGAAGACACAATGCCTGTTGTGTTCTTTGATATTTTAGTCATACTGGAAGAGTCGAGCTGGGTGTTTAAGGTTTAAACGGTACATTATCTAATAAGAACAGTAAGAATTGTTTCGTGCTATACATCATAATAATCATACAAATCATACAAATTGCCAACATTTTTTTTTAAATTTAATTATATCAAATTATAAAAATAATCATTGGATAACATTTTAATATTTTGTTTTTTTATCATAAAAAATGGAAAATCTTATTTTATATATTTTTGAAAGTTATACTGACATTTCATCTAGTAATATTTCCAATTGTCCTCGATATTTCCAATGCTATTACATATGTATATCGTATATGATGATAAATCTAGTATCAAATCTTAAGTGATGTTCTGTAAACAGACTTCCTTTCGCGGTTACTAAATTTCGAGATTTCCGTTTCAAAACATTTTGCTGAGATAAAGTTTCGCAGATTTAAAATTGAATTGGGATATCTTTGAATTTAGATGTACAATAATAATCTAAGATTATTTCGCGGAGATAAACATTCGCGAATTTACCTTGATCGCGAAATTCCCAGAAATTAATCGCACGCGAAAGACAGTTGGTTTACAGAATCTAATCATTATTGGGATGCATAATGCCACGTAATACCAGGATCGGTGTTAAACAATTGCATTTAAGACATGATTCATTTCTTTTCCGATATGCGTATACATTACATTAGTACATTTAAGAAACTATTTTCCGATTTCACTCGAGTAGATTCGGCTGCATGTGCAACAAAATCGCCAAGAGATTTACAAAAAGCTAGCAGATCGCAGTATCAAGTCAGTAAATCAATCCACTACGCGTACACGTGTACTTATTATTGGCCTGGTAAACTGACAAAGCAGTTGACATACATTATTGCATTGTTTGATAATCTCGATTAGTTTATACTATTGATTGTTCGTTAACTATGAATGAGCACATTACGGTAAAATAATCACCATGAACAACATCGCAAAGAGGAATGCATTCATGTTAACTGAAGCAGTACATATGATTGTGTAGATTTCGGAAATCGACCAGTATTTCTCAGAATAACGAAGCTCTTGGGTGGTTTAGAAATACGTTCAAGCGACCGCAATTAATTTAATTATTATATAGACAGCGGATTAGGCCACCAGAGGGCCAAAAATTGACAATCCTTCTTTCGTGATACTTGACCTTGAAGGTACGTGTAGCTACATGTTTATAGTTTTCCCGCTGTACCGCATAGATCATTAAAAATAAATACAAGAAGCCATTAAACCCATAGGTTTTGTTTATTCAACTCCAAAGGTAACCATTGAGCGTTGGAGAACATTTATTTTAATCAATACAACTCGTTCGACTAATTGTTGATAGCTGTAGCGATCACCACGCAGTATGTAGCCAAGCCTCGACATAGCATACCCGATTCAAAACACAAAGTCACGTGCGATACTGGGACGGTTTGATTATGAGATTGGGATCCGTCTATTAAAGTGTGAAAATTATCATAACAGAAAGTCTACCAATTCCGTAATATGCAGAAAACATACAATACATGATATGAGCCTTGATGTGTAATAACATGTTCTTATACTACTTTCGTATTCCACGAATTGCCATATCTGTCCTCTAAAAAACATTGTATTATGTTTGTCAAATGATATTTTTTGAAGATGGTCAATTGTTTGCATGTTTGTTTCACAATTTTTTATACGCCTTTTCCTCGCACATATATAGAAATAATGATTAAAATATAGAGCAAAAATGACGCTCACTTTTTCACCTTTTTCAGAGAAAGTTATGGAGGAATAACGACGACTTATCAACTGTTTTCGCATCTTCCTCTGTTCATCACACATAGGACGAGGTCTAGCACAACGTCAGTTTGGCGTCAGTAATTGTGACGTCACAATAGATCAAATAGAAAATCAACTGGTGAGTTGTGAAGAGTAAATGACCTAATATTACCATGATCTATACTATGACTATTGCGATATGATCGTTTCATGCGTTTGCCATTTAATACTTCACACAATACTCAGTATATCATGTACTATATGATACTCAATATAGCGGTAAAAATGTTCTATTATCAAAATCCGAGATGTCAGCCTATTGGCATCTAGTTGACGAAGCGGCCCCAAAAAGCTATATGCACATTAAGGGTCCACGGAGAGCGTGTACGTGAAATTTGAAACAAATGTCTGCAATACTTTCTGAGAAATAGCTGTAACAAACGTCAATTATAAAAAAAAAAAAAAAAAAAAAAAAAAAAAAAAAACTTAAATGGCTGCCTGTCGATCATTTGCTATACGGATCGGTCCCAAAATGCAATATGCACAACTAGGGCTCATGCAGAGCCAACCTATAAAAATTTGAAACATATATCTTAGGTACATTCTAAGAAATAGCGGTAACAAACTTTAACTATCAAAATTCAGGTTTCCATTTTTCAGCACTACTTGTAGTAACAGCTATTCTCATTGTACACGACAAAATGCATAGCCAAATTACGTTATGATGCAAATATTTTGCAAATTATATGAAATAAAAAGTTAATTTTCTACAACACGGTCTGCAATCCAAAATTATAACATCGAGTAGTTGTTTTGTCGACGCATCCAATCGTTTAATTTCGTTTTATTAACCAATTACCAATAACCTGCTCTCTTCATTTCATATTTGCTCCCTATACTGTCTGAAATAGTTTCAGCATGACCAAAATTTATTTCGAATAATTTTATAATGGAAATAAAACACACTTACCACTTGTTCACAATGGGGATCGTGGAGAGCAAGATAGCAGTATGATCTTCTCCAGTTAACATGCCTCAGCAGGATTTGATTATCACATCTTGTGCGTTTTCGATCTGCAATATTGCAACAGGACAGCTCATCAAAATTTAATTTATTACAATTACTCACACAACATAACACTGAAGCATGCTTTGATGTTCAACATGCTTCAGAATTGATAGTGAAGACAAATGCAAATCAATGAACCTTCTTGAAATCACTGAAAAGAAAAAAAATATTTTAAGAAAGGTGGTTTCATCGATACTAGACAAGATTTATCTTGTGTAGTATCGATGAACACACGAGAACAACATAATTATGATAATTGTATTCTGGCCTTTGTAAACGCACAGTAGAGTGAGTTTCAACAGGTCCACTCCTTCATAAACTATTCCTTGCCAACTACTGTGAAAATACCTATGGTATTTGCGATTTATACTCAAATTATACAAATCTAAATCAGAGACATAGAGCTAGATATCAAAATAAAAAGCGAAATACAAAACATTTTTGTAAAGTATATTCTGTAACATAGGCGACGAATAAACAAATGCGGCGATCGATACACAAACGATCTCGTTACAAAGACAGTCCATAGTAACGCCACATATACAAAACATTATTATCATGTCGTCCCGCATAGAGTATGCGTGGTTAAAGCCTTAGTATATGTAGGTCGCATTGTGCAGTACATAGTGCAAACTACATGGAAACATTCAATTTCTGATTCATGTTGATAACGTCATACCGTCTTCCGTCTTATTACATTAAGGTTGAAGACCGTGTTTAAACTAGTAAATTTTGTATGGCTATATATCACTTCTTAGGTGTACTTGAACAAAACTTGAGTTGATATAAAGTGTCTATGCATTCATCCTAACCTTAGGTGTTACTGTTGACTCGTACATTGTTGTGTTGTTTGCAAATTTTGGCAAGATATGCAAAACATTGCACATATTTTTGTTGCAAATCCACAGGGTTCAGTACATACATATGTATTTCTGTCACCAAATAACCATGCCATTATGTTAACTAGTGTTTTTAGCATGCAGTAGGAACGATGGTTTGGCCTTATTCGGCTTTACAAAGGCATACACATCGAGTCCTTTTTAATTTTCGAAATAATGTTTTTATTAGAATCAGATTAAAGACTAATCAGATCAATTTCATCCAACTGCAGAGAGGAATGGTTTATTTTGCCTTCTTCACACACAAAGTATTTGGGAACAAATTTATGAACCACATGTATCGTCTTAAAGTCAAAAGTTCTAAGAACAAACGAGGCCAAGATTTGGGACGGAAATATTTTAATTTTACCTGGAATTGTATAATCCTACTTAACATTACCTCTACATTGAAAATGTATTTGCCAGTCATGAAGAAACAACCATTTTTCTTTTTAGGTGCGCATGTTTGTTTACGCTTATGTGTGAAGAGTCGTACGTGTTATGACCTATGAAAGCCGTATGCACATGTCTGTTTTCTGATGAAAAGTACCCGGTATTCATGGGGATTACTACAATTCTTTAAGCTTTCAGAAGTAACACTACAATAAGTGGGTACTGCAGTAGATCACTTTCAAGTATAAATATATTTGTAGTATGCGTCCAAAATTAGACAAAAACTAAAAGTACTCGCTTGGATAACGCATATGTACATGTCCAATGTCATCATTTAAAAGGCAGTGAAAACATCGAGAGTGTTAGATAATGACAGTATTATGTCTAGAGAGTAAACAACAACACAATATACATTATACATGTATGATATTATAAGACTCTTTCATATGTGGATATGAAGGATAGGGATATTCTACCCGAGGACCACAATATGTAGTAAAACCCGAGGCTTGCCGAGGGTTTTGCAACATTTTGTGATCCCAAGGGTATAATATATCTATCCTTCATATCCACTAATGAAAGAGTATTTTTCTTTCATACATCGACGTTTTATTGCAATTTTACATGTAAAATATCCCTTCATTTTGAAATAAATTCGAAGAAATCCACGGCCGAAAGTCAATTTTACATACATGAAAAAATTACGTGATACTTTCAACAAAAATCCCGTTGTTTACATCTTTATAGTAAAAACAGTCAAGTTTGTGAAAAAAAATGTTAAAATTTTACCGAGGAAATAGAAATTTTGTTGACGCCGTGACGTCACGAGGCTTTTTTGCATGGGTAGACATGCAAAACAGCCTCAGGCGGCATGAGTGTTTTGCCCTAGACCAGCCAGTATTACGCCCGTGGGTATGAAAAAAATACATGTATATCTTCTATCTGGACCAAAAAGTTGCCGGTCAAAGGACCAGCGACATGATGAATTGTCTGCCCGTCTATAAAGTTGTTGGTCACGGGCAGCCTGAGAGGCGTTAATTTCGAACGCTGCTTCTGAACCTAAATTCACCAACCCATGTGGCAAGTGAACACTGCAAAATTATTATTATTTTTATTCCAATATTTGATATTTTATACCTGAGGTCTTTAGCAGGATTGAAGAGCATACAATACGCGTAGCCGCAAAATAACCCAAATTGATACCCTTCATTATATACGTGTATATACATGTATTACTAATCGTTTATTTTCCATGTACAGGTATATTCAATACCTTCTTTCCTTATTTCATTCAAATCGTATCAAAACATAAGAAAAGGTATTGAGGTTTTATAGCTTCATGGAAAATATAAATGCACGTACCTTTGGTTACGATGAAGATGGCGGGATTCAAATTTCCATGTATGCACACTATCTGGTTACGCCGATCAACGATTATTATCTGCAATGTAAAGACAAATCAGCATGATAGTAAACAAACGGCAATGGCAATGCAATGAATGTGTTTTTGTAAAGTGTGAAATTATTTTTATTACTTACTGTGATTCTATTGAAAGAGCGGGGTTAGTTAAGATAAGAATTAAAATATAAAGTACCGTTTTTCCACAGACAGGTTTTATTCCGAGAAGTGCTTTGTAATCATTCTGGGGAAAAAGTCCTGCTGGAATTCTCGGAACTGAACTCACGCCTTTTAAATCCTTCATAATGAACTGTTCTATTTTTGGAACTAGAATAGCTCAAATGTGTCTTCGAGGTGTATATAGGTTAATGAACCCCAAGTGTGAGTAAACAGACGCCAGGGACTCACTAAACCAAAATTGTGTAGTGTCCATTCCTGTCGATCTGTTTTTGTGTCTCACCATGTAGAGTCGAGGGAATGTTAGACATGGAATGTTTAGCTGTTATGTAAACATATTAGGTTTTCCCCCAAACCCTTTCTCTTACATATAAAACAAAACACACAAACGATCAATGTAAAATATGTCGATCGATACACTGATTATTACGTTAACAAAGACAGCCTTTAGTAACAGTAGACATAAATCATATCGTTCTGTAATTAGTGCGCATGTTTATAGAGATATCAGGTCGCATCGTACTAAGTATCATTTAAACAGAATATCCACTGCAAAATATCGAGAAGTAAAATTGCGTTAACGACCAATTCATCATTAAAACCAATACCTTCATTTAATACAACTATATACGGGGACGCCAAACGGCTTTATCTTTTTGTAATCAAAATCAATATCGTGAACATGGAAGTTAATCCTGTCACAACATTTGTTTTACAAAATTATCTTTCATTAGACAAAAAATATTTCTGTGAACAAAATTATCTAAAAATTATTTTTGTCAAATACAAATATCAATTCTGTGAATATTTTTTTTTGTGCAAAAAGAATTAACGTCGTTGAAAAAATACTAAAATAAAAAATTGTATTTGTTTGTAGAGCATAGCGATAAAGGACAGGGCAGTATACCTTATTCGACAGCGCCAGGCAAAGGCCGAATAATGCTAGACATTTAAAAAGAATAAAAGAGACAATATCAAGCACATGTGCAATTATAAATCTGAAGACCGAAACACCGTCCATCAATAGAGGCCAAATTACATGCATGTAATTGATACATTTTTAGATAGGTAATCTACATGAAAATGATAAATGAATTTTCATTGATTCAAATTAAGTGTGATAAACCAAAATTCAGATTAACTCTCATTAGAACACGGTATTAAATTGTTGAACATGTGTCCCAGGTTTCAAAGAGATGATGATCCTTTTTCGGTGTATGCGAGTCATCTTTTAGAATTATATTATCCGATAAAATGTGTAGTATGTCTGTTTCCTTGAGTTGGGGATTAAAGTGTCTTTATATTACCTATGATAAAAAATATGTTCCCGTTCTTAAGGAACATCACATTATATAATAAGATGTGATGACTAAGATGAGGTTACAACATCAAACAAATGCAAGATTAAATGTTTTAAAAGTATGTATGTTAACAAGAGATTAATTTCGCTCTTTTGTCGTGTGGTGCAGTGATAGTCAGCTAACACGCGGTAATTAGACGACGTCGGGAAACATAACACCGCCGACAGAGCATAAATGGCATTCATCATTTGAATAATAATTGGCGTGTAATCGTGTATATATCTGTCTAATTAACACGAAAAATATAATGAAATAATTCATTTTGCCTTTGGTGCATGCGCAATCACTATTTCATTACATATAGGATATAGTGACACGGAATTTTTTCGGGATGCAATTAATTATTTTTTATATTTTTAACTTAATGTAAAATTAGGAGCTCAAACTTTTCAATGGTGGTAATGGTCTAAAGTAAGTAACTTTTGTAACTGAAGAAAAATACTAAATCGTCTGCTCCTGGTTTTGATAGTGAAAAAATACTATTTGTCAGCGATGGAGCATTTTTAACATTTAACATATTTAATTTAGTTTAATTGTATAATAAATTAATTTGTTTATAAGATGATGATAAGTGCGGTTTTATCGAAAAGTTAATACCTTTTGCGACCCTACAAAATTATCTTAAATAGCTATACATTCCCATTAAAGAATTACATTGTAATATAATGGCTATTTCGATTTAGGAATGTACGTTTAAGGACAAGATAATTTGGACATATGATATGTTTACAGGATCTTACGTACTATAATGAGACAGAATATTAAAACGTTCATTACTCTGGTACGCAGATTTATCTTTAGAAGTTCATGTTAAATTTAGGAGCTGCCTCAAGAATAAGTCATTGCCCTAACTGACATTTTTTACACACCTGTTTAAGAATCCACAACAAGGTATAAGCTTACAGTTAGTCAAGATAAATACATTCATACTGCGACAAATAAAATAAACAACAACAGTGCTTTAAAGATGCTCCACCGCCGACAAAGCATAAATGATATTCATCATTTGAACAATAATTGGTGTTTAATCGTGTATATGTATGTCTAATTAACACAAAAATTAATACATAATAATTTATTTCGCCATTGGTGCATACGCCATTAGTACTTCATTCCATATAGGATATAGTGACACGGAATTTTTTCGGGATGCAATTAATTATTTCTCATATTTTTAACTTAAAGTAAAATTAGAAGCTCAAACTTATGGTGTAAACAGAGTAACTTTTGCAACTGAAGAAAAATACTAAATCGTCTGCTCCTGTTTTTGATAGTGAAAAAATACCATTTGTCAGCTGTGGAGCATCTTTAAGATTTGATAATTTCATTTTGTTGTACAGTGTATATCAAATATGCAACTATTGGGTTCTTTATGTATATATTTTTTTAAATTTATTGAAAATAATCCTAGCGATGCTTTGTGTTTGTTCATGATATATTCAATGTTATAAAACATATCAGTTAATACAAATATATCTTCGAGTTTATATAAAAATTGAATTGAAGACACAATGCCTGTTGTGTTCTTTGATATTCTAGTCATACTGGAAGAGTCGAGCTGGGTGTTTAATGTTTAAACGGTATATTATCTAATAAGCACAGTAAGAATTGTTTCGTGCTATTGGTGTTATGAATAAAACAAAGACGCACAAGAGAAATATATTCATGGTAAGGATTAGAGCCAACAAGCTTACCCGGCCTACTATACATATTTAATTTCGGCCACACCATTTTCTGTTTAAAAGTATTTTGAGCTAGAATATTGCAGCTAGGTAAGGATAGGTATACCTTTCGATCTAGTCACTTATTCCATTTAAAAGATATTCTGATTCTTGGAATAACAAGAATCTCCTGTCTTTCGTTTTCAAACAAATGCAATACATCATACAAATCATACCAATTGCCAACATTTTTTTAAAATTTAATTATATGAAATTGTAAAAATAATCATTGGATAACATTTTAGTATTTTGTTTTTTATCATAAAAAATGGAAAATCTGATTTTATATATTTTGGAAAGTTATACTGACATTTCATCTAGTAATATTTCCAATTGTCCTCGATATTTCCAATGCTATCATATATGTATATCGTATTTGATGATAAATCTAGTATCAAATCTAAAGTGATGTTCTGTAAACAGACTTCCTTTCGCGGTTACTAAATTTCGAGATTTCCGTTTCAAAACATTTTGCTGAGATCAAGTTTCGCAGATTTAAAAATGAATTGGGATATCTTTGAGTTTAGATGTGCAATAATATTCTAAGATTATTTCGCGGAGATAAATATTCGCGAATTTACCTTGATCGCGAAATTCCCAGAAATTAATCGCACGCGAAAGAAAGTTGGTTTACAGAATCTTATCATTATTGGAATGCATAATGCCACGTAATACCATGATCGGTGTTAAACAATTGCATTTAAGACATGATTCCTTTCTTTCCCGATATGCGTATACATTACATTAGTACATTTAAGAAACCATTTTCCGATTTCACTCGAGTAGTCGCTTAAGACAGATTCGGCTGCATGTGCAACAAAATCGCCAAGAGATTTACAAAAAGCTAACAGAAGTCAGTAAATCAATCCACTACGCGTACACGTGTACTCATTATTGGCCTGGTAAACTGACAAAGTAGTTGACATACATTATTACATTGTTTGATAATATCGATTAGTTTATACTATTGATAGTTCGTTAACTATGAATGAACACATTACGGTAAAATAATCACCATGAACAACATCGCAAAGAGGAATGCATTCATGTTAACTGAAGCAGTACATATGATTGTGTAGATTTCGGAAATCGACCAGTATTTCTCAGAATAACGAAGCTCTTGGGTATATTCTTTGTCAACCAAGCACAATTATGGGTGGTTTAGAAATACGTTCAAGCGACCGGAATGAATTTTCGAATCGTTCAAACCACAAATCATGTGAACAGTTTCACCCAGACGTATGTGCGTTTATCGGCTCTCGAATAGTGTCAGTCACACACAAAAACAGTCACACTGTGGGTGGAGTTCAGCTAACAGCCAGACTCTAACTGAGGACGGAACTTACCTTTTTTGACTGTTACACATTCAATATGGTCACATAACGGCAAAATGATATACAAAATCATAAAACAAAAATGCTACATTTTTTGTACATATACGGTCGTGACCTACTTTTACTCCGATTTCTTTTAAAATATGCTGTGTTTAAAATCTAGATACATTTAGTACATTATTTGTGATTTTTATCTCCTTTAGGTTTTTAAAGGTATAAAGGGCCCGAAATAATGATTTTTCAAGCAAAAATAAATAAATAAATAAATAAAAATCATCCCCAAATTTTGATATGATAAAGCAAGGTTTTAGGTATGCTCGACATATTTTGCATGTTATATATTGTGCCCACAGTTTTAAATTATTAAAAAACATGTCATAGGTGTAATATTTAAGCAAATATGTAAAAAAAAGATATAAAATCCGAAAAAATAGTTTTTTCAAAAGCAGAAATGAGTTGAGGGTTTTTCAAAAGAAACAGCATTTGTCCTAGGTGTCCTTGGGCCACGGTGGCCGAGTGGTTAATATGTCCCGACATATTACCACAAGCCCTCCACCTCTGGGATGTGGGTTCGAATCCCATGTGGGGAAGTTGCCAGATACTGACCGCTGATCGGTGGTTTTTCTCCGGGTATTCCTGCTTTCCTCCACCAACAAACCTGTCACGTCCTTACATGACCCTGGCTGTTAATAGGAAGTTAAACTAAAATAAATTAAACCTAGATGGCTTTGGTTTCATGGATAATAAAACACCAATTAATGTTTGTAAACTAACACATACATAAAGTTAATGCATTAATATTCTTGCAGTCTTCCCTAAGAGTACAACCAGATGTGCTCTTAGTTGAAACAATTTCTTTTTAGAATCAGAAATTAAATTTATTTTCATTTGCAACTCAAACTAAAAAGATAAGAAAATAAGATTGTATTTCTCTCTTATGTAGATACATGTACTATATCAAATTAATTTCAAAAAAGACATGAAAGAACTTAACAGAATTACAGCACCACAAAGGGAACAATATTGACAAATTAGGGGTCTTAATTTCATTTCCAAAGTATTAAACTTTACTATTTTATTCAGCATAACCCATATGTACCAATTTTCAATATATATAAAAAATATCTAAATTTTAACCAATCAGAGTCGCCCATTTTGTTAAAATTTAAATCAAGCATTTTGTCAGTGTTTGCATGTTATGCAGCACCTTATATACCAATATACTTTAAAATGCTCCATCACCGACGAATGGTATTGTTTTCTCTATCAAAAACAAAAAACAGACTTTATAGTATTTTTCTTCAGTTACCAAAGTTACATACTCTGTAGCATTGCATTTCTTATTCTAATTCAGAGATAAAAATATTAAAAATAATTAATTGCCACACGAAAACAAAATGGCATTGTGCTTGATATGAAATTAAGTACGGATTGTGCATGCACCACAACCAAATGAATCATTGAATATGTACCTTAGTGTTAATATGACACACATATACACGATTAAACATTAAATGTTGGGTACCGTATCGTTTATAATCTATCGGCGGTGGAGTATCTTTACAAATGACATTCTCGAAATTACAGTCAATTTGAGGCCTCCATTTTGTTCCCATGGCAATCGATATTTCCAAAAGTGTTACCATTATATTCAGTTTTCTAACTTATTACTATACACGTGCACTGTATCTTGACTAAAATCAGACACTGGAAACCTAAAATAGGAATGTAGAGGAATGTATAGCTAGGCATATAAGCAAAGAAATGTTCCGCTGCTACATGTACCACCTGTGCACTCGCTATGCTCAAATCACCCAAACTATTTTCCGGGTTTTAATTTACATATTATATAGAAAATATCCTGAGAGCATTTTACTGCAGAGGAAAATCTTGGGTACACCTTTAAATACGTTAAATAAGATGATGAAGAACAATGTTTCCTTTTCGTTATTCCCAAAAGTGTTATTTTTGTAAAAATGGTTATTCATATATCACACATTATTCTCCATTAAAACTCTTAAAGAAATGGCCGAAATAAAAGTATACGATCTACTCAAATAAAAAATAAAAGAAAAAGATAGAGTATTCAGCAATGGGGGAACACAAAGATTTCAGGCCCTTTAGGTCCTTTTTAAATTCACAAGAGAGAGAGAGAGAGAAAAAAATTAGTGTTAGTATTCAGAAATTAGAGAAAATTGGACGGTGGACAATTTCTATTGGTTTTTTTTAATA
Source organism: Argopecten irradians (assembly GCF_041381155.1). Lineage (NCBI taxonomy): Eukaryota > Metazoa > Mollusca > Bivalvia > Pectinida > Pectinidae > Argopecten > Argopecten irradians. The sequence continues at coordinate 39,547,463 of NC_091137.1, read as the reverse complement.
TCACACTGAAAACTGCCATGACCTGTTTTTCCATTTCTTCCTCGGTTATTCTTAGTATTATACCTATTAGTACAGTTTTGCTGACCATGCATATTTCGTCAAATAAAGCATGTATCATTAAAGGGCCACTACCTTTCCGAAACGGCTTTTAATTTTTGAAATAGGAATGTAAAACGAGATCAATAATTTTGTAGAGTCGGAGGATTTATAAACTATACGTTTACTAGCACACTTATCATCACCTTCAGAACTGTTTAATTAGAATAATTGAAATGTTAATTTTCATAACGCGGGTCGTTTTATGTTTCCCGCCGTCGTCCTAAATGCCGCGCGGTAGTTGAATATCACTGCGCCAGACGGCAAAACAGCGAAATGAATCTCCACTGTTATCGTACATAAGACAGGAAATCTTGCATATGTTTCGTGTTGTAACCTCATCTTAAGCCATCGATATGATATATATTTCTTTTGTTATTAATGTTTTTTAAGAAACCTTTGAATTTTGCTCCGGAAATGTAGTGGGCCTTTGATCAATATGCAAATATCACAGACAAAAAAACCCAAATGTATAGTACCGTGTAATGTACTGTAATGGGCATGCATTGTTATATTGTAGTAGGGAGAGCCAAGTAGCGGAGCATTATTGCAACACAATTGTACTACACTGGGAAAGAACGTGGAAAAAATAATGCTAACCATAGCTAACAATGAAATATGCATAGTACATGTACGTGTATATATCACTCGACAAAGCTTGTCAATGTCTTCTCCCCAGTTGTTAGAATCTTTACATTGACAAGTAAGGAGTAAAACCCATTTAAGTGCAAAATTGAAAGAGCAATATTTTGGCGAATATATGCATCTGAAGAAAAAAAATGTATATATTTGAGATCTTTCGTTATCGTCACGGATGGAACAGCGATTTGGACATTTTTGACGTCAAAATAAGCGGTTGTAGTTCATAGAGTATATGAATGCAAACTGCGTTTGGTAAGGTTACATAGTGGGATTGCAGTGAAAATGTAGATATAATATTGTGATATCACGTTATTTTAAATAAGTTTGATAAAAAACGCGACTGCAATGCAATTCTTCATACATGAAAATTGCGTGATATTTCGACACAAATCCCGTTGTTTGCATCTGTAGTAAATCCGATGTGGCTAGTCATGTTATACAGCCCCAGACGACATGAGTGTATTGCACTTTGATTTATATCGTGTTTCAATCATAACAAACACTCATCTTCTAGTTCTCGCCATGCTGTATTCGAACAACCGGAAGTACACACAATAGTAAACAAGGTTACGTAATATTACGGAATGGGTGATGTTATATGCGGAACGAAATAATGCTACTATTTCTATATTATCAACATCCCCTTTTCTTTAAAAAAAAAAAAACATATTACCAGCAGATATTGATACTGACTAGATTAATAGATTGACTAGAATAATGTCTCTAACTCCAATTGAATTAATAAAAGTGAAAATACTTTGACTTAAGTGTCCATGAAAATACTTTGATTTAAAGTGTCCATGAAAATACTTTGGTTAAGCTAAAACGTCGAATGAGTTCTATGATACTAGCACGAACGTTCAATAATTCATAACAGTTCAAATAAACATGGATTGAACGTATTTAGAGTTTGTTGTTTTTGAAAAACAAATCAATGCCGAACATAGTCTTTGAAATATGTAGGTGCCTGGCGTAGACGGACTGAACGACGTGGTGCTGGAATTGGTTTTTCTCTTGTTATGATGTTTTCTTCAACCGTAGACTTGTCTTTCGGATTGCCTGTATCGTTTTCCGCTATAGGCTGACTGTTTGGTTGAGGTGAGGTAGTTATGTCAGCACCTTTTGTTGGATTGGATATGGGTGTTGGCGCTGGTGCCAAATTTTCAGAAAATCGTATTGGTGATTGATCGCGACAGTATGCTTCAACTTTTGTTGGACGAATGTGTAATCTGTTTCGTCTGTATGTTCCACCATCTTGAGATTTTACGATGTATGTATGCGATCCAAGTTCATTGATCACCTTTCCCAGAATCCAACGCTCACAAGATTTCCTTTCAAAATAGATGTTCTGGCCGATTCTCAAACGTGTCTGATCGCGAGCCCTTTTGTCATGATAACGCTTGATAGTTTGACGTCTGTGTTCACGTTTCTTTAGTTTTGACTCGCGTTTCCGATCTATATGTGGCACAAGTGTTTGTGTTTGTCTCCCAAACATCATTTGTGCTGGACTTTGTCCTGTTTCTTGTCGAGGAGTGTTCCTTTGCTCCATGAGTGCCTCATACTGGTCAGTCTTGTCCTTGTTACACTTCATCATCATATGTTTCATAATTTTGACTGCTGACTCTGCTTTGCCATTCGCTCTCTGATGATTCGGAGAGGAGTAAGTATGACAGATTTCCCATTTCTTTGTGAAATTGTGAAATTCTGATGAGGTAAACTGAGGTCCTCCATCTGAGATTATTTTGCTCGGGATGCCAAAACGAGCAAACTGCTTCCTAAGCACACTAATCACCTGTGAAGATGTGGTATTCGGTAAATAGTCAACTTCAATAAAGTTAGTGTAGTAGTCGACGCAGACCAGGTAAGTTCTACGGTTAATCTCAAATAGGTCCATTCCAATTTTGTTCCAGGGTTTTCCTCCATCATCATGTTGCTGCAGAAGATGATTTGAGTTTCTGGGTTTTAGTTCTTGACATGCCTCGCAAGAATCTGCCATTTGTTTTAGGTCGGCTCTGATACCTGGCCAGTATACTGTTTCCTTTGCCCGACGGAGCATCGAGTCGTAACCCAGGTGTGACTTGTGTAATTGCCTTTTTATATCGGTCCTCAATGATTGAGGAATGACGATGGCTTCCCCTTTTACTATCAGTTCATCGTATACACTGAGGGTGTCTCTGACATCATAGAAAGGCTTACATGTGTCAGGACAGGCATCCTTAGAATTTGGCCATCCAGATTCAATAGTGTCTCGTAGCTCACTCAGGTGTTTCGTAGTCTCGATGCGTATCTCATCAAGTCTTTCCTTCGGAATGTCTTCGTTGAGCATCATTACTCGTGGACGTTCGTTTACGCCATAAGCTCTACTAAGAGTATCTGCGATCACTAGTTTCTCTCCCTTTAAGAATCGAAAGTCTATATCATATTTGTGAAGCTTCATCATGATGTCCTGAAGACGACGAGGAGCGGACGACAATGGTTTCCGTAGTATGGTTTCCAATGGTTTGTGGTCATTCACCACTACAACCTTTCTCCCATAGGTATATTGGTCAAATCTTTGTAGTCCATGTAGGATAGATAATGCTTCTTTCTCAATTTGGGCCCATTTCCTTTCAGCTGTGGTTAAAGCTCTGGATGCATACTCGATTGGGCGTCCATCTTGCATCAATACAGCTCCGAGTCCATCCTTGCTACTATCTACTTGTAGCACTAGCTCTTTTTCAGGGTTGAAATATGCGAGCACCGGTGTTTGAGTCAGCATTTGTTTCACCTCTCTAAATGCGTCTTCACATTGACACGTCCAGTTCCAATCTGCATCTTTGCGCGTAAGTGCTCGGAGAGGGTCTAGTTTTGATGATAAACTAGGAATGAACTTTGCCATATACTGAACCATTCCACAGAATCTCTTCACAGCTGGGACATCGGTTGGACTAGGCATATGTAGAATCGCTTCCACTTTTGTTTCATCTGCCTTCACACCTTCACTTGTAATTTTGTGACCATGAAAGGTAATTTCACTCAAACCGATTTCCTTTTTACTGTCATTCAGTACAATGTTGACGTCATCACAACGCTTGTAGAGTTTTTCAAGTTTCAGGTCATTGTCTCGCCTCGCATCATCGACAGTGTCACCACATCCTGCTACGATGATGTCATCAGCTAACGCGAAGGTTCCTTCCAGATCGCCTAATGCTTCTGTAAGCTTGCGTTGGAAAATTTCGCTCGAAACCTTAAGACCGAAAGGTAGCCTTTTCCATCGGTATCTCCCAAATGGTGTTATCATTGTTGTCAGTTCGCTTGACTTTTCATCAAGGCGCACGTGCCAAAAAGCTTCTTTGACATCAAGCTTACTAAATATCTTGGCTTTCTGTAACTTGGGTAGAATATCATCCAATACTGGAAGTGCGTACTGTTCCCGAAGTAATGCAGCATTCAGCGCCTGGGGATCAATACAAATACGTAGTTTTCCATTTGGTTTGTGAACTACCGCCATCTGGCTCACCCCATCTCGTTGGTGTGCTTATCGGAGCTAGTACACCTCTCTCCACAAGGTTATCCAGTTCTGCTTTGACACCGTCCTTCAAAGCTATAGGAATTTTGCGACTAGGTAGTGCTTTAGGTGTAATGTCAGGATCAACAGTAAGTGTTGCTTCCCCTAGGTCACCAAGTATTGTTGAGCTGGTTTTGACTTTTGCGATGAATCGTTCATCATTCACCGTGATTAAACCCATTTGCTGTATAGTTTTTAATCCAAGGAGACACTGTAGCTTGTTAGAGACTACCACGAAAGTAACCAATTTGGCTTCTCCATTCTTCAGATTTTTGACTAATAGTTCTGTTTCTCCACATGGTTTTCATTTTCGTGTCATTGAACATCCGCAACATTGTAGTGCTCTTTCGTACTTGATCCTTTTTCACAAATTTTCTGCAGATAGTGTTGACTTCAGCCGCACTGTCTAGTTGAAATCTAATTTTGCACTCATTGACCTCCATCAGTGCAGTGACTATTTTCCTTTCAGGAGTATTCTTGTTGACAGCATTTAACCAAACTTCATCACTATCAGAGTCAGAATATGTGTCAGTTTCAGCCTGGGCTCCAACAGTATTTACCTTTCTACATTTGTTTTGGAAATGGTTCCTTCCATGACATGCATTACATGTTTTACCCCATGCCGGACACAAATGTTTCTTAAATTCATGCTTGGTTCCACAGAATTTACATGGTTTGAGATTATTTCTATAACTAGGCATGCTTTGTTTCTGTTGACGAGTTTCAGATGTTTTGTTGTGTTGTATTTTCTTATGTTTTCCATGTGCTTTGTTTACTTTGTTAACCTTTGCACCTTCTTCCTTCATTTCCTGAGCTTGCTTGTTTGCCTGCTCATAGGATTGACAGATTTTCACAGCCTTTCTCAAGTCAAGATCATCATCTCGAAGTAATAGCTGCTGAACCTTTCCAGAAGTACTGAATACAATTTTATCTCTTAGCATTCTATCCTCCTCCTGGAAATTACATGATGCTGCTTTTATACGCAACTCGGTAAGGAATTGGTCGAATGGTTCAAAGTATTTCAAAGTCCAGAATTTATGAGACTCAGCCACTTCATTCTTACGTGGATTACAATATTGTTCGATCTTTTGGAAAACATGGTCAGGGTTATCCTTATCTTCTCCATCATTCCACTCAAAATGGTCATATACTTTCAACAACCGTTCTCCACCACAGTTTATAATTGTCGCTGTTTGTACAGAGTTTTGAAGTTGTTGTGTACCACTCGCGAGTAAATATATTTGTACTTGCCTTTTCCAGGACTTGAAATGTTCAGAAATATTTCCTGATGTGAGATTTAACTCTGGGGGCAATCTCAGATTTGTGTTTATTGTTACTTGTGGTTGTGCCGCCTCCATTCTGAATCGTACGAGCACGTGGTTTTAAACAGTTCACGATTTATGTGAAATCGAGATTTAAAATTATCGACACAGACTTCTCTAGATGTCGAAAATATTCATGGGCGTGTTGTTTATCAAGTTTACAACCTTACCGCCGCTGCCACCATGTTGACCACTTTGATTTATATCGTGTTTCAATCATAACAAACACTCATCTTCTAGTTCTCGCCATGCTGTATTCGAACAACCGGAAGTACACACAATAGTAAACAAGGTTACGTAATATTACGGAATGGGTGATGTTATATGCGGAACGAAATAATGCTACTATTTCTAGTCATGTTATATTATCAACAGAGTGACATGAGTGTATTGCATTGTATAACCAGTATTGTGTCCGTAGGTATGCGAGAAATGTAGAATACCAATTTTACCAATTTTTTATCTAAAATAATATAATAATGATAATAGAATATAACAAACTATATGTGTAGTAGCATAATGGCCGCCATGACACCGACATCCTCGATATTCCAGGGGTTCCATTCACTTACGATCTCTACTTAGAGATCGTAAGTAATCGGAACCCCTGGAGTATCGAGGATGTGACACCGATAACCGAAGTGATATGTAAAAAAATATTCGGTATAAGCATAATGGAACGTAAAACTCACTGAAACTCGTTTAAAAATATAAGTCAAACGTATATCACTTATCATTTGTCCTATTTAACATGAAATATGTACTTAAAATTTGGTCATACAGAGACAACGACTTTAGTGTTTACTCTTTTTTTTTCTTTTTTTTTTAAACGTTATTAATAGGATATCTGTTTGTTCGATATTTTATCAAATGTCATCGCTGAAAATAAACCTTTTGTACAGATTTCATACCATTTTACTGTGTAGTGTAAGTGGTGATGGGGTCGTGTGCTTCAATTGATATTCCAACTTTGATCGGTTTCACGGAACGTGACCGAACCTAAATTGATTGGCGACAGTGTTAAGATTTAAACTAATAATACTGCGTTAGTTCCCCGTACAGTGATTTAAGATTTTTGATTTACTTTTCTGTGTTATATTTATTCGGATGTTTGCATAGTTTGCCTTATTCATAAAAATGCCATTTTTTTCAATTTTCTAAGAGGTGTGTCGTTTGATAATTTGTTCCTGTACAAAATAAAGTGACATGTCAACCCAGGAATTCAAAGGATATTAACGGTATTTCTTGTGGCTTTAAACTAGACCATTTCACCAATTTAGGCCTTGAAATCACCTTGCAATAAATACATACTAATACACCGGAGACCGATATCCCGACAATGGCTGTATCTTAAAATAGATCTACCGTACCTGACATAAAACAAGTGATATAATTACAGGATAGATGGTAACCCATGGATTTTTAATTATCGTTCTCAGTGTCAAAAGTTCAAGTAAAGTACTGTTAAAAAAACATTTTTTGCGGTGATTTTTTTTCACGTTATCCTGCCTAATGATTTGTTCACGTCGATTTCATTTCGCGATTGAAACCCCGAGTTTTCGAGCTTTCCACTAAAATCTCGAGATTCGAGATTTCTTTTGGGGCATTTTCCGGGTACATAACGGTATATATAAAGTTCCATTGCACCCGAGATATGAATCTCTGATTGCATCAAACAATACTGCTGTCTCTTTTCTAGTACAATTAAATATGAAAACTTATTCGATTGGTCCATCGAATGGAGCTCTAGGATGATTTAAATGTCGTTCGCCACAATTAGCGACCAAGAAGCAAACTTGTTACATTGTCGTCTGAATAACTCTGCATGTGCCCATAAATTAGCGAATACAAACTGTTTCAACGGCTTTAAATAAGTGTCCGGAGAGTGGTGCAGATTTCAGCCGTTTGATTTACTTACATACCTCGTTTTGGATTGCCAAGTGCACATTTATCTCAGTTTATTTCCATAACCCCTCGTGCCACATTCAAACCATATTTGTGAAATTTGGATGTATACATGTGCAGCTATGGTCGTATCGTCTTTTCCAGAATAGTACTTTTGTTGCAAAGTTTACCTCAGTTTATGAGAAAAATAAAATAGATTTAAGGAGGCGTATAAACCCGCAAAAAAACATGTTCTGCATCGTGGATACATTGTTGATTTCCATTTAATCTGGTTGACCAGTGAAATCAATTTTTTTTCAGTACACATTTTAAGTTGTATGTTTTGTAGGCCTATAAATAATGCACTACCATCATATCACCCATGGAACGTTAGCTCAACAGAGTGGTCTGAGAAATAGTGTATATGAATTACAGTGTTTAATTGCAGTGTTATAACTAACTTTTATATGCCATTATACATGTCTGCCTGTCCGTTTGAATTATTTTCACAACTGAATTCATCAAAAAATAACATGTGAAAATGTTCGTCTTCTGAGTTATGAAAAGGGCAACAGTTCAACTATACAAGAATATACCGCAGTCTCCTAAAACATGCACCTCGCACAACATACACGCAACACACCACATACATGGGAGGCCGTCCTTACATGACCATAGCTGTTAAAAGGACGTTAATTAATCAAACAAACAAACAAATTCTGAGTTATGACATACAATATTAGGCCTAGTATGCATGGACTCTTTGCACTGGCTGCATACTCTAAATGCGGTCTTACAAGAGCCTTAGTTAGATAGTTGTTTAAATATCGATTCGTACAAGAAAATATAGCCTTTTTCAATACCACTTCTTCAGTGTGGCTTGCGGGTGGTATTAGTAAGTTTTTATCCGTAGCCCGTTAAACCTGGGCTTTTTCCTATTATAAACAAAAGAAACAAAAATCAACTAATAATATAATATAAGATAACGTAAGTTTATTCAGGTTCAGGATTGTAAAACAACAGTCGTCTTTACCAGACTCAAAATTACGCATATAATCAGAGATTCAAATATAATTCTAAATTTATAAGTATAGCCAGATTTAGCGGACTACATTATTCGGTGATCCCTTTGCCTGCAGAACCATGCATTTATTTGGATGAAACTTCGGAAGTAAATCATCGAACCACTTTTGGAGATTATTCTTTTTTGATCACTCAAAAGGTTTTCATTTACATATTGAACACGTAGAACATTTATTTGATTAAGACAATGTTATTAGACGGTGTCGGGATCTACTATACAGTATAGATATACGTAAAAGCCATGAGAAAGTGACACAGTGGTAATGTAACTGTATCGTACACGTGATGGTCGAATGAACCAGTGCTAATAGAGTAGTCTCCCCTTCTCTCAGAGCATATCCGCTTTTCAGCAGACGTGCAAAGTGGACCTAGAAATATGGGACGGACAGTTTTAGCCGATGACGCTATTCAAGACTACGTAGATAAACTAATTAAGAATAGTCCATGGAATTTAGGTCTGATTATTGGTCAGGTAAACATTACGTATATTCATTAAATTTTTCAAAAGATGATAAAACTTCGTGTGTTCAGTCTGCAATATGTCAGCTGATCATCCTGTCACATATCCTACACGTGTATAAAGTATTATTGCACCTGATGTTTCAAAAGCGTTTCGTCGTGTTAGCCTTGTTGGAGGTACTGTCATCACCGCGATACAGTACACCTTATAGCTAGTTATTTATATGTCACGAGATTGAATATATATGGGTATGTTCTCTTCGTATAAAAAAGGAACCAACAACTGTTAACTAGCTGACAGTTTAATTATACAAAAACAATGACAGATAACCTGAAATAAAAAGAACAATACCTGACAATATATAGGGACACATAAATGTACCAGCTATAATATGCCATATTTATACATGTACTGTAAATATACGGGTATTTATTTATTATATTTTTTTATAGGTAAATTGTATTTTAATTTCAGAGTTATTACATTTAGTTTACAATCACTTGACCCTATACATAACTCTAACCTAACGGACCATGTGTGGTCCTTTTTTTATACATTATCATATACATTTACATATTATAAAGGCTTATGGACAAGTTATTTAAAAGTTATAACCGAAAACTATAAAGTATATTAAGTATATTGCATAATGAATAATAAGTTAATTACTTTATCTCTAGTTATATATTAAATAAACATACCTTTCAACACTATGGCCGTAAAGCACACAGGCTTCCAGCTATAGGTGGTATCTGTCCGGTGCCTATTTTCCATGTAATGTGTGGACACGCTTCCACTAGGGTGGGCATGCACGTGCAAGGACAGGGTCATGCAGGGTCAATGTGACACTCTCAACCAATCCAATTACTCACCTCTCATATGTCATCATAACAACTTACATACACACAGATTTACATGTACAGGACATTACATGACACAGGGACATGTAAATTCAGACAATACACAGCGCATGTAGTTTTAAGACCTAATATAATACATTTTATGTACACAGTGAATTCAAACACCGCGACATATATATATAAATCAATGAATTATAAAGTCTCATTCAGTCATCAGCAATACCAAACTCGCCAGTCCAACATCAATAGAAAGACTAAATGTATTGTCTTGTAAGGCAATTGTTAGTTGTTAAGTGCAGTAATCAAATCGTCAATGTAAATTATCTGATAATGATTTCTAAAAAAACCTTAAGTCTTCTGATTAACTATACTTGTACATAATTATGTACTTGCAAGTTGCATCATACTGTCATATACCAACCTCCGCCTAGTCTAACTAAGCCTAATAACTAGATCATCTTTAATAAAAAATTGATAATCTTCGCAAGATTGCCAGTTGCAACAATTTAGATGAGCCTATTTTTATTATCATGAAATATTTTAAGGTATTTTATAAATGAAAAAGTATTGATGTATCTATTTTCACCAGCTCACTACCCAGAAAGACTATGCTGTGCGTTTAATTCGTACCCCTGAGCCAGTGGAAGATGAAGTCAGTGAGGAGGAATTTGAAGAAGACAGTACACTTGATACAGCTAAAAAAAGACGGAAGTCTGATCATCGTCCAGAAAGTCTGAGCGATGCTGATGAAAAATGGGCAGCTACTCATGCTAAACAGGTGTTTCTTTTTAAAACTAAACTGATAGCTATACATAAAATAAAGCCTTAGCTTATAGAGGGGACAATATATATGAAGGATGGCCCCAACTTTAGCAACCTTTAAATATATGGATGCAAAATTAACTGTTTGAGAGAAAAAAAAGTTATAGTATTAAAATTTAAAATTCAAAACTATGTATTGTTTTAAAATGAATGTTTAGCTGAAACTATAAGATAACTTTTTATCATCCTTTGCATCTACAGGTTATAAGAATGTTACCTGGCGGTATAGATGTTATCGGAGTATTTGCCCTTGCTTCACCGAATATGATGCAGGCAGCACAAGCAAAACTCAGACAGGTATGGTTTACCATTCATCAGCATATTAATAGTATAAGGATGGTGTCATCTGACTAAACCAAATTCAAGCTGTTCATGGTTAAAGCAAACATATCAACTTATTTGACAAGTTAAATAAAGAAATTATATGAAAATAATTTTCATGATGCGCAAAGGTGAAATATTTATAAATATGACTTTATTGGCAGCAGGAAATAGGTTTCTATTCTATAACTAAGATCTCTTTGAGTGATTTTTTTCCACATCGAAAGCTCAAATAATATTAACAAATATTATTTCCATACAATATATCAAATTAAGAAATTTCTGTATAAAATAATTATGTATTATTTTTATTAAAGTGTTTAAAGTCTTGCAAGCAACAGATCCACTTGTGTAATTCTTGGTTTTCTTTAGAAAATGACAGGAATTTGTTTCTATAGAAAATGACAGGAATATGTTTCACATTTAATGTACATATGTATATCAATATGGTGACATACAGTTTGAAATGTGAAATGTAAAAATAATATTGTAATATAACTTAAATCAGGACACCTAATTATTAAACTATGATTACTGAAATATAGATTGTTTGTGTATTTCAGATCCTGTTTGCCATACATAAGACCCTTGTGAAGGGACAGGTGGTACCAGAGGAAGGAGGTATCACTGACCGAATACTGCTTCAGATCTGCTCAAGCACAAGAAAGTATCCTTCAAAGTTGATTTCCTGGTGCATACACAGAAAAAATACAGTTTTTCAGATTCTTGTTTTAATAGTTTAGCAAGAGACTTTTTTTTATATATGTCAGCAAAATAACACCTGATGAAAAATAATCTGACCTGTGAACTCTCATGTTATGGGAGTAATAACTGACCTAGTTGCTATGCAATAGTCTATGGAATGACATACTTCAAAATGAAATGATTAGTTTATTATCAAATATACAAAAACATGACCTTAACTCACTCAGATATACCTGTAGAAGTATCGATGTTGGTGATCCAAAGGTATTCTTTTCTCAATTGACAACAACAGGGCATGTAAAAATACCTTGGATAAGATTAAGTCCACAGTAACTATTGTATTGCTCTCCCCACAGATAAGTTTTATTTCCCTACTGACAAGGGTAACAAAGCTTCACATGTAAAGAACTAAACTTGATTCAAATTATTGGTCAAACTATTAATTATCTCCCCCTGAAACTTAAAATCAGACGTGTAGTAGAGACCAAAATTATCAAGCCAAATTTTAGTGATTTCTTTTCAATATGTTAGAGACTGGTGGCCAGTCTAAAGAAATAGATACAGTAGGATTATACATTGTGGTAATGTGTTGATAAACTTGATATTTTAGAGTTCTTTTAGACCTGCTGACTGGAAAAATCATTCAGGAGGAGACCACTGGCTTTGTCTACGATCTGACATTGCTATTGATCTGAGGATTCCAGTACCTGTACGGTCGCAAAATCAGACATTTCTTAAACAGCTTCAGGTAAAGTCTGAATAGAACAAATCTCACCTTGCATCCTTAGGCAACTTCAAGTATAAAATCTTACTCAAATAAATCTCACCTTTAATAGAACCTTTGCGTTTCTTTAGTAAACTGCTCCAGGTATAGAATTCTTCTCGGTTTAAAACAGACACAGTTCATTTACATGTCACAAACAGCTTCATGATAATAAGGAATCATGCAATAAAATGTCAGATAGTTATAGTAGTAAATTGTACCTTTGTAATGTTTTCTTCAATGATATACATATATGTACTAATATTCCACTTTTAATTAATCTTGAGTGTCACCACCTCAACATTCAAGAACTGCACCTAACTTCACCAACTGCTATATGAAGTTTGAATATTTCATATTTTATATTTTAAAGACAATAATTCTAGATAGAGAAAAAAATGTTTGACGATACATATACGCACACAGTAATACACAAGATCTAAATCTAAATATCTTGTTCATAAGTTCACAAATGGTTTGAGTATTTCATTTGAAGTTTGTGAGAAATGTGCTTAGACATGAAAATACAAAATTTTTGTACAAAAAATCCATATTCAAAGCCAATTTGCATACAAAATAAGTTTAAAATCTTATTATTACATTATTATAAGCTTATGAT